>NC_056004.1:96841620-97192120 GCF_018446385.1 Zingiber officinale
ACTATTCATTTAAAAAAAAATATTTGTTTCTAAGTCATGAATGTGTTCACTATTAATTGTTAGTATTTTTCTAATTTTAAATATATAATTTTTATTTCGATTCATATTTTTATACTTTCTAAAACTTTTACAAATAATAACTCGTACCATTTATAATTAAAAATAAATAAAAGATTATAAAACATATAAAAAAATTATTTAAAAAAATAAAATTGATAAAAAAATTAAGAAACAATAATATAAAATCAATAAAAAATAATAAATTGAAAAAATAAAATTATTATGAAAAATAATAAATAAAATTAATTAAAAAAATAAAAATAAATAAAATTTATATAAAATTGAATAAATAAAGTACTGATAAAAAATAATAAACAAAATGGTTTAAAAAATAAAATCAAATAAAATTTATATAAAATTGAAAAAATAAAGTATGGACAAAAAATAGCTATTTTAAAATAAAATTAATTAAAAAATAAAATTAAATGGGAATTTTTAAAAAAAATAGAAGTGGCATTTAGAGAGAGAGAGAGAGAGAGAGAGAGAGAAGGTGGTGAATTCCTGTTATCTTCCATCATCTCATGGCGAGCTACCATTGCAGAGTCAGACAGCAGCAGGTCAAGCAGCAGGCACCTGCAACATCACAGGACGGCCCCTCTTCTCCTCCCCTCCCCTTCCCTCCCCTCCCCTCGCTGTCAACCATTGCAGAAAAGACCATCAAAAAGCATCTCCACCCTCCAAGAAGGAAAGATCCAAAGGCAAGGACCAGGAAGGTAGATGCGTGATCAAGTGGAGGAAAACCAAACCAAAAGCCACGAGGTGAGGTGAGGTGAGGTGAGAAATAGGAAGGAAGAAGGGAAGAAAAGGCAGGCAGGTGCCCTCATGGCATATGGATCACCCAACCCAGCTTCGGCTTCACCTCTCTATTTCTCAGATCCAATACTTCTCCGCAGAGGCAGATGTTGCCAGATTTGCCCCTCAGCGGACCAGAAAAGTCTTCAGCCAACGGGAAAACTCCTCGTCCTTTCCTCAATTTTTACTTATCAGATCCGCACCTCGGTTTCGCCATCGTGCCCTAAGGCGGTAGATTTTCGCATCTGGTGAGGGACGCCTTCTGCGGTTTCCTGGCTCTTCTGCCTCCGAAGGTGAGATCTCGGGATCCGGCCTCTGCGGCGATGAAGAGGGGCGAGAAGTTGGCCGTGCAGTCTTCTCCGGCGGCCAAGGCGCGGTTCAGGCACCAGAGTCTCTTGCAGGATTATGAGGATCTGGTGAAGGTGAGATCTTTGAATTTCCCCTCTTGTTCATCTTCCGATTTTTCCTAGAAATTTTGCTGCCTGGGCTGCGAATCTGAGATTTGGCAAGAGTTTTTCTTTCCCTTTTCTTTTGTCAGAGATCTAGGATTCTTCATATTCTGGCGGAAAATTCTTGGATTTCTGGTGATCCAAAACCAAAACTTTCTACTACATATTACTTTTTTTGCTCTATTGAATCTGTTGATTTGTTTTTTAGACAAAGTTTATGATGAGTTTCTTCACATAATTCTTGATGTTCTTATCCCTAGAATTTGCTTTCTCAGATATGTGTTTGAGATTATTCAAGATCTATCATCAATTTTTCCATTTTGTGTATGGAGAATGCTTCTACTAGTTTAGGTATCTCAAAAAACACAACTTAAACATCCTATAATGCTTCTTGAACATGTTTGAAGCTACAAAATTGTGGAAATTTGTATTATGCATAATGAGATTCTAGTTTTGTGTATAATACAATACTCTATATGTTCATGCAAGATCCTAACCATGAAATGAACCTTTTATTTATTGCAAGATGATAATTGAAGTTAGAGATCTTACTGAAAGTTGGAATTCTTTTCCTTCTGGAATAGGCTTTGAATAAGCTAGAACACCATAGAAGTTAGAGATCCTGGCATAGTATCTCGTTTCTCATATGAGATCTCTCAGAATTTTGTGATATAAAGGCACTCTTATGATCCTAACCATGGAAATGAAATTCCATTAGGGCATAAGAATTGATGTTCTTTAGCAAAGTTAGAATTCTTTTTATTATTATTATTATTATTAGGAATTGGTTTTGAATAAGCTGGAACATCATTAAGCTTGTGACTCTTCTACACTTACTCGATTCCAGCATAGTTTTAGTGTCTTGTTTTTGATATGGAATCTCACCGTAATTTATGATATTAAGGTACTCTGTGATAACATACCACATATGTTCATGCTTTATGATCCTAACCATAGAAATGAAATTTCAATTCTATATCGAATAAGTTCTTATGCAAAGTTGGATTCCTTTCCCATCAGGAATTGATTTCAAAAAGTTGGAAGACTTGATCTTGTGATTCTTTTTATACATACTTGATTCTGGCATAGCATCTGGTTTCTGACATGAAACTTTATGACATTAGAAGTGCTAATTGGTTTAGAATATGCTGGAACACTTTTGATCTTGCAACTCTTCAACACATACTCCGATTCCCACATGGCGTTTTATTTCCAACACTAAATCTCACAGAAATTTCTTACAGGAAACTGACGCAAAGAGAAAGAACCTCCACATAGCGAAGCAGAAGAAACTCAAACTTCATGCTGAAGTCAAGTTAGCACCTCTTTCTTCTGATTATTCACAGCAAGATAAATTATGTGTTCTTTAGGTTTATGAGCTCAATCACCCATAGTTTCAAGAAGGTTTGCCCTTTCAGTAACCCTCTTGTCTTATCTGCAATGCTGTAGATTCTTGCGAAAACGATACAAAACTCTATTGCAGAATCGATCTGGAACAGTGCAGTTTAGGCTGAAAACGAAACCAAAGAGTCGGTTCTTTGTTGCTCAACCTTCGAATTCAAATGCTTCTCATCAGCTCCCTGCTAAAGATCAAAGTTCAAAATTAAGAGATGATGCTTCTCCAAGCACTTCAGCAATCATAGATTTGAACCAGGTCTCTTTGCCGGTAACTATAGAAACCTCACAATGGTTCTTATTTTTGAAATTGACGTTGTTGTACCTAAGCCGAACGTTTCTAATAGCAGATTGGTGAAGACATGGACAAGTATCAGTTTGATGCAGCGCCTTCAAAGGTTGAAGCTACCGATATCAAGCTCTCTATTTGTCGAGATGTTGGCCATGCATCATCAAACCAAGTGGGGAAAAGAAAGATTACATGGCAAGATCAGGTAGCTTTGACAGTGTAGACATTCTCGTGTGGCATAAAAGTTGGAAAATATGGGCCTTCCGCTAATTTCATTCCTGTTCTATTGATATGTTTCTCGTAAAGGAAACCTAGAGGTAATTTACTCTTATACATGAGATCTTTTAGAATTTGTAAATGAGGTTCTTGCCGTTGCTTGTGTAGGTTTGGATGAGCTTGGTGAATCAATCATAATGACTAATAAGCAATTCTTTATCACTATGCCCCATTTACACCCGCAATGGAGTTGTGTGATTACCGAAGAGGATCAAACACCTATTTACCCTAATAGAGATGGGGGTGATCAAACCTCCTTAATTTGCCCCAATGGAGACGATGTTGAGCCTCCTTTTTGTGGCTAAGTGTATCTTAGGGTCGGTCCGAAGCTAGGTGGATGTAGTCATGGAAGGAGAAAACTCCTTTGCATGTTTGGGTTAGACAACAATCACATAAAATAAGGATGAGGGATGACGAGTAACATCCCGATAAGTGGTAGTCAAGTGAGCAATGACGGCGTGTGGAGTTCAAACAGGTGAAATTGAGGACATTCAAGAAGGCTATAAGAAGGCAACACGAACACTAACAATGTCACAAGAAGTTGAGCCCTCTCTTTTCGAGTCGGTCCAAAGCTAGGTGGATGTAGCCGTGGAAGGAAAAAACTCCTTTCAATGCTTGGGTTAGATGACAATCACATGAAATAAGGATGAGCGATGATGAGTAACATCCCAATAAGTGGTAGTCAAGAGAGCAACAATGATGATATGTGGAGCTCAAATAAATGAAATTGAGGGCATTCGACAAGGCTAACCGTTCACAAACGATAACAATGTCACAAAAGGTTGAGCCCCCTCTTTGTGACTAACCGTATCTTCGAGTCGGTCCAAAGCTAATGGATGTAGCCATGGAAGGAAAAAACTTCTTTGCATACTTGGATTAGAGTATCCACATTAATTATCTTATTTAAAATTTTTAATAAAGTAAATTATTTACTTTAAATTTTAAATATAGTAATAAGGAACTGATATTGATGCTTTTAGATGACATCAAGATGAGGGATTATGAGTATCTCAATCAGGGCTATCTCAATCATTCTTGAGGCTCTAGGCGGAAAAAAGAATTTAATATTTTTTTAAATAAATATTATTATAAATATTTAATTTTATTAGTTATAGCAAAATATGGAATTTGCCATCCTAGCAGCCCAACATGACCGATCCTACGACCATCTGTGAGGAGGTAAATCAGGAAGCTACAATTGACCACTACGGGGAAAGTATTTTTCTTGACTATGCCGACATTCGACACCTTGCCCATTGTAACAATATCTATCCCGTATTAATCAACTTAACCATGTCCCGGGGGCGACATTTAATTCTGTTAGTAAGATTTAAAAGGGCATTTTCATATATTGTCAATGATTATTTATACAATTAGAAACAGTGACTAATTATGCCACATAACAATAAAAAATTAGTAATACACTTTTTATTATTAGTAAAATAAAAAATATTTTATGTTATCTAATTTAAAAACAGTAATAAATTATTGTAATACTACTAATATACATTTTAATTATATATATATTTTAAAAAAATCAATCATTTTTAACTTCGAGAAAGGAAAGTCTCGACACAATAGTAAAATTATTATGTGACTTAGAGGAAATAGATTCGAGTACTAGATATAGTTACTACGTATAATAGACTCTTCCTCGGAATCCCTCATTGATGGGAGCTTCGTGATTTAATTTTGATAAATTATTAATAAAATTTATTTATCCAAAAATACTTAGCTAGAAAATATTGACTGTGAATTATTAAAAAAAATGAAAGAAAAATAAAATTTAAGAAAGAAATAATACTACATTATTGAATATATTTTTTACTTTCAAAAATATTTTTATCAAAAAAAAATATATATCAATTAAGGGTAACCAATAAATATTTTGATTAATAAATTAAATTTTTATCTTTAAAAAAAAATTAAAATTACTAATTAAATTTTAATAAAAAAATAAAAATAAATTACCAATTAAATCTAATTTTAATAGTAAAAAATTAAAATTATCAATTAAATCTAACACAAGTAAAAAAAATAAAAATGATCCAAATTTAATCTAAAAAAAATTAAATTTTTTTTTTTTGACTAAATATAGTTTAGCTAGTAAAAAAAATTAAAATTACCCATAAAAATAAATCTCGACTAAAATTTATTTTAACTATAATTTTAAATATTTAATATACATATTCATATGTTTTTAAATTAATATTCGTATTTAATTTATATAGGTATATATATATATAAAATTTGTGGGTCCTAATATAATAGGGGCCTCAAGTGAGTAACAATGACGACATGTGGAGTTCAAATAAGTGAAATTTAGGGCATTCGACAAGGCTATATATAAAGGCAACACGAACGATAACAATGTCACATGAAGTTCTAAGAGTGTTCTCATCAGTTACCTTTATTTAAAGATTTTATTTTAAATTTTAAATTGGATAGCTAAAAAATCTTTGTATCCTTATTCATATCTTAAATTTAGTATTTCTGAACAGTATTTCTCTAAATTTAGAAAATAAATTTCATTGCCTAAATATTATAGAGGAAAAAGGAAAAAATTAATATATATTATGAAAAATAAATATATAAATTTAATAAAATATTTTTTTTTCATTCTCAATTATATATTTTGAATAATAAAATTGATACCTCTATAGTTAAACGTCTCCAACTAAAGGACATAATGTACAAATACACTTCGACTGTCTTTGCCTTGATTCACGCATGGCTGACTACTCATGTCGTGGTCCCGTCGTCAACACGTTATAAAAGAAAAAAACATCGATCATTCGAGCTCGAGCCAAACCAAAATGTACAAGGAACTGAATTTTAATAAGATTTATATTTCATAAAATTCGTGTTTCTCGTTGGCTTTATTGGAGATTTTTGAATCATCAACCTCTCCTTGAAATTAAAATAATTCAAATAATAATTAATTATAAAATAATTCATGACATAATTGTCTGATGACCTGGGTGTAAATGACCTGGTATAGCCATTATTGTACTCGTGGACCAATAATTTTCCACCACGTTGATAGCCTCTTCTACCACGGCTACAAAACTATAATAAAATAAATAATAAAATAGACGGATAATGTGACAGAGCGACACGTAGCGTACTCATCCATGTGGTCTCGTTCCTTATCCAGCTATTTACTTTATTTTATCCTTGGTTGGTTGCAGCCTCGACACGTGGCTTGAAAATTAAATCACAAGGACGTGATATCTGTGGTTGCATCCTTGACAGTTTATCCCTCCCCAAATATTTTTAGATTATATAAAAATAAATAATTTTAAGTCAGTTTATAATCAATCATAAAATAATTAAAGGATAGAAAGATTTTTTTCTCTCTCTAAAGTCGAGTGTCTTTATTTTATTATAATAAATCTTTTATAATATGTATGATAAAAGTATTATTATAATGTAGTTGATGAAAAATAGTATATATATATATATTTAAATTGAAGTATCTTTTTGATAATAATAAAATAAAAGGTACCATTTTAATTTTTTTCCCCTTAATAAATCTCCATCTATACTTTTCTTCTTTATAAAGAAACTAAAGGAGGTATTCATGAAAATTTAGAGTGTATTTTTGAAAAAAAGCAGAATTAAAAGTATTATTTTTAATAAAAGATAAATGAAGTATTTAATCAAAAGTCAAAACAATAATCATTCAACATTTAATTTCAAACTCAAATAGCAAAACATGTGAACCACAAGCATTAAAAAAACAAATTAATAAATTAAAATTAATTCAAAACATCCGTTAAAAAATATTTTTTGATTTTTTCAAAAAATAATTAAGACTCCATCAAAAATGGCCTTTGGCTTCAACTTTCCTTCGCTTGGCTTTTGGAAGTAACAAATGGACGGCTGCGATGGACTGATCATCCACCGTCATCGTTATCGAGCCGCTTATTTCTTCTTCTCCTTCTTCCCTCTCACTTTCCACACCACCTTCGCTTCTCTCCCATGGCGAACGCCGCAGGCGCTTCGGAAGAGGAGCTGCCTCGTGCTTCGTCGGCGGACGAGGAGGTGGTAGAAGAGGAGCAGATCGGGACCGTAAATGAGCGGCTTTTGGATTACCGTTCGCTCAATCTCCGGCGCCACGCACCCAACAACACCTCCCAAGTCGCAATCGTCGGCTCCAACCTCTGTCCCATCGAGAGCCTCGATTACGAGTGATGACTCTGTTTCGTTTTTGTTTTTTTTGCTTAATCTGATCTTTTGGTGTGTAAAGATGGGATCTTACGGTACCTTTGCATTGGATGGCGCCTCAGATTGGTCGAGAACGACCTCTTCAACCAGGACTGGAGGAGCCGAAGCCGGTCGGCTATACTGCGGTATGTCTTCCTCAAGTGGACCTTCTGCCTCTTTATCGGCTGCGTCGCTGGCGCGATTGGGTTCTTCAACAACCTCGCTGTGGAGAACATCGCCGGCCTCAAGTTTGTCGCCGTTTCCAACTTGATGCTCGCCGATAAGTAAGCCACAGTAGAGATCTTCCCATATCTGGTCCATTGCGTTAAATCTGCCCCCTTTTCTAGCTAATTCGTTGATTGTGTCGATTTCAAGGTATTGGACTGCGTTCGCGGTGTTTGCTGGTTCCAATTTGGCACTTTTGATGTTTGCGACGGTGATTACGGCTTTTGTTTCAACTGCAGCAGGCGGTTCGGGGATACCAGAGGTGAAGGCTTACTTGAATGGCGTGGATGCTCCTGATATCTTCTCTCTGCGCACCCTTGCTGTAAAGGTCAGATTTGGATCCATCTTTTGACAATCTTCTCGTGGGAGATTTGATTTCTCTCCTCATTTTGGTTGAATGGAAAGTTAAGATCGATCTTGCCAATTTGAAGTTGAAAGTATAATCAAAGCTAAGGATTATTCTAGGAAACCATAGATTCATAGTCCTTATTCCTTTTAGATCCATCCATGCTCTGTTACTATATACTTTCAGGGATATCTTAAGGAAGATCTTTCAATCTATTGTTTATGGCGAATAGATAGAATTTAAAGCTAATGGCAAGATGATTCAAAGTATTTCAATCTATTTCTTACAACTTAGTCAGCTAATTCTACTGCTGGTGTTCATCAATGTCTATATCTGCCCCTCTTCAACTTTATCATACTTTTAGTTGACTTCATTGAACTTCCATGCTGTTCATGTGGTTCAAGTTGGCATATCTTTTAACTTTTTGAGTAACTATGGTCTTCATTCTTGTGATTCATGAATGTTGATTAATGATTTGTATTGTAGATTGTAGGTTTGATCACTGCTGTGTCATCCTCTCTCCATGTGGGCAAGGCAGGCCCAATGGTTCACATTGGCGCATGCATCGGGGCTATAGTTGGACAGGGTGGGTCGCGGAAGTATGGCATGAATTGGAGATGGCTTCGTTACTTCAAGAACGATAGAGATAGGCGTGACCTTGTTACTTGCGGTGCTGCCGCTGGCATTGCTGCTGCTTTTCGCGCTCCGGTTGGTGGAGTTCTCTTTGCGCTCGAGTCATTGTGTTCATGGTAGTCTCAGATACTATATGTCTAACTTCATTTGCTTCTTAGACATCGAAGAATCACTCGCTAAAACATTAGACTTTTTTTTAATCCTTTTAGATCATTTAACAAGGTTTCATTCTCAGCAGTTAAATTTTTAGTAAGAGTAGAAGTTTTCATCTATGTTTCTTGACAGAAATATACTGATTTTCATCTGAGATGCTAATTTTGTACTAGCATCTCCTCATAATTCAGATATTCATTTTATGTTACAGGTGGAGAAGTGCACTACTCTGGAGAGCTTTCTTCACAACTGCTGTAGTTGCGGTCACACTCCGTGCCCTGGTTGATGTTTGCGAAAGAGGAAATTGCGGTTTATTTGGAAAGGGTGGGCTTATAATGTATGACGTAACTGCAGATAATATTACCTATCATCTAGCTGACTTACCTCCAGTGATCCTTCTCGGGGTAATTGGGGGAATATTAGGAAGTCTATACAACTTTCTCATGCTCAAGGTCCTTCATATATTCAGCCAAGTTAACGAGTACGCATTATTTTTCGGCTCTATTATGTTTTGGATGATGTTTCTCTACTTGCATTTGATATATTTTTTTGTTCAAAAGATGACATTCTAAACTCGGAACCTTGTGTTTTACCAGGAAAGGATGCACCTACAAATTGCTTCTTGCTGCTACTGTGTCGATAATTACATCTTGTTGTCTGTTTGGGTTACCGTGGCTGGCACCCTGTAGCCCTTGTGTGAAGGATGACTGTCCCTCTATAGGCCGCTCCGGCAGCTTTTCGAATTTCCAGTGCCTTCCGAACCAGTACAACGATCTGGCCAGCTTGTTTTTCAACACCAATGACGACACGATCAGAAAACTTTTCAGTAACGGATCAAATGATGATTTCCACAAGTCGTCGATCATGGTATCCTTTATCACCTCATATGTTCTAGGCATCATAAGTTATGGTGTAGCTGCACCTTTCGGCCTTTTTGTGCCTGTTATCTTGACCGGAGCGACCTATGGGCGTGTTATTGGAATGCTAATGGGCTCAAACACGAGTCTCGATCATGGTCTCTTTGCTGTCCTTGGCGCTGCCTCTTTTCTTGGAGGAACAATGAGGATGACTGTGTCTGTGTGCGTCATTATACTAGAGTTAACCAACAATCTCTTGCTGCTTCCCTTGGTTATGTTGGTTCTCCTGATATCGAAATCTGTTGCTGACTCTTTCAATCCGAACATCTACGATCTGATTCTGAAATTGAAGGGTCTTCCTTATCTCGAAGACCATGTGGAACCATACATGAGGCAGCTCACGGTAAGTGATGTTGTCGCAGGTCCTCTACGAACCTTTAACAGTGTAGAAAAGGTCGGCTCCATAGTTCATATACTCAAGACGACTGGCCATCATGCATTCCCTGTGATAGATGAACCACCATTTTCTTCTCCTCCCGTGCTGTATGGTCTGATCCTCCGCGGGCATCTTCTGAGTTTGTTGAGGAAGAAGTATTTTCAGCCGACATGTTCACTCGCCGGTTCTAATCATGCTTCGAAGAAATTTGTAGCTGATGACTTCGCAAAGCGTGGATCAGGAAAACAAGATAGCATTGACAATATAGAGCTGACTGCTGAAGAGATGGAGATGTTTATAGATTTGCATCCATTTATAAACACTTCGCCTTACACAGTTGTTGAGACAATGTCGCTCGCGAAAGCTCTCCTTCTTTTTCGAGAAGTCGGCTTGAGGCACCTATTGATTGTTCCCAAGTCAGCCAATGTAAGAAACTTAAAGCCTAAACTTATTCTTCAAACGAATTTTGTTTTGGTTCAATCAAAAGGATTTCACTTATAATTCATGATAAGCAATTTGTGATCCTCAATTCACTTTCTTCACCTTTCAAGTGAAGGTATATTTGCTCTCTGATGAAGTAACTTGGTGTGACTTTGAATGCAGAGGGCGCCGGTGGTCGGTATATTGACGAGGCATGATTTCATGCCCGAGCACATCTTGGGTCTGCATCCATACCTAACGAAGAGCAGATGGAAGAGATTGCGGTTTCGGACATCGATTTTTACAAAGTTTTTCAGAGCTCCTTCCATATAGTTTTGCTCATAGCTTCTATGATCGATGTGTGAAGGATTTTGATTTTTCTTCTACGGCATGTAATAACCGAGAACTAAAAGTGTGTTTTTCCATTATTCTTCATGCGGAAGCTTGTAAGATTTGTATCAAGTTCACTTTTGTTACGAAATTTGTAAGAGTGCTCAGTTATTTTACAGATATTTCCGGTTCAATTTTTAATTACAACATATTTATAGAGATTTTTTCTTCAAATGAACTTGCAATTAAGGGATGCTTGACTTCTGTGTCGTCTGTCGTAAATACTTCTCGATTTTTTCTAATGGTCGATAAAAAATTTTAGTGGGATCAGACCATCATTCCAGGCTCAATATTATCCAACTTAATTAATTATAATATATAATAAAATCAAACTACTCTCACTATAATTCTCGAGATGTACATAGTGCCGACTATAAAACCGATTGTCTCATTATACAATAAAATCAAACCATAAAACCTCAATTAACTCAAGTATTTTAGATTAAAAAATTATCTCAAAGTGTTAATAATTAATTTTTTTGCTCCATTTTAAACAAATGAGTCAAATGTCTTAATATGTTCTTCCTTTTTTTTCTTAACAAAGAAAAATAAAACGTTAACTGAATTAAGGATCCATCTTTCGACTTATCTCTGCCATTTTAGTTTATCTTTTAACTTATTGCTTCGAGCAAATCAACCCTTTAAGCCCACATATAACAATGGTTAGATAATTATTAGCTTAAAGATTAGTTTTCACCCATTACATATCGGTTCGAAAGAAACGACTCAACTCCGGTCAAACTCGGATCAACTTTTTTCTTTGTCTTTTTTTTTTCTTCCCTTTGTAGCCTATTATATGCATGAAATAAATAGAAAAATAAAATTATAAATACTCACAGTGATCTCCCGAGAAAAAATCGAAGAAGATGTTGGTGAAGACGCTGTTTCTGTCGCCGAGAAGATCACCGTTTGGAACCTTCTCAGATTTTTCACGAACCAAATCCTCACCACAGGACGTTCTCTTTTGCTCACCGTCGCACTGATCACCGTTGCACTCACCTTCGCTTGATTGCTCTTGGACGCTAGTATAAATAGGAAGCAAGCATCAGTTACAAACGGATGCTTTGATGACATTCAATGGAGGAAGATGAAGGTGAATGAGCACCCCTTCATCTTCCTAACGTTGCAACTGATGCAACGTTAAACATCTCCCACTCATCCAAGTCAATCCAAAAAGTTTTTTTGGTCACATAGACTATGTCAGTCACATAGACTGCAAGATGATCATGTCACAATGCCAAAATCAAATATTAATTGGTCACAAAGATCGATTAAGTCACATAGACTATTTGACGATCAAGTCACGAAGCCAGAGCAAAATTAATTAGTCATAAAAAATAAATAAGAACATCCATTCCGTACATTAGGGAAAATGATTCGTGCGACAGCATGCATACTAAGCATTAAATTGCTAAGAAGATTGTCACACATTCCTTAACTGCTCCACTGAACGAATCAGAGACATCAAAACTTGTCTTTACCCTAGATTAAATTATTTATATCAATATGAACTTCTCTAATCGATCCCTCATATTGACTATTATGTCAAGAGCATGTTCATCATCTCCAATCAAACATATTATTCACAATTACATTTTATGTACTGAACTAAAAATGTAACTGGTACCAGTGAATAAATGTCACAGATGTAAATTAATCTTAATCTTCCTTTTTAGCTAGAATCTATTTATTCTAATCAGTCGCTTTCCTAGTTATGCTTTATAGACCGAATCACCCATAGCCAATAGGAAACATGCTAAAGTAGCAGACACTGATCAGAACTTCAAGTAGATAGCTAAATAGTCACTTAGGATAAGATTGAGATTAACTTATAATCTCAAGGGTCTCACATAGTAGAGAAGCAGGGATCCATTCTCCTACTACCTTTCTTGTCGCCATATCACATATAGTATCAATCATATGCTACGATGTTATTCTCTTTACTAAAAAGAGCGCATATTTTTTCCAAAATTTAACATTGTACATATTTCAATCTAAACATACCTAATGTCTAATCATGAATTCAACGTATAAATTTCAATATAGTTTTAAGGAGATTCAGTAAATGATGGGTGCATTTTCTCCAATCATTACATAAATGATCTCATCTTGACATAATTATCAAGATGACCTTAACTTATGGATATATCTCTATTCACAGCTACATAAACTGTCCCATAAGTAACGGTCTTACCTTTATTTATACTTAACAAATAGAGATGATTGTCCATGTGAGTGGATCAATCTCAATCTGCCAACATGCTTATCGAGACTTTTATTCGAATGTAACAAAGACATATACACTGAATAAATCATGACATTTTTCATTTATTAAAATATTTTTACAATAAGTTACATTCTTCGAAGTCCCAATGACTTCACATGTCCATGAAATGACTCTTTAGTCAATGACTTAGTAAAAGAATCAACAAGCTAAGTATATTTCGTGTAAGGATGTACTCAAGAATTATCTTTTTCTTGTCAACAATATCCTTTACAAAATTATACTTAATTTCTACATGCTTGTCTTTGTTGTGATATTTGGGATCCTTGGAAAAAGCTATTATAGCTTGACTATCACAGTATACTGTAACAGGACTCCCACTATCCTCAGCAATCTTCAGATGCTTCAGGAACCTTTTTAGCCAGACAACCTCTTGTACAGCAGCTGCACAAGCCACATACACAGCTTCCATTGTCGACAAGGCTACACAAGCCCGCTTCTTACTATTTCATGAGATGGCGCCACCATTCAACAAGAAGGTATAGCAGATGTGGATTTTCTGTCATTAAGGTCCCCTGCCTAATCTGCATCTGTGTAGCCACTTAGGCTCATATCTGATCCTTAGAAACAGAGACAATAATCTGCTGTTCCTTTAAGATATCTGAATATCCTCTTCACCACTTTCCAGTGTTTCGATCCTGGGTTTGACTGGAAACGACTAACTAAGCTAACAACATAGCTTATATCAGGATGAGTACACAACATAGTGTACATTAAACTACCAATATTACTACATATGATTTTTTTCTTCATTTCGGCTATTTTCTTAGGAGTCTTGGGATACATACTTTTGCTCAATACAGTACCTCTCGCTATAGGCGTCTGTTGAATGTTGCAATCTGACATATTGAAGTGTTGTAGCATCTTAGTAATATAAGTTTCTTGAAATAAACTCAAAAGCCTTTTTGATCGATCTCTAATGATCTTCACTTCTAAGATGTACTCTGCTTCTCCCATATCTATTATGTCAAATTGTAATGAAAGTCAAGATTTGACTTCTATCACACACTTTATGTCACTTCCAGCTATTAGCATATCATCAACATATAATGATATAATGACAAACTTTCCTTTTTCCTTTCTAAGGTAAACACAATGATCCTCATTGATCATTTCAAAATCATAAGACAAAATGACTTCATTAAATCTTATGTTTCATTGTCTTGACGCTTGCTTTAGCCCATATATAGACTTCTTAAGTCTACATACTCTATTCTCTTAGCCTTCAGCAACATACCCTTCTAGTTGTACCATATAAATTTCTTCGTCAATAGTAACACTAAGGAAAGCCGTTTTTACATCCATATGATTAATTTCATGTCAAATTATGCTACTATAGCTAGGATGACACGTATTGACACAAATTTCACAACTGGGGATAATGTCTCTTCAAAATCAATGTTCTCCATTTGGGTATATCCTTTTGCAACTAATCGAGCTTTTTATCGATTAATTGATCAATTTGCTTTTCTCTTTATTTTAAGAATTCACTTATTCCCAATAGTCCTTCGGCCTAAAGGAAGATCGACTAAATCCCAAACTTGATTATTTCTCATTGACTCCATTTCTTCATCCATTGCAACTTTCCATTCTTTTCTAACCGAGCATCTCAAAGCTTCCTCAACTATTATAGGTTCCTCATCGTCAACTTGGAGAATTATCAATGCCTCATTCTCAATATCAAACCTTCTCCGAGGAATAATCTGATGACTACTTCTTCGTAGGTTAGACAGTTGAGAAACTGATTCATTCAGTGGCAAATGATTCCCACTAGGTTGACTAGATTTAGACATCTCCTGATTTATTGATAAAGGAACATTATCATTCTCCTCTATCTCATATAGAGGAATTGTCTTGTCAACTTCACCTCGTGTTGAGAACTCAGTTTCAAGAAAAGTAGCATCTCTTGACTCTATTTCAAATATGGTTCCATCTTGTCGCTCACCAATAAAAACATAACACTTAGAAGTCTCGGAATACCTTATAAAGATACACTTCTTACCTCTGGGTCCTAATTTTTCATGTTTGTGAGTCTTATAATGAATGTAGGCAACTGACCCCCAAGGTCTCAGATTACTCAAATCCGGCTTTCTGCCTATCCAACGTTTATGTGGGCCAGATGGAACTGGCTTTGAAGGTACTTTGTTAAGTATATAGGCTGCAACTAATAATGCATCTCCCTAATAGGAGATTGATAAATTAGCCTACGCCATCATAGACCTAACCATTTCAAGAAGAGTCCTATTTCTTCTTTCAGCAATCCCATTTTATTGTGGAGTTCTAGGGACAGTTAGCTGTCTGATAATCCCTCTCTCATTACACATTGTCTTGAACTAATCAACAACTATTCACCTCCACGGTCAGTGCGCAAGGTTTTAAGCTCACATTCCAATTGATTCTCAACTTCGTTCAAGTAACGAATGAAGCAATCTAATGCTTCATTTTTATGAGAAATCAAATACACATGACTAAAACGAGTGAAGTCATCAATAAATGTAATGAAATAAGAACTCCCATTTTTAGCCTTCACATTCATTGGATCATAAATATCCGAATGAATTAATTGCAATGGTGAATCAACCCAAATAGCCTTACCAAATGGTTTCCTAGTTGTCTTTCCAGCAAGATAATGCTCACATATAGACAAGTTAATCTTAACATGAGTGCCTAAAAGGCCCTCCTTAGCTAATCTATCCATTTGTTCTTGTCCTATATATCCTAGTCTAGCATACCAAATTTCATCATTAACATCAGCATTTCTAGTAAGAGCAATGTTTGAAAAACAACCATCATTATTATTTAGTTCTACATCAAGAACCATGAAACCATTTGTTACATAACCATTCCCAATTAACATAGAGTTAATTCGAAGTTCCACACAACGACTATAAAAATTTACACAATAACCTAAATCAAGAAGACAAATGACAGAAACCAGATTCCGTCGAATCTCATGAGCATACAGGACATCATGTAGAAATAAAGTTCGTCCACCACGTAGGTTGAGTTTGCAAGTGTCAATTCCTTTGACTTCAATTCTTGCATTGTTTCCCACATATATCCATTTATTGCCAGCTGGTACCCTACGGTACTCCACATATGTAGCTCGATCATGAGCTACATGGTTCGTTGCTCCTAAATCTATAATCCACAAAGGATAAGAATCAGCTAACAGCACTGTACTTGCAACATGATGCTCATGGAAAGAAGATAGAGATGGATTTACCTTTTTAGGCTTAATACAATCCTGAGCAAAATGCCCCTTATTGCCATAGTTGAAGCAAGTCAGCTTACTTCTAGGTTTTTGTTTATATTTCTTTCCTTTCTTCTTGATTTGGTTTTTAGTAGTAACAACACTAGCCTCCTGTCCTTTTTCCTTTCCTTTCTTAAACCATCTTTTCTTATTCTTGGAACTAGAACCTTCAGCTATAAAAGCTTGACCAGAAATCCTTATGAATTCAATCCTCTCCACCTCAAGTTCTACATGGTCACTACAACAAAAAGCCTCATAGACATCGGTGGAACAACAACAGTTTTAAGCAAAAATCGATGTCTTTGAGTATTTTACACCGGTTTTTCCAAAAACCGGTGTCTATGAGCGCAGATTTTCGCTCATAGACATCGATTTTTTAGGCGATGTCTATGAGCGCCTTTTTTTTCATTAATAGACACCGATTTTAACAGCGATTTTTAAAACCCACTGTTAATGAACCAAAATAAAATATTTTAATTTTCCCACCAGTGAAAATTTGCAACACTGTGAAGTTTCCTCCAAACCTAAACCTATATCGCGCCCCTTCCTCCGACCATCTCTCTCAGCCTAAACCTAAACATAAACCTCCGACCATCACTCTCAACCTCATCTCCCTCTTCCCCTTCCTAGATCGACGCCCCTTCTTCTCCCGATTAGGATCAACACACGACGTCCTTGCTTCCTCTCTCCGTCTCTGTGTCCGTCTTCGGTCGTCAGGCTACCCCTTCAATTTTGTCGTCTCCCCTCCAGATCCCCGTCGGCATCGATCTAGTCTCAAGATCTAGTGCTTAAATTCATAGTCAGAAGAAGCTTCTATAGATCTGGCTTCGGATTTGAGCCCTAGATATGTTCAGGGTCGGCCCTGACTTTTCAGGGCCCTTGGGCGAAAAGAAAAAAGGGACCTCTATAGGAAAATATATATATATACTAACGTACAATTTGAATACATTTTAATAGAAAAACTTAAAAATTAATATATTTCATTTAAAATATGATAAACTCCATACAAAATATATTTCTCAAGATTCTTCAAAAAGTACAACACCGTACAAAATATATTTCCTATGTTTCTCCAAAAAGTGTAATACCTATGAATACAAAAAATAAGTATGAAATAATCATTGAAAAATCTATATCTTCTAGCATTTTGTGAAGTAAAATCGTCAATAAAATTTTCGAAATCAAAATTTTCTAACACCTCATTTTCGATACATAAAATTGTCAAGCCGTTGATATGCAAACCATTATCATCATCTTCTCTCAATTCTTCTTGCTCATTCGTTGCATGATTATGATCATCATTTTCTCTCAATTCTTCTCGTTCATTGATTGTATTATTATTTAGTTCTTCTTGATTACTCAATTGTTGCTCATTTGTTGTATAATCATTTAGTTCTTCTTAACTTTTTTCTTGTAATTCATCAATTGAATCTTCAATTGAAGAGTTAGCTTTAAAAAACTTACAAAGAATACCTTTGTGAGTTTTAATAATCTGTTCCATGCACTCTTTATCTTTTGTTTCTTTTTTGACTCCAAGGTTGATATTTCTTTGAAAACATGTTTGTACTACCAATTTCAAGTGTAAAAATAAAACACACAAAACCAGCAATAAAGCTAATAATGAAACAAACACAAGTAGTGAAAATAATAGTTGAAGAACAATAAAGCTTGGTTTATGCTTGAAGCAATCGATATAATCTATTCTATGATGATTAAAATTGAGATGCTTTATTTTAAGTCTTTCAAATATGTAAGAAAAATTATAAACTATTGGCTCCAATACAATATTAAAAATTAATATTGAATATTGACAATAAGAAAAAAAATATAGATAAGTAGGTAACTTACGTTGTAAGTTGATATATTGATCAATGATGATATTGATAAAACTATAATTTCAATTGGAGAATAAACTTTTCTAATTTAATTAGAAGAGATTCAAAGGAGAAGAAAGGAGAAAATTAACGTTCATGATTCATACTTTACTCTTTGGAGTCTTATGACTTCTGTAAACAAATTAATGAAGAAAGAGTTGTACAAACAATAAAATCTTGGAAAGAGAAAAAATGATCATTTACCTTCTTTTTTTTCTTGGATATTTATTAAATAATCCAATAAATTTTTTGGGGGATTTTTATTAAAACAATCTAATTATATATAATATATATTATATATGTATGTCAAATTCAGGGCCCCTTAAAAGTCGAGGGCCCTTGGCCGCCACCCCGGTGACATGTCTCAGGGCTAGCCTTGGATATGTTTTCCGGTGTGCACCCCCCTCTTCCTCCATTCTGATTTGTGTTTGTCTGCTATATTTTTGATCTGGCAGATATGCTGACCAAATTCGAGACGAAGAGCAACCGGGTGAAGGGTGTGAGCTTCCACAGCAAACGTCCCTGAACTATCAAGTTTGAGGAGTTACGAGCAAATTAAACGCAGGCTTTTGAGGCTGCATGGGCTGCTGCTTGCAAAGCGGGTGACTCAGTTCTGGTTGTTCTAGCAGAATTCGAGTTCCTTGTGGGTCCCATCTCCTTCTCTGGGCCTTACTGCCAGCCGAACATTGTTTTCCAGGTAAAAAAAATTACAATCTTTTTGGTTGAAAGACTAAAATTTAGAAACACAAATTTCTCAAACCATAGAAACCTGCAGCTAGATGGTATGATTATTGCTCCAACAAATGCCAAGTACTGGGCTTCTGGACTTCTATGGTGGATTGAGTTCACAAAACTGAAAGGCATAGCAATTCGAGGGAGTGGAGTAATCGAAGGGCGAGGAAGTGTCTGGTGGACAGACACTGACTCTGATGTCGATCCAGTAAGTGTTTCATCTTCTTTCAATCTCTCTCAAATCCATCAGCTCAAACAGATTGCCCATCTTTAACAGACACATGATGAGCTGAGCTCCAACCTGCCTCAGATTAAGCCTACTGTGAGATCTCCTTCCTCATGATCTGCAAAGCAAAGTTGCAATCTCGTTCTAACATTTCTGCTTCGCAGGCCTTGAGGTTCTATGGGAGCTACAATGTGTCAGTGACTGGCATCACAATTCAGAACAGCCAGCAATGCCATCTTAAGTTCGACAACTGCGAAGCTGTTCAGGTCTACAACATCACGATTGCTTCGCCAGGCAAAAGCCTCAACACGGACGGAATTCATCTGCAGAACTCGAGAGATGTCATAATCCACCATGCCAACATGAGTTGTGGTACATATTGCACTATCCTTTACTGATGAATGACGACCCTAAAGGAAAAGTTACTGAAACTTCTAACAAAACACAGGGGATGGCTGCGTCTCCATCCAAACGGGCTGCTCAAACATTAACAATTGAGGAGTTGTTATTTCTTGTTGCTAAGTTGATTTTATGTATTCCTTGAACTATCAAGTTTCTTTTATGTCTATGCTAATTCTTTTCACTGATATACCATGTTTTCTGGTTTATAAATTTACCTATTTTTGTTGTTGTTGTTTCTACAGGATTTGTGTGTTGGGCTTCTTAGACGCGTTACATATATAACTTACAGGCTTTGATCATTAAGTGAGTATTTCTTTTGACCTTCTTGTTAAATCGATTCATGACCAAGTTAATTATGATTTTGTGAATTTCTGAATCCATCTAAATAGTTCCTAATACGGTTTAGGGTTTAGGTGATGATTCATGAATGACTCATAGTTTATTTATTAGTATAATGATGAAGTGCAAATTTTGTTTGTCATACTAAGTTAATTGTTGTTGAAGGAGGAAAGTAGGAAACAACTCTCTGTCACAGGGTTAAAATATCCCAGTTATGCTTAGGACTCTTGGTCAGATGGCTATTGCTAATCCAATATTTACTCATGGTCAGCTACCTCCACGGGTAAGTCATTGAATATGTTTTACTTCTTTTTTTTTGCCTTCCTACTTCAAGATTGCTTAAATGTACCGTGGAAGTTTTTATTTTTTATTTTTTCAAAATCTATTGATTGAATTAATGGTCATTAGTAACTGTATTTTTTAGTTACTAGCTAAACATTTGTTGCAACAAAGATTTAGTTTGGCCATTTTATTTCTCATCCTCAAACAATCTGCTGTAGGTGAAATATGTTGATCCATTACTACACTCATCAATTGTTAGAGATGCAGCATTTGAGACTATGCTAAAGCTTGCTCATTGTATAGTCCCACCTCTTTCAAGTTGGGCACACGAGATAGCTGCTGCTTTACATATTATTTCTGAAAAAGATGTACATGCTTGGCCCTTCATTGGGTATTTTGAGCAAATAGTTAATGGTCTTTTACTATCATGTAAAGTTGGACCACTTCCAATAGATTTGTTTACCTTTATATTTCCGGTATATTTCTATCTAAATTTAGTTATAATCTAATTTTACTTGTTTCTAGCTATTCTTTTTAATTGCTTCATTTCTACTTAGTAATAAAGCATATTTTTCTCCCAAGAAGATTGCATGCATTTCACAAAATGACAGCACTTCGTACTTTTGAGCCTCCATGGCTACTACACCTGGGAATTTGTGATATGACAAACACTTCTAACCTATTTTCTAGTATTAGTTCGTTGTTATCATATTTTCCCCCAACAGATTTCTTCTTTACAACTTGTTCACCAGTTTTCATTCTCTTTATTGTTAGAATGTAGGTTTAGTTTATATTAGTTTTAGCTCATTAGTAGTTGCTAATGAGTGTCAATTCTTTTGATTCATATGTCTCTCTGTTTTACTCTTAAAATGATAGGTCATATCAAAGGAAGTTCCATTGAGGTACCTCTTGGAGCTACATGGGTTCAGGGAACAATGCGAACTTCAGGATTTGATACAATTCCGGTACAATGCTTTGCTAACATATTATGAAATTGTGAGCTTGAACTTTATGTAATATACTCCTCAACAGATATGTCCTTTGGAGAGGGCTAGGAAATGGGGAGTATCTCCTTCAGTTAAATCATTTACTTTTCTTGTTAAAGGTGGTTTTGTAATGGAGTTGACTGTTGCTTAGTTTTGGTCCAGTGAAATTGCTAGCCATGAAGTGACTCTCGTAGATTTTGAGTGAATCAACTAGCTATTTCTTACCATGCATCTTGTCATTAAAATGGAGTGATAGGAAAATCTGAGGTGTCAGATTCACACTTTCATTCATCAAATGTGTTTACTGTGTCATTATTTTGCTTGTGTACTAGTAATTTCTTTGCATTCTATTTTGAGTAAACATGTGTTGGAAATGAGATATCTTGGTGATTGTGGGGAAATTCAATTTTCTTACTAGCTTTCTACATTTCCCGGGGGTCGGGTCAATTAATAGCTCTCACTGTGCTAGTGCTAATTTAACATTAAGATCGATCTATAGAGGTATCTACTCGTTTGGTCCTAGCATGTCAAAACTTTCTATATTTTCCAGGTCAGCAAATGAGATATACTTGCATGGTGAAATATATCATTTTTTTTTGGCAAGCCACTTTACCAAAGAAGGATTTGAGATCACAAACTCTTCAATCTATAAGTTATTATCTGTGAAATATATCTTTTAAGTGTGTAATCCAGTGGAGTCTATCACTTGTAATTGATATCTATATAAATAATAAAAAATACATCTTTATGATTGTTTGTTCCACTTTGTAATCTAGTAGCTTCCCCGCTGGCAAATATCTTGTTGTCGGAGTTGTTGATGGAAGGAACATTCGGGCAAATGATTTTGCATCCTCTCTCAGCACACTTACGAGTCTCGAGGCCATTGTTGGAAAAGGTCATATTGTTGTAATGCCTTTTCTTTCTTTCTAATTCTTGTTTTTCTTCAAAATGCAGCTGATATTATTTAATGTTTGTATGTAGATAAGCTTGTTGTCTCAACTTCGTGCACACGGCTGTCGACCTTGTCAACGAGACAAATTAAACTGGATACTGAGATCAAGGGCTTGCTTTTGTGTCTCCAAAAGTTGATGAAGTAAATGCATTGGCTAAAGTGTTGGCTAGTGAGAAGGATGAGGTAGTTCTCACTGCAAAAGTTATTCATGCTTCCAGGTTTCATAATGATAGCAAAAGCTTATGATATTTGGAATAAAATGGCACAACATCATGCCATGCATATATCCCTTTCATGTTGTAATTGTCTTGACTCATAGTTTATTTTTAATTGATTTTTTTTTGTTTGTAACTTTCTGCTTGTACATACTGTAAGTCATACATAAGTACTGATTAATTAAATTGTAACTATGAGAAAACTTCGTTGCAATAATTTCTGGTTTGGATTATATTAAGTTCCCAGGAATGATAGATCTATCACTATATGATGTAGTTGAGATAATTGATGAACATTTCTCTTTTTAAGCATTCCAATTAGTTATCTTGTTACATGGTGCTCTTACTGTTTTTTTAACTATGATTTTTTGTCTTGGTTTACTAATATATTATTTATGTGTTTTTACAGTTTACAAATCTCAAGTACTCTAGAGTTGAAATTGATGAAGTGTGGTTCGAGTGGGCTGAATGCATGCTAGATTACATTTGAGTAGGAAAGGTATTTGATTTTTGAAAACTTTGGATGATGCATGCATTTGCATGGAATGTAAATTGTGGATATTACCTTGATGTGTACAATATCTATTAGCTTTTGATGTTGTAAAAAGAATATTTGTGTATTTTATCGATACTGTTGTAAGAAGAATATTTATGTAATTTGTGAATATTTGTGTATTTTATGGATACTGTTGGAAGAAGAATATTTGTGTATTTTCTTGGATACTGTCGGCTTTTCACTATTTCGGAAATCGAATTCGTGTCGTTAAACAATACTGATATTACATCGGTTTTCCACCGCTGCAAAACTGGTGTCATTAACTAATATTACATCGGTTGTATACCACTACCAAAACTGATGTTATTAACATATAATATTACATCGGTTTTACACCCGATGTCGTTAAGTGAAACTACACCGGTTTTAACCCGATGTCTAAAATGGCAGACCTTTTACATCGCCTTCATAGACATCGGTCGAAAATGTAATAGACAACGGTGGAAAATCGATGTCTATGAGGGTTTTTGTTGTAGTGGGTGTGAGACATCAGTGAAAGTCTTGATACTCTCACTGTGGGTCAGATTCTATTCATCATTTCCAAAGAATCAGGAAGGGAACGGATAACTGTCTGAACCTGATGTTCATCGGTTAATGCATGACCAACAGTCTTAAGCTCTGGAATTATGTTACACATCTCCCTGAGATGTTGGGTCATGGTAACATTCGAGCATTTTTTACAGCTATCAAACTTGATTGTTAGCTGACAGAGCCTACTCAGACTTACTAAACTATACTTCTCTCTAAGGCCTGCCCAGACAGCATGAGTCAATGGTAATGACTCATACTCAAATACCAGGTCATCAACCATTGAACTAATCAATATTTCCTTAGCAATGAAGTCCTTCCTTTTTCATGCCTTACAGGCATCAAGGTCACGTCTATGCTGTGTTATAAAACCATCAACCCGTTCGTCCATGAATTGATTTATAGCCTCTAAAACTTCTTGTTCCTCAAGAACGTATTATATCTTGAGGTGCCAGATTTTGTAGTTATCCTCATATAATTTTTCTCCTTTATTGAGTTCAGCTATAGTGTTTTTAGTTATCATAATCTACATAAATAAACACATTATTTATTATTTCAATGTAATTCATATACATGTAATTAATTATTGACTCATTGTAAATTAGAATTGGTTTACAAAATCAAGTGATAATTATGTTTCCACTCATCATTTGTATATTCCAATCTAATCAACATTGATCAATTATATTACACACATCTCATCAAATGAACTAATCATTTTTCATATGAACTAATCATATGGATATATGAACTAATCATATTCACATGAACTAATCATGAGCAAGTCAATTAACACATAACATAACTGTTTTTATAACATAACTCTGTTCGTACATAACGACAGAAATTATTACATGACTCAAAAACTCAATGGGCTAATACTATTCGTACATAATGACAGTAAATAGAACACTAGTAACATAGATAAGCTAGCACCACTCTCACTAGGATAAATGCTAGAGCAGTGGGCAAATGTATCCTGTTTATCCCAGACTCTATGATAGGTGGATCAACCTCAGATGTATCCGTCAGATTCATTTTTGGATCTTCTACACACTCTTCATGATCCTCCTCTGATTCTTCAAGATCCATCTCTAGATCCTCCTCAGGATCCATCTTTGGATCCTCCTCAAAATCTTCATGATTCTTTCTAGATCCTCATCAAATTCTTCGAGATCCATTTCTGAATCGCCCTTAGATTCTGCGGGACTTGGATCCTCCTCAAAATCTTCAAGATTTATTTCTGTATCCTCATCAAATTCTTCGAGGTCCATTTCCAGATCGTCCTCAGATTCTACGGGACTTGGATCCTCTTCAGATTCTTCAGGACCCCATTCTAATTGAAGTAACTGCTTGCACATCTCTGAATATGAGATGTGTCATTCAGAATCATCCCATAGCTAGATGTTATCTGCCTAAGATGTTCTGACAGTGAATCAACCAAAGACCATCTTCTTTCTTTGTCCTGGACTAGATCCCTTTCTCGCTCGAGTTTCCAGAACAGCTAATCGAGCCGACCAATGAGCCAACCTACTCCGTGATTCGGGTCATATTCCAGCTTCTTAATCTCCTCCCAAAGCTCATGTTGTCGTTCATAGCGACCAGTCATCGTGTATATTGTTCGTGGTATCTGGAATTCAAAATAATGATGTTAGTACAAAACTGGCAAACCAGTAACAAAATCGACTATATTCAATTCCCACATATAGAACAAAAATATACAGAATACACAAGCAAATAAGAAAAATAAATTTTCTTTATTTGGGGAGTCTCATGTAACTAACACATTGGATCTTTTGACCAGCTCCTGTGTTCGGTCCATTTTCCAATCAAAACTAATCTAATTGGAAAGGTATGCTTATCTAATTTTGTTCTAGCCCATTTAAGTTAATTTCAGATTTATTGACCAAACTTAGGTCTGTTTGATCAATCCAATGCTCATTGATTAAGTCTGACCCATTAGAATAAATTTAAATTTTTTTTTTATCAAATCTGACGTATTAGAATTAATCTGGTCATATTCGATCATTCCAACTTATGTAATCAAAATCATCTCAATTAATTCAATAATAAACCGATCTGGTTAAACAAATGAATGATTTGAACCTGATCTAAGTATTATTGAATCGAACTGGTCTAGTTAAATCAACCAATGATTTGAATCAGATTTGGGTTTAATTGGACAAGTTGTTCTAGGTCAATTTATAATTAATTGAACCATAAATTAATTTAATATGTATTTATTAATTAATAATACATTTCTATATGCATTTAATTAATTAATTAATATATTTAATTAAATTTTAATCCTTACAAGTTTTGAGAAGAATTTGTTTTTTTTTTATTTAATAAAATTAAAGTTTTTCTCAACAAAATGGATGAACACTGACAACTACTGTTCATCCTCTTTTTATCGATTACTAAGATCGATTAAAAAACTTATTTAGTTGATTACAGTGCTTGAATCGATTATACCGATCGACTACACAGATTTACTATGCTTCGTTAGTTTAATCAATTACACAGACTTTAAATCGATTAAGATCTATTTTAATTGATTAGTTTAATCGATTAAACTGCTTCTTCTCTTCTATGTCGCGACCGCGACACTCTCTTCTGTCGTGACAAACGCGATTGTCGCGACTGTCGATTGTCAGCCTCCCAACGTGGTCATCGGTACTCTCCGGCCACGAAAGCTGATGGGCAGCAACCTCTTGGGGCTCGACAACGGTAACAATCATGACCCAGTCGCGATCTTGTTTAGTGACGACAGCGACGACAACAAAGACATTTTTCAGACAAAGAGACAAGTTTCATGCATCAGACATCACTCTGATACTATTGTAGCCTATTATATGCATGAAATAAAACTGTAAACATTCACATTGATCTTCCGAGAAGAAATCAAAGAAGATGCTGGTGAAGAAGCTGTTGCTATCGCCGAGAAGATCACTGTTTGGAACCTCCTTAGATTTTTCACGAACCAAATCCCTACCATAGGACGTTCTCTTTTGCTCATCGTCGCATTGATCACCGTCGTACTTACCTTCGCTCGATGGCTCTTGGACGCTAGTATAAACAGGAAGCAAGCATCAATTACAAACTGATGCTTTGATGGCATTCAATGGAGGAAGATGAAGGTGGGCACCCTTTCATCTTCCTTGCAACTGATGCAACATCCAACACCCTTCCCTTCCTTGCTAATATCCTCAATATATAACAAGATCTTTTTCATAAAACATGTATACACACAAAAACAACAGCAAATCTTTTCGTATATAAAACAAACACACACAACAACTCTTATTCCCACACTAGATGAGTTCATCGTAAGGGCATCTCCAATGAAGGTTTTTAAAGAGATTTGTTTAATAAAAAAAAAGCTAAAAAAAAAAGTTCTAACCATTGTGGGTGCAAGATTTGAACTTTGTATTTCAAGAGCTTTAATGAAATTTCAAAACTTTTTTTTTTATCTTGAAATTAATGTAATATGCATGTAGTCATACAATTACATATTATTAATTAGACCACACAAAAATCATTTAGAACTCTAACTATTGGAGATGTTTCAATAGATTTTTAGAATGTTGATGTGGCATGATCAGGTGTGGATCTAAGATTTTATATTTGGAGGGGGGGGGGGCATATAATGAAAATCATCTACTCTTTCGAACCCAGAAACTATCCGAAGGCACTTATTAAGGACCTAAGCACAATCTTAAACACTTGAATGATTAAAAAAAGACAAAATGACTAAATTAGTATTTATAGCCCTTAGTTAAGAAATCTAACATAGCATAATATAATCACTATGTCTATATGAAATTCCATAGCATTAGATTACTAATTTGTACTATGCATCCCTTAAAGCGTCCATCACTTTCATATTTTTTAAAATGAATGATGCCACAACATCTACATATTCTATTAACATTATCTAAAATAAACAAAAAGAATAGAAAAAGATGTTTACCTTCCCATCCATGCCACATATAGCAACTGAAGCTTCTTCACTGAATGCAAAAGTCATAAAACCAAACCCTCTAGAGTCTAGACCTTCCACTTTCCATGTCAATAATGACTCTAGCTGTATAAATACCAATGAGTATAATGTACTACAAAGATTAAAAAGAAATCAGAAAAACAATCACAACTTACCATCAACAACTTCATAATTTGTAAATGCTTCTTTTAAACTCAGTCCTCAGTGCCAAATGAAAAACCTATAAAGTAATAAGACCATCATAAATTGTGTAACAGAAAATCAATAGCAAGGCAATAAGATATTCTAAAATGTATTTTATCAAACCTCCAATAAAAACTTTTGAAGCAGATTTTTTTTAGAACTTGCTAAATTTAATTTACAAAGCAGCAACAAATAGGAGCGGCACATTTTCCAAAGCAACAGATTTTACAGATGGATAGAGAGCAAATAGGGATCCAAGATTTTACACCACAGCCAAACTCTCCACCTGATTGTACAAAGCAGTAACGAATAGGAATTCACTACCTCCAACATACCTACAAACTTGCCGAATTTACAGAGCAGTAGATATTTTTTCAAATAGATGAAATGGCATAAAACTAATTGTAAATTAGTCTCATAGTCAAAGATCAAACCATGAACTTAATGTACATTCAATTAAGTATCAAATACAATCCTCTAACTAAAAGAAATTCGACGTTCTTTTAAATTTTTGAAGTCTTCAATGATATTTTCTATGCTCACCTTTCTAGCAATTTCTCTCTCAATATATACCACTAATGCATCCGAGAGAAAAGTATCTTCCATTTTGCTCCGAAACCTTGTTTTCACAATATTCATCGCAGAAAATGATCGTTCTGTAGTAGCAGTGGAAATCGGAAGAGTAAGCATAAGTATGATCACTCTAAAAATAAGGTTGTATGTAACAGATTTGTTAGTCTTCACCAACCATTGACATAATTCTGAAATGGTTGAAAGATTTTTATAGTCGGGTCTTTTAACTACATTATACTCGTAATGCTTCAATTGTATCTTCAATTGCTCTTTTTCACCTCTTGTAAAATCTTGGGCATAAAACTTTTCAACTAATTTACAAATATCCTCAATTTTGAAAGACTCCATCGCATTTTGAGGATTTAAGGCATTACTAAGAATGAGCAATTCCATAGCATCATCACTAAAGCACCCATTAATTTTTTGCAACTGTGAATCTATAGAAGCATAAAAGAGGTCTACCTGATAATGATGCTCAATGGTGAAATTGTCTTGATGAACACGAGTTCGTCCTCGTCTATCAATATACGGAGCATTGAAATCAGGAATATCAATATTTCGAAGTTCACAAAAAGATTTCACTTTTGTAAGCAAATCATTCCATTTGTTATCCCTCATATGTTGAAGTAAATTCTTGGTAGATAATACCAGCTCCATTACATTTATAATATCCTGAGACTTACTTTGTAAAGCCTGACAAAGAATATTTGTGATCCCCATAATCTCATTCATAAGATGCAAGATGAATACAAAATCAAAAGAAGTCATTTCATCATAAACAGATGTTGCATCTGCTCATTGAGAAGGAAGCCCATCATCCATAACCTTGAGTAATACCGTACACGATGCACTCAACATCTTAATTAGGCCTTTCAATGATCTCAAATGAGAACTCCAGCGTGTATCAATAGCTCGTTGTAAAGTACCTATTTGATTAAGTCCATGCCCTGTCTCGAGTTCATTAATTGCAATCAAATGTGCAATGTCATCTGCATGAACATTCTTCAATTCATCATTACGCTTACATGAAGAACCAACAATATTAACTATAAAAGTTAATCTATCAAAAAATTGATGAATAGGCGTCACATTTTTTGATGCTACAACTAAAGCCAATTGCAACCGATGAGCAAAACAATAAACATAATAAGCACCTCTACATTCTTTTATAATCAAAGCTTGCAATCCATTAAATTCACCCCTCATATTACTAGCACCATTATAACCTTGACCTCTAATATTTTGAACATCCAAATTATAGTGAGCCAAAGTAGAATATATGACATTCTTTAAAGTCAAAGCCACAGTATCAGATACATGAACAAGCCCAAAAAAACATTCTTGAATGAATCCATTAGTATCAACAAATCTCAATACTAAAGACATTTGCTCTCTTTTTGATTCATCTTGAGATTCATCAACAATTATGCAATACTTGACAACTCCAATTTCTTCACGAATTACATTTTTCACTCTCATGGAAACCACATGAAGTATTTGTTTCTGAATATCGTGACTTGTATACTTGGCATTTTTGGGGCTTTCGCAATTGCTTTTGAAAGTTCGTCATTGTACATAGTTAGCACATCCAAAAATTCAAGAAAATTGCCACGATTAGATGAACTAGATTTCTCATCATGACCCCTAAACGGAATTCCTTGAAGTGCAAGCAACAACACCACATGTATGTGACACTACAAAAATAATCAGGTTTACCAACGGAATATACCGACGGAATATTCCGTCAGTAATCTTAAATATTATCGATGGAATTAACTTTCCGTCGGTAAAATCAGAATATTACCGACGGAATTAAAATTCTGTCAGTAATATTTTCCGACGGAATTAAATTTCCATCGATACAATGATGAAAACTATTTATTAACGGGGGAAAAATTAGGATTACCGACGGAATATAATTTCTATCGGTAATCTCCGACGGAATCTAATTTCCATCGATAATCTTGAAATAAATTGCACTATAAAAATATCAGGATTACTGACGGAATCTAAATTCCGTCGGTAATTACCGACGGAATATAATTTCCGTCGGTAATTACCAACAAAATTTAGATTCCGTCGGTAATCTCGAAAATAAAATTAGGGCACCGACCCTTCCTCTCGTGCGCTCGGTTTCCTCATTTCCGGTGATTCCGATGAGTTCTCTCCTCTTTGGCGATTCCGGCGCGATCTCTCCTTTTCGGCGATTTCGGCGCGATCTCTCCTCTCCGATGATCTTCGGGTAAGTTCTCTCCTCTCCTCTCCGTGAGTCGCTACCACACGGCTGGCGGCTTTGCCGGCCGCTAGCCGCACACTGGTGGTTGTGCCGGCCGCTAGCAAGCGACCAACCGCTTGTTGACGGCTGCTAGCAAGCAACCAATGATGGTGTCGGTCAGCTGCTAGCAAGTGGTCGTCCAGCTCCTAGCAAGTGGCCAACAATTGTGCCGAGTGCTTGCAAGTGAACAGTAGCTGTGTCGAGCGCTTGCAAGCGGCCGACGGCTGTGCCGACCGATGGCTATGTTGGCTGCCAGTAAGTGGTTTCTACTACAATTTTTTCTCTATTGTGTAGGGACACAAAAGAAATAGGGAATATTATATGAATATATGGAGTACTGGAGGAGGAGACAAGAGATGACTTGGTATTTTATATAACTTGCTAGCTAGCCAACCAATACAGAATGACTCAAGCTAGCTAGTTAAATTGATCCAATTGTTAGTATTGATCCAACCTTTTAAACTAATTAAATGGGGTTTCAAAAAATTCAAAATTTTAGTTTTTTTACCTTTCTTAATAACAATTATAAGGTTTTCCCTCATGACTAGAGATTTTAGCTAGGATGGGTAGGAATGTACCATCTACATGATTGATATAAAATGATAATCTTATCAATGTTAAACCAAATTCTAATAAGATTTAATCCAACTTGTGTACTTTTGGAGAATATAGTATGCATTAGGTATTCATGGATGGTTTATAATTTCTTAGTGTCGCCTCTTTAACCCAAAAATGAGCATGTAGATCCACCACACTTTTGTCAACAGTTTTTCAGTTAAAATTAATTCAAAAAAATATTGCAATTTTTTGATGTGAGTTGAATTGCTAAAACCTAATATTCACTTAAATTATTAATTAATTAATTAATTAATCAGTTTAATTTCCTTATAGAAAATGGCAATTGTGGTTCAAATTAAGTTGGGTTAATTTGTGCAAACATTATATATATATGCGATCGAAGAGATGATCGACCACATAAATTATTAGTACCGATAGTTTATTTTTGTGTTTTTTTTTACTTGTGAATGACATAATTCACTCAAATGTTTTTGGTGCAGCATGATCCACAAAATTCGCACTTCACACTTCATTAATTAAGATGTGTGAACCAACACATCTTCCCCTATACGGGGACTTACATGGTAGTTAGATGAGGTTATGCAGTTGGTTGTGAATTCTAATTTTTGTTACACTTTGTTCAATTGATATGATGTTGTATTGACTCATGAAATAAGTATCAATCAGCTATTGAACCTCAACTTCAAAATCCTTTATGGCCTCGGTTATTTGATTTTATTTAATTCATTACCACATCTTCTGATACAGCCAAAATCCAAACTAGGTACTATACCAATATAACATCCAATATAGTTAGCTATAAGCTGACACTATCCTCTAAAACAATTGTAGATTCAAAAGCTACTAGATTATTTTGTTGGGAGAAAGATAAAGTTAAGATATTCTTACAAAGAGATGAAGGTGGAACGAAGCGGAAGAGGTACTACATTGATATGCAACAAATTTTGCAAATGTGATAGCAAAGCGCTCACATCTACAAAATTTGTTGCATATTCAATGTTGTACATCTTTTGCTTCGTTCCACCTTCATCTCTTTGTAAGAATATCTTCATCTTATCTTTTTCCCAATGGAACAATCTAGTAGCTTTTGAATCTAAAATTGTTCCAGAGGATAGTGTCAGCTTATAACTAACTATAATAGGTTCATCAATTTTCAAGACTTCTAAATCATCTGAAGATCCTAGAGCCAGGGCTCGTCCTGGTTCTTCTTCTACAAGAGACTCAAGACCCACAGGACTCTGATTAGGTTTGTATAACTATAACTTACCTTTTTTTATTTATCACTTATAAAACATGCAAAATATATTTATTCTATTTTGATATTAATTATAATCTGCTCACCTCTAATTGTATTACATTTTCTCAGGAACAATTCATCACCATCAGTAGATATCCAAAATATGATCTAGGTATCTTTTTTCATTGACATGTAAAATTAGTTAAACATTATACTTTTTTAGTGCATTACTTTCACTTCCTTTCTTGCATATTTGACGAGTGTCATTGTAATGATTTCTAGAGGAAGTCTTTACAGAGTTTTGGAGGGATCATCCTTTTGTAAGTAGTTTTTCCTACTTAGTTTTAATTATTAACCTTTTGTTTGTTTGTGTATTTTTGAAAGATTTAATCATGAATAGTTGAGGCATGCATCATTCTTGTTTAGGTTTCATCATTTCATTATAGTATTAAAAAATTATATTTATTATGTTTTGATAGTTTAATCTGCACATTTCTAAATATTATATTATTGTATGTTTCAGAAGTTCCTATTGACATATTGATCATCATCATCATCGCCATCGTTATCATCATCTGCTCATTTATATCCAGGTATCAAAATTAGTTATATATAAATCACTACAAAAATTTTATCTTATTCATAAATCTGATCATATTCTATTACATTTTACTTTCTGCAGGATTTTCTATTGTATGTGGATGTATAATTTGGAGTATTTTCTATCATGGTATGTATTTAAATATCTGATTCTGTAAATTTGGATTTATATATGGAAATTTAGATAGTTTAGTTTGTTTCTATTATTGTGATTTGTTTAGATTTTATTTGTTTTAGATGATTGTGATTGTTTTTATTTATATTACTTTGTTTGTATGGATGTTATAGTTTATTTATGTTTGTATGAATTATTAGGATATATGAAATGCGTTTGTAGGTGTGAAAGTAATTGTTTGTATGTGTTTGTATGAATGTGATTTTTTGTATGTATTTGTATATATGAAATGTCATCGTCTATGATGATTTAGTGTATATATGGATTGTAAACAAGGTACAAAAAGGAATATAAATTTTCTCTTATAATTTTTTTTTATTTTACCGACGGAATAAGTATTCCGTTGGCAATTATCGTAATGGTTTACCGACGGAAATGCTATTTCCATCGATATTTACAAAATTATTTACCGACGGAAATATAAACTCCGTCGGTAAACACCAACGGAAACAACGTTTCCGTCGGTAACCACAACCACCGGAAGCACTGTTTCTGACATGATTTACCAACGGAAATATAAATTCCGTCGGTGAATTTTACTACGGAAATCCTAATTCCGTCGGTATATCCGTTTCCGACAAATTATCTTCCGACAACTGATTTTCCGTCATAATTCCGTCACTAAGCAACTATACCGACAGAATTACGACAAAAAATTCTGTCCGTAAGCTCGTTTTTTTTTGTAGTGTGAGCTTTTAACCGAAGATGATTAGCTGCGACTTGTTCATCATTAAAGTTGTCGAATCTCCTTGATATATGTTGTGGTTGGTTCATCAAATCCTCACATGTCTTTTCAGCATTACGATGGGGTGAAGATACATTATTTTTCCCTATATGGCCTAGGAAAACACAAGCTTTTCCATTTCGAACTTTCTTCCAATTATCAAATTCATCAACAGTAAATGCAGTTTGATTTGAGCATCCTGATGGCTTGTTGAAGATAAAACATGAAAAACAATATGCTTTATATCTTTATACCAAGGAAATTATTCATACCAAGCAGACTGAAATCTTCGAGGGTGCTTAATATTTTTATTTAATGGATATTCTCGAAGAATAGGTTGATATGCCTTCAGATTCAAATAAGCTCGACGAATCTCCTCTCGTTGGTTAGGATAATATTCCCAAATTTGTCGACGCAATCCTGGATCACGCTCTAAAGAATGGAGATCAACCTTTTCTGTTTCTGTATGTTTGAATCTTTTAGGGGGGATTTCAGATGGAAGATCATTGTATTTGATCTTGTTGATGGAGTTATAGGAGTAGCTGGATCATGTTCATTTGCTCTCTTTCTTTGAAAAAACTTATCAATCGTAACAGATTTCCCATTTGAAGTATATGAAGCCTTTGACAATAAAAACTCATGTTATTTCAAATAAGTGAATAATAATTAATAACAACATTATTAAATAAAACATTAAGTTAGTGAATAATAACAAATCATCAAAAAAAATATCATGTTTTTTATCATTTCATCAAATATTAAATCAACAATTTAGCCATTTAGGTAGTTTAATTTCTAAAATCACAAGATTTAATTAAAATATCTAAAATTAATCATTTAGTGGGAGAAAGCCCAACAAAATCAAAGAATGCAGTAAAAAAGAGAAAAGCAAATAAAATAAGTAATCTAATAAGATTGTGAACTTTAGATACTTTTGCTTTTGAGAAAGAGCTGCAAGGATGAATCTTTAGGTAGCTTTAGAGCCATGGCCCAGGATAGCTAAATAGTAGGACTATGGATGAATCATGGATATTGGATGCCAATTGCAATATAATATATTTGATGTGACTATGTGTGAATATATTATAGGCTTTAGAAAAAATTCTGAAACAACCTCATCCTTTAGCAGCAAACAACAACGGGAAAGGAGACCATGTGATGTAATATTAATTTTTTTTTTTCACAAAATAAAATTTATGGAATCTTGGTCTTTGAACTTTAGGTATTTACCTCCACCGTTCTTTGTGTATGTTCTTCTTGCCTTGCAGGTTTGCCTCATTCATAAATGAAGGTATGAATAATGAATTTGTGCTAACAACTAACCTTCGTAGTGTGGTAGAAAATTACAAATGAACATTAGAACGTGGAAACATAAAAAAAAAAAAAAAAAAAAATTCTCTTTTTCCTTTCTCAGTTTGAAGAGTTTCAAAATCCTAAGAACTAAGGAGCAAGGAGTAGAAGAAAATTACACCTTTCTCTCAAATAGGGCTTGAGAATGTTCTCGTCGCACTAGACCTCCACCACTCCACGTCTAACATCCGACGATCATTGGTTCAACAACATCGGAGAGAGGAGCCGCTGCGACGACGCCACCGCCTCTTTCAAAGTCGAGTATATGTTTTTCAACCAAAATGTTTAATTAATATTTACTAATAATATTATTACTAATATTAATAAAGTTTAGACATGGACCGGCCCCCCCCCCCAAGTGTAAATCCGTCACTGGGCATGATGTGGCATATTGGGATCATAAAAAAAAATTTTTTTGTAAAACTTTAAGAGCATCTCCAATGCAATATTTGTAAAAGATTTTTAAAATCTGTCCTTTTCTTTTGAAGATGGAGTCAGTAATTAATGTGCATGATTGACCATTTTCAAACAATTAAAAATAGATTAGTTGATGAAACATTTAATTATAATGTTTTGTTTCATAAATAGTTAATAATAATTAAAGTGGTATTTTTTCTTTTGAAAATAAATATATTTGAGATAAGTTAAAAAAAATATAGAAATGATAATAGTTAAATTAAAATCATAAATTAATTAATTTATTAATTAAAAATTATAAATTAAATTAAATTAAAATAATAAATTTATTAATTAAAAATTATAAATAAATTAAATAAAATAATAAATTAATTAAAATATCAAATAAAAATTATATAGATATATTAAATGAAAAATAATAAATAAAAATATATGATTTATAATGTAGGACATAACAAAAACATTGTATGGAGGTTTTTTTATTATGGAGATAATAGTAGGTGTTTATACTTGTGATGTGGCATAATGAAAATTATAAAAAAAAAACTCATAACTGATATGTTTTTATGATGATAGCTTTGTCATTGATTTCAAAGTTCATATAGTGACAATGTGTATTTAGTATCAGTTCGCGATGATTCATAGATCCATCTTGGTCATTTTCATAACTTGGTATTTTATTGTCAAACTACATCAAACCCTCAATACTTATTCTGGATATATCAGAGTACTTGGAAGTGGGTCAAAACCAGTTAGGTCTACTTCTTCATATGTCATCTCATCTAGAACAACTAATGCAACATTGCGTGTAAAGCTTGAATTGATGGAGCAACCGCTAGTAGGCATAGAAGAAGAGCTGGCAAACACCGGAGTTCAGTTAGCAAGTATCCAAGATGAGTTGACATTAATGAAATCAAGACAAGATATGTTTGAATAAATTTTGAACTGGTTGGCACCTGGAGCATAACGATCCTTGATCCATGATTCATCTTCAACGCCACCTCCTCCTCCTCGATTTTAGACTTTGATAGTGTGAGTACTTTTGTTAGAGTTGTGAATTTGGATGTTAACTTGATGTTGTGAACTTTATATGTTGTGTTACTTGTTGTGAACTTGATGATGTTAGACTTGTATGATCTACTTGTTAGACTTGTTATTTATTGTGTTATTTGTTGTTGTTAGAGTTGTATGAGTTGTTTGTGAATGTTATTAGAGTTGTAAATGTTTTGTGAACTGGACATTTGTGACGCTGATGATGTTGAAGTATGGTTTGTGTAGGACTTTGTTTATGATTTTGTAAATCTGTATAGATATAGGATGTTAATGTAAATAAAGAATGTGATTTATTATTAAATACATTTAGCGACGAATTTAGCTAAATTTGTCACTAATCCTTAATTGTTAGCGACGAATTAGGCCCAAATTTGTCACTAAGACTGTTAGCGACGAAACATGCCAAAATTCATCACTAAGCCTAACAGTTAGTGACGAATTTGGTCAAATTCATCGCTGAAGATCACTGTTAGTGACGAAATTGGCTCAAATTCATTGCTAACAATCACACCATCGAAACCTAACCCGCCATCCATCATTTTTCAGAAAATCAACTAAACCCGTAGCTAATTACGGCAAATGTTAGCGACGATTTAGCAATATCTCATTGTTAATCCATTGTACTCGATAATATTAGCGACGAAATATTATAAATCGCGGCTAAATATCATTTACCTCAAGCTTATAGCGATGAATATTATCGCCGCTATTTTACATTAGCGATGAAAATACATGACTTGGCGACGATACCTTTCTGACGCAAAAAAATACTTTTCTTGTACCATGTATGCCACTTTCTTAACAGGTTAATATATAATAAAATCAAACTGCAATAGTGACACCCACTACAATTCTTGAGCTGCACGTGGTGTCAACTATAGAACCGATTTTGTCTGTCCTTATACAATAAAATCAAACTATAAAACCTCAATTAACTTAAGTATTTTAAAATTAAAAAATTATCTCAAAAGTGTTAATAATTAATTTTTTGGCTCTATTATTTTAAACAAATGAGTCAAATGTCTGACTATGTTCTTCCTTTTCTTTTCTTAACAAAAGACAACTGAATCAAGCTCCATCTTTCCACTTATCTCTTCCTTTTTAGTTTTTCTTTTAACTTATCTCTTCAGGCAAATCGACCCTCAAAGCCCACACAGGACAATGGTTAGATAATTATTAGCTTAAAGATTGGTTTTCGTACATATCGGTTCGAAAGAAACGCAACTCCGGTCAAACTCGGATCGGATCAAATCTTTTCTGTCTTCCCTGCCCTTCCCTTGCTAATATCCTCGATTAGTAGAAGATCTTTTTCATAAAACATGTATACACACAAAAACAACTGCAAGCCTTTTCATATATAAAAATTTAAACAAACACACAACAACTCGATGAGTTCACCATAACACACTCTCACATGAACTCACAATCACTCTCACACTGCTGAAGCATGCAATACAATACAAATATACAATACAATAGGAGAAACAATTAATTCAGGCACTCCTTCATGCACGATCATTAATTAAACTCGAAGCAGATAATAATTAAGAAGTACGTACAGTAGTATAGTCTAATTCCAGGCAGTTGGATGTCGTTTGGTGTTTCTGCTCCTGTAACGTCGACCTGCAGGGAAGTAGAGTTGTTAAAAAGGAAATAATGAAGATAAATGGATCGATGTAGTATTAGGGTCCATGCGGTTCGATGGAGGAAGTAATACCGGCCGTCCGATGGAGGATAGCGGGAGGCGGACACCAATAATACCGGCCGTCTGATGTAGGCCACGCTAACGCGAGACCCTACCAGTAATATCGGCCGTCCGATTCGAATCTGGGCCGCACCTAATCGGCTAAAGCCGTGGAAATGGCACACGAGTAATTAAGAGACAACGCCCACGGCCATGGTCGCGAACCAAGCATTACCGGGGACTTGTCGTGCGAGAAGAAAAAAACAAAAAAAAAAAACATCCACAAGCAACCTCCTGCCTGTGGCTGTAATCCCCTATGCGGTGGAAGGAGAATCTTCCGTACGTGATCTCCTATGCGGTGGAATAAGGAAGGAGTCGGTTGATAAATAGCACTTTGGCCAATTAAGTGCCTATAATTTAAGCAAAGTGTCGAAAGTTCAAGCTAAAATTGTCAGATAGCTAGCGCGTGATGCGGTGATGGCATGGATTAATCAGCTATGATTGAAATGAAATGAAATGAAATAAGTGAGAACTAAAAGCGTGCGTGTTTTCCATTATTCTTTATGCAGAAGCTGATTAATAAGTGAAATTTGATCCAAAAAATGCCTCTCCTCCTAAGTTTTGTTAGGTATGACGGTAAAGGGTCATTACATGATTAGGGTTGAAGGTCTCTTTGTACCATTTGTGTCTCCTTATGCTGAGCGGCCGATTTATAAGTGTGGTTTTTATCACGACTAAGTTTCAGACTCTCACGTCTAATGGTCGAGTAATATAATCAAACTATATATGCCACCTATATAACATGCTAATATATAATAAAATTGTTCCCGAGGTTATGGTGCATCAGTAGGACATCCAGATTGTCATTTAGACACTCGTAGTTCGATCCCTAATTTTTAAAAATTTGTAAGAATTTTTTCTCTAAATAAGATGTTTCATGGGGCCAAATTTATCACCCCAACTATCTGAGTTTATTATTATTTTTAATATATACCAAAATCAAACTCCACCCACTATCATTCTTGAGATGTACATAGTGCCAACTATAAAACTGATTATATTGTGTCGATATACAATAAAATCAAATTATAAAACTTCAATTAACTTAAGTATTTTAAGATTAAAAAATTATCTCAAAAGTGTTAATAATTAATTTTTTCGCTCTAATTTAAACAAATGAGTCAAATTCTTCCTTTTTTTTTTTTTCCTTAACAAAGATAAATAAAAGACAACTGAATTAAGGATCCATCTTTCGACTTATCTCTTCCTTTTTAGTTTATCTTTTAACTTATTTCTTCAAGCAAATCGACCCTTTAAGCCCACATATAACAACGGTTAGATAATTATTAGCTTAAAGATTGGTTTTCGCCCCATACCTATATATCGGTTCGAAAGAAACTCAACTCCTGTCCTAATATCCTCATTCCTCAATAACCAGATCTTTTTCATAAAATATTTATACACGCCAAAACAAGTGCAAGTCTTTTTATATATAAAACAAACACACAACAACTCTTATTCCCACACTCGATGAGTTCACCATAACACACTCATGAACTCACAATCACTCTCACACTACTCAAGCCAACAATACAATACAATACAATACAATAGGAGAAACAATTCAGGCAGTAGTACTCCTTCACGATAATTAATTAAACTCGAAGCAGATAATTAAGAACTATACTGTACTCTAATTCCAGGCAGTTGGATGGGTCGTTTGGTGTTTGTGATCGTGCAACGTCGTCGACCTGCAAGGAAATAGAGTTGTTAATAAGGAAATAATGAAGATATATGAATGGATCGATGTAGTATTAGGGGTACGTTGAGGGAGGGGGTGGCGTGGGCCAGAGGATGCAGGTGTAGCCGGGCGGCGGGGCCTTGCCGCAGGTGAGGAGGAGCTGGAGGGCGAGGGGGAAGTAGATGTTGATGTCGAGGTGCTTGAGCTTGATGGTGGCGCAGAGACAGACGGCGGCCTCCAGCTCCACCAGCTCCCGCAGCAGCGGGCAGCACTGGTTGGCCACCGGGTCACCGAGGCCAATATGGACCAGGCCGCCGAGCAGATCCACGCACGCCCACATCTTGAGGCTGTCCGCCGGGCAGCTCGCCGGAGGCCGGTTCGCTGGTGCAAGCGCCGGCGGCGGGCTGGGTGTGCTTCCGCCTACGGGAGGTGGTTGGATCACCAGGGGACCTGTTACTGGTGGGTATGCGATCACAGGAGGCACCGTGATGGGTGGATTTCCGATCACCGGAGGGACGGCGATGGGTGGTTTTCCGGAGTTTGGAGGGACCCTGATTGGTGGATTCACCGGAGGGACGGCGATGGGTGGTTTTTCGATGATCGGAGGGACCGTGAACGGTGGTTTTCCAATGATATGAGGGCGGTTAACAGGAGGGACGTCGATGGGTGGTTTTCCGATGATCGGAGGGACCGTGATGGGTGGTTTTCCGATGACGGGGGGTTTGGTTTTGGGGGAGTTATGGTGGTGGCTAGGAGGGTTGGGGGAATTGGATTTGAAGAGGGGGCGGAGGAGGGAGGAGAAAAAGAGGATGATGATGATGGAGGAGATGATTCTGGACTTTTGGGACGCCATGGCGAGGAGACTTAATGGAATCGATCACTCCCTGCTGTTGGAGAGCATGAGATGAGGGATATATACCGCCCTAATCAACCACCGCTACCTAATCAACCCCGTGGAAATGGCAGAAGACCGTCCGATTCTAATCGTGGACTTTAAGAGTCGAACCCCGGAGATGGCAGAAGAGTAATTAAAGACCGTCCGATTCTAATCGTGGACTTTAAGATTCGAAACCCGGAGATGGCAGAAGAGTAATTAAAGATCGTCCGATTCTAATCGTGGACTTTAAGATTCGAAACCCGGAGATGGCAGAAGAGTAATTAAAGATCGTCCGATTCTAATCGTGGACTTTAAGATTCGAACGAGTAATTAAGAGTCGACGTCAAGGCTAAATATAATTATTGAATTGAAAATTGACGATGAAAAAGTTAAGAAATCCAAAACAGGGAACAAATTATTCTAAAAAAATATAAATAATAAATATATATATATATAATCTAACATTCCCCCAAATTCACGGTACTATTGCTAGAAATATTAAGAGTTTATCAGACAAGAAACGAAAGTACGAAGTAGAATGTGACTTGATAAACATATCAATAATTTATAATTTTGAAGAAACTACGTTTGGTTGGGTGTAATGTAATTGAGCTTGTAATGTAATCAAATTTGTAATGTAATGTAATGTAATCCTGATTACATTACTACGTTTGGTAATGTAATATATGTAATCTTTGATTACAAGGGTGATTACATTCTTTTGTTTGATGTCCATTATTTTAAGGAATGTAATTCGTATTATTATAAAATGACAAAAATATCCTACGATCTCTACCGGTGGGCGCTACATCTCTGTCGGAGTTTGCGGTTGCCACCGTCAGTCGTCGGTCGCCGTTGCCGGTCGTCGGCCGCCGCCGCCGGTCGTCGGTCGCCGGCCGCCGTCGGCGGGTCGTCGGCCGGACGACGGGTCGTCGGCCGGACGACGGGTCGTCGGCCGGACGACGGGTCGCCGGCCGGACGGCGGGTCGCCGGCCGGACGGCGGGTCGCCGACCGCCGCCGGCCGGTCGCCGTCGGCGGTGGGCGGCGGCGGCGGGCGGCAACAGATTAAGGGTATATTTGACATTTAAATTTTTGTTAAACGATGACCTTGTAATGTAATCGGATTACAATGTGTTTGTTTTGTAATCCAGATTACAAAACTTCATTACATTTTGTAATCGAGATTACATTACATTACAAGTTAAAAATGAAACCAAACAAATTAATCAGCTTTGTAATGTAATCTGGATTACATTACAAGACAGATTACCCCCTACCAAACGCAGCCAAATTTAATGTAATTGAGCTTGTAATGTAATCAAATTTGTAATGTAATGTAATATTTGATTACAAAGATGATTACATTCTTTTGTTTGGTGTCAATTATTTTTATAAGAAATGTAATTCGTGTTATTATAAAATGATAAAAATATCCTACGACTTCTACCGGCGGGCGCTACATCTCTGTCGGAGCTTGCGGTGACCGCTGCTGCCGATCGTCGCCCATCGCCGGGCGTCGCTGGCCGCTGACTGTCGCCGGTCGTCGGCCGTTGCCGATCGTCGGCCGTCGCCGGACGTCGGCCGGCGACGGGCGACGACCGATCGTCGGTCACCGGCCGTCGCCCGTCGCCGACGGCCGTCAACAGCGGGGTGGCGATGGTGGGCTGTGGCAGTGACGACGAGCGAAGATGGGCCGACCGACGACCGCCAGTCGCCGGCGACCGTCAACAGCGGGGTGGCGATGGTGGGCTGTGGCAGTGACGGCGAGCGAAGATGGGCGACGACAGACTAAGGGTATATTTGACATTCAAATTTTTATTAAAAGGTGACCTCGTAATGTAATCGGATTACAATGTGTTTGCTTTGTAATCCAGATTACAAAACTTCATTACATTTTGTAATCCAGATTACATTACATTACAAGTTAAAAATGAAACTAAACAAAATAATCAGTATTGTAATGTAATCTGGATTACATTACAAGGCAGATTATACCCTACCAAACGCAGCCAAAAGGTAATATGATGATGTCAATTTGAAGATGGTGACGAGTAACATAACAGTCAATTTCAATATATTTCATCCGTTCATAAAAAACTGAATTACGTGTAATTTAAATAGCACTCTAATTATCATAATATAATAAAATAGATTGATAAACAAATATCCACATGCATGAACAACCTTCCGCATGTAATCCGCTATGCGGTGGAAGGAGTAATCTTCCGTACGTAATCTCCTATACGGTGGAATAAGGAGTCGGGGGAGTAATCGTTTGATCAATCTCCCGTACGTAATCTCCTATGCGGAAGGAAGGAGTAATCGTCCGTACGTATTCTCCTACGCGGAAGGAAGGAGTAGATCCAATATCAAATTTCAACCTCAGAATAAGGAAGGAAGGATGGGCCCTACCTATACAAATGTCGATAATTAATTTTAAATTTCACGACGGTGATCAGTTACAATTTACAATTTAGAACCACCTATACAATTCGATTAACGATCTATGATTATTTATTATTTTGCTTAAATATTATAAATTTATAAAAATCTAAAATATTAAAAAAATTGCATAGATTTAAGTTATCTGAGTCCTCTAATAAAGAATTAAAGCCATCTAATTCGTTATTTATTTCAGTATTAAAATCTTCTAGGTCGTCGTTTAAAAATTATATTTGTTTATTCTTTTAATAACTTAAAAGAATATTAATAATATCAATATTTAATAACAAAGTACATTAAAAAGAATATTATATAAAATCTTGAACCATTTTAATTATTTCATATCAATAGTTTTTTTATTCAATATTAATAATATTATAGTTCCGGTCCGAGAATGATGGATTGGTAACTTCTTGACTGATCTTGTCTGAAAATTATGAAGATGAAACACTAGACATGGTGAATTGACGGTTGACTGGTAGAAGACCTCTTGCTCCTGAAAAGTCTCCTTTTAATCCTGCGCATACAGAGACAAACTAACAAAACGTCAACGTCTTAAAAATCAGGGGGGAGTCCTTGGCGAAGACCCTTCGACCCTCAAGTTAGTATGGTTTCGGCTGAATGAATATTGAAGAACAGTAAGAACATGCACGTGAGAGTAAGTTGTAGATGTTCAGAGAACGTACTTTTGCCGCGGAGAAGACTCTCCCATTATATACCAACTCACATAACCTCCGCACTCATGAGGTGACGAAGTGTGTCAGAGTTTGTTAGGTAAAGGAAAGGGTACAACCTAGGTAATATGTAATAATTATCCCAGAAATCTTCCTTTTACTCACATATATAACTCTTTTGCCGTTTAGAGCTTTTGTTATTGCTAGGTTGCTGAAGGAATATGTTGTTGTAAAATATCGAACAAATAATAATAAAATAATAGGATTTAATAGACAAATAGCTTTATTGGAATTTTTAGAAATTTTTTGAAATTTTCTGAGAATTCTTCGGAGCTTGTATGCGTAGGTTAAGGGGATAAATTATTGGGCCACCCTCTCCTCCCTCGCCGATCTCTTCTTCCCCTCTTCTCTTCCGTCGTGACATCGCTGCCGACGCCGATCCCTTCTCTCGTCCTTCTCTCGCGACGTTGGCCAAGCTTCTTCTTCCCCATCTCTTCCTCTCTTCCACCTAGATCCACGGTGATTTCCTCCCCCGCACATCGCGCCTCTGCTCGATGTCGTTCGTCGGCCAAGCCTCCTTCCTTGGTCTGAGTCGCCCTCAATCCCGATCAGGCAAGTGCCGACCAACTCACCGCCCGTCAGCTCCCATCACCTTCATTGATCCTTGAGAACCCGAGCATCCTTTCCGGTTGTGCCCTAGATCCCTCCAGCCAGCCGCCGACGATTTAACTCGAGTCGGCATTCTATAGGTACGAATAAGGGCATGTTGTGGTGCCTTAGACCTCTACCTTTAGTTTACTTCTCCTCTATGTCCAGCTTGACATCAGATCGGCATAGTTGAGGATGTATTGATTACGAATTGGGCATTGGATCTATGATAGGTACTGATTTTCGGGCATTTGTTGGGATGAACAACAACCTAATCACTTCTTAGCTGCCAAAATCTGAGGTAAGCGCTAACCCTAGCCTCTAATCTAGGAGATGCAATGATAGATCGCTAATTTTCATGCATATTCATGTTGGACAGCGATATCGCACTAATTCCAGCCACCGTTTTCCGACAGCACGCATCTCCGATAGTGACTCAACAGTTGGGCACTCAAATTTGGGTGAGTTTTTGGATTGAGTTTTGGGTTGATTCCTTGAGGTGGATGTATTGATTTTTTATTCAGGGCTTTGAATTGCTGTGGCGATCTTGCTTCAACTGAGGATTTGGAAAGAAGGTGATTGTTAAGGTTAGTTTTCTTATTATGCATTGATTCCGAACAATGAGAATATACGAGGTGTTCTTAGCATGTGTTTATCATGTAGGGTTGATCAATAGTTGGGGGTTTACGATCATATCGATTAGAGGTTTCCCTAACAAGTTTTGGGGATTATATTTAGCTATTAAATTCATAGGAACGTAGCTAAATAAAAGTAATTTGATGCAAGACTCTAATTGAGACGGCATCACGACATAAGATTTCTGGATACGATCTTCTATTGAAGCGGGTACTTCTGACTTATCTCTTAATATAGTCATTTTAGATATGCATAATAGTTTATTTTTAGAAGTAATGATTATGTTTGCATCTTCTTTGGTATGTCACTATTTGGTTCTTGTAGTTTGCCTATATTCTTGTCTGTTGTACATTCATGTTTATATTCTCTTGTTTGTTGCCATGCTTACTCCTGTTCATAGGAATAGTGACATACATTATCCTACTGTGTAGTAGTCTGGTTATTTGACATATCTGATTTGTGTACCTAGTTTATTGTTACCTAGATCATTGTATGGATTTATTTTCTTTTTGGTACATATTATATGGAGGTGTATACTATCAGTATCTACATGTTTAGTGTCATGTACCATCTTGCATGATTGCATGCTGAGCGATTGTCGGCTCCATTATTGTTGAGCACATCGCCAGTTACATGATCTGCACATACAACCACTCATGGGTTAGTGGTATATCAGATAGGGTGTGTGCAGTTTGCTCTGCCAGTGCTCCGCTAGTCTACTCATGGGTAGCGTGACGTAGCGTGCTAGCACGACAGGGATCCCTCCTCTGGACTGTCTCAGGGAGATGAGAGCATTGCGCTCCCTCACTCTGTTTGGGGTAGGAGGATAGGTGTACTCCGACAACATTCTGTCCGCTCTGTCACTCAGGAGCAGTGATGACAGAATGCACAGTTGTCATAGCCCTACCACTCGGTCTCACCATCGTGTGTGAGATGGCTGACTGACGTCAGAGGTGACACATGTCATTTTTACATCATATGCATGGATTGCATTTATTGTTTGTGCTTGCTGCATTATGTATGCTGCATTTGTTTGGGTTGCGCATGATTGACATGCATACAGGTGACATTTTGTACCTGGTATGACGACCTTTATATTCAGATAGGAGGTTTTGGTGAGTACAGGTTCTTCAACACTTTTCAGTCTGTATTTCCTACTTTTGTTCAGGAAATTGTACCGCATGATTATTACTATTAGTTATATCTTATTATGTATGTCTATCTGGTATCCGCTGAGTTCTTAGACTCACCCCGTTGATATATTTTTATTTCAGATACCAAGTAGATATTTGTGGAGTCGCTTAGAGTATCCTGTCTGCGGGTCCTACGTCCCATCCGAAGACCTGTTTTCTGGTTTCATTTGTACTTTATTTGGTTTATGTATTCGGTGTACTTAGCTTTCTGTATTCCAGTTTTGTTTCTAGATTGTTGTGATGTAGTGTCTTGTATTGTTTTGTTGTGTGGTGTAAGCCTAGCCGGCTAGCAATCCTTGTTTTGGTTTGTAATGATTTTCTGTCTTTTCCGTTGTGTTTTTGGTTTTAGTACAACCGAGTGAGCTATTTAATATATATATATATATATATATATATATATATATATATATATATATATATATATATATATATATATATATATATATATATATATTAAATATATAAAACTATAACTGCGTGGTTGTGATATTTTGATCCAGCCGAGTATGTTGAGTATATAACTGCGTGGTTGTTTATATTTTTCAGCCATGTGTGGTTGATGTATACTTGTGGTTGTATAAATAATTCAGATTGTCACATGTACAGGGGAGATGCTGCCGGATTTTTTCTTTGGCTGGGACTCCTCTGGGGCGTGACAGTTGTTATAACTGTCTGTTGATAGGAGACAAGATGGTCCCTGAAGAAAGTTTCAGAAGCATATTATCTAACACATAGTTATTATTCTGACAGATTATTATAACTAATCTGTGAGCCGCTTGCGAGCGGCTCGGTCAAAGCTTGACTCGAGCTCGAATTTGACCGAGCACGAGCCGAGCTCGAGCTCATTTAACACTGGCTCGAGGGCTTGTCGAGTCTTGTCAAGCTAGGTTAATTTAACATTTTAATAATTAAAATTATTATTACTTTTAAAATGAAGAATAAATTAAGGAGAAGTTTGTGGCTAGAGCATTTCATTTAGTGTATTTAAGGTCCACGGTTCAAATTTTACTTGCATAGTCTTTTAATTTATTTTTACAAGTCAGGCTCGAGCTCAAACTCTCAGGCTCAAGTTGAGAGACCTTCTGACGACTTGGTCAATATTACATCCACATTATTCTGACTTTTCTGTCTTCTCAGCTTCCGACCGGATCACTATAAAACCTCAATTAACTTAAGTATTTTAAAATTAAAAAATTATCTCAAAAGTGTTAATAATTAATTTTTCGCTCTATTTTAAACAAATGAGTCAAATGTCTTACTATGTTCTTCCTTTTCTTTTCTTAACAAAGAAAAATAAAAGACAACTAAATCAAGCATCCATCTTTCTACTTATCTCTTTGATCCTGTCCGAAAGTCGAGGCGACGGATACTAGAGATGTGGTGCTCCTGCTGACCACGCATAGACTCTACTCGGACCTGTAACCACAACTACGTCAGTGCCAAGCCAAGGAAGGGGTCCCCGGCGTTGGCCCTCCTACGCTCAAGTCAGTCACCGGCATTGACCCTCCGACGCTCAAGTTAGTCACCGACAATGAGTGTGGAAGCAGCGGAGCAAGGAAACAGTAGCAGCAACAGTAATGCGCATACTGTTGGATCGAAAGCGCTAGAGGGGGGGGTGAATAACACTCGTGGCTTTCACTCGTTTTGGAATTGTAAAACAATCGAGAGTTTAAAGCAGCGGAAAAATAAAACACACAGAAGGACCCAAGTGGTTTTACTTGGTTCGGAGCCTTGGGCGACTCTTACTCCAAGGCCCACGCTCGTTGAGCGTTTACTTTGGGCAATTCACTATGAAAGCGCAAGGTTACAAATTTGTATTACAAAGGAATAATTAAAAGGCTATACCGACAACCAAAAATATAAAAACTGGAGCTCAGGGTCGTCGGGAACTTGCCATTGCTTGGCCGGGACATTTCTTGAGCAGTACGCAGTGGAAGAATACTTTAGAAATCGTTGAATCAAGCTGCTGCTCGAACACCCCTTTCATACAGTGCTGGAGGCGCCTCCAAGCCTGTCCAAGGCGCCTCCAGGCCTCCAGAATCGCCCGCGTGGATCAGCACAGAACTAGTCGCAACTTATCTGTTGAAGGCGCCTCCAAGCCACTCCAAGGCGCCTCCAACCTCTGGTCCGAGGCGCCTTCAGCTCCACCGAGGCGCCTTCAGCTCCATCCGAGGCGCTTCCAAGCCTGCTGCGCAGCCAGCTTCTGCCTTGCACCCGAGGTGCCTCCAAGCTCCATGGAGGCGCCTCGGACACTGTTCATCCGAGTCTCAACCTTGTTCTTTTGTACCTGCAAGACATGTTAGACCCAAAACACAAGCATGTCCTGCAATACAAAAGTTAGCACATATAATATCATAAATATAAAGTTTGACAGTCATCGGACTGTCCGATTCTGACTTCCGATTTCCTACCGGAAACCCTAGGTCGAACCGACGCATACTGTTCCCTCTTCCGGGGAACGCGTCCTCACCTACTCCACTCAGGAGAGTTTACCTTTGCCAGTTCGATCCTCCAGATCGATTGGACTTTTGCTCAGCGTCCGTTGCTTCCGGTCTTCATGCTCGATGTCCGGTCCTAGACCCATCCAAACTTCTACCCGGTTTGCGACACCAGGATTTTAACATAGGGTTACCGCCCCCTAGGATTTTTGCCCGAAGCTTCGACCCGCCAAGACTTTCCGCATAGGGTTACCACCCCCTAGGGTTTTTCCCTTGCCTAACCGCAGCTAGGACTTTCCTGAAACACTCAATCATACTCATTAGATAACAATTAAACTTAACTTTGAATCCCTTTGCCATTATCAAAACTAAGGTTCGATCGTCGGATGCTTCCCGCACCAACACATACCTCCGCTGAAACTTGGACCCCCCTTTATATGGAGTTCTTGTAGCGCGCGTGCATGCTTCCCAAAGTGTGCACACTTCTCAAAGCTTTCCCTGAAAGAACGTGTCAGTAAAGTATCCCTGATACAGTACCTTAACGAGCCGAGCATATCTCTGAAGTGACGGTGGAAGCTTCTGTTGATGCAATCGACCTAGGTTTGATCGGTACGATCATGGTTTTGATGTGTGTGTCAAAGAGTTTAAGTTAGGCTTTCATATGTGTTTGATATGCGTGGTTGAGTCTTGCAGGACTTGGTGAAACACACATAAGGAGCTTGGTGTAATTAAGCTTGGGAAGCTCATCCTAAGGCTCGGATCCTTGAGTCGGTGAAGGATGGTGTAGAAGGCATCCGAGGGACCGCCGGACGAGGAGCAACGGAGTAGAGCCAAGGGACGTGGACTTCAAGGCAACGTGAAGGATGGCACGGAGGGGAGCCGCGGGCTCGGGTGCATCTGAGGGACGAAGGCCAAAGAAGAGGACTTCAAGGGCGACTCCGGAGAGGATGAGTGAGAGTGTGTAACAAGGTGCAGTCCAGTCGGTTGCAACTTTTAGCAGTCGACTGCACCAGTCGACTGCATGTTTTAGCAGACGACTGGCAGCGAATAGAAGCATTCTGTTCGCTCAGAAAATAGCTACCAGTCGACTGCTAGTTTTAGCAGTCGACTGGTAAATGACCGTTAGTGCTGGAAAGTAGCAGTTGGCTACCTTTAATGGTAACACCAGTCGACTGATGGTTTTGTCAGTCGACTAGTGTCGGGGTTTGAGTTGATTGTTGATCAACTCTCTCCTCTTATTTAAGGGATGCTTTGGGGGCTTGAAGAAGGTTACTGGTGCTAATTGTAAACCTTCTTATTCTTGCCCAAAGCTTCCAAGTTCTCTTCTCTTCCTCCCAATCTAAACTCCATCTTGTAAAGAGGAAGAGATCATTTTGTGAGAGGTTTGCTCCACCGAGAAGGAGAAGCTTTAGCCGGAGATTACCGGGGACTGATCCACCGAAGGATCAAGGGCTCGTCCACCTCAAGGACACGTCGTGGAGTAGGAGCATCATCTCCGAACCACGTTACATCGAGCGTGTTAGCGTTTGTATTTTTCCTTGATTGCTTTCATTGTTTTGTTTAGTGTATTCCGCTGCGTACTAACCTTCTTGTAGAGAAGAAATCGATTTGGGGGTGCCGTTTATCCAACACCCCTTATAGCCGACCACCGATCCCCAACAAGTGGTATCAGAGCGAGGTTAGCATCGGAAGAACTAACCGTCGACCGAAGCATCAAGATGGCGCTTCAAGAGGGATATAGCACCGCTCGACCACCTTTCTTTGACGACAACGACTTCGCATATTGGAAAGGTAGGATGGAATATTACTTAATGAATGATATTGAAAATTGGTTTAGTGTTGTAGATGGATTTGAGAAACCAAAAGATGGGTCGGGAGCGCCTCTTCCAACCAAGGATTGGACAAAAGAGATGGCAAGGAAGGCTCAAGCAAATGCAAAAGCTACAACAACTCTACAATGTGGACTCTCCAAGGAGCAATTAAGCAAAGTAGGACCATTCAACTCCGCTAAAGAGCTTTGGGAAAAACTCATTGAATTGAATGAGGGATCAAGTGAATCTAGGAGGGCCAAGAGAGATCTTTTGGTGGGGCAACTTCAAACCTTTGCCATGAAGACCAATGAGACCGTGAGTCAAATGCACGGTAGATTCAAGAAGATAGTAAATGAACTTCATGTAATAGGTGAGAAGATTGACAATCGAGACCTAGTAAGGTATGTGCTCCAATCTTTTCCTAGAACCACCTTATGGGCATCAATGGTTGATGCGTATAAGGTATCTAACTAGTAGTGTGTGTTGATTTTAGATTGATCATTGATTGATTTTATTTGTTAGCATGTTGATTGATTTGATTGCTTATTTCTCTTTTGTATTTTCATGTTGGGTTATTCTTGAATTATTAATTGCTTTTACTGTTCATGTTTTTATGAGATTGAAACTTTATGCTCTAGAGTCTTCTAACATTGAGTTCTAGTGTTGTAGTGAAATACAGGAGATTTCTTTAGCATAGATCCATATTTTCAGAACTTTGGAGGTGGAATGGAGAGTTATCAGTGTTTTCAGCCTGAGTATCAGTTTTACCCAAACATGGATCAACAAAATAGGTATGAATCATTTTCTAATGGTTTTAATGCTAATTGGGTGGATAATTCATATTTCAGGTATGAAAGTGCACAAGGACCATTTATTGAGTCATATCCTTTCTACCAGAGTTCATATGGGTTCCAAGAAGTTTCAACAAATTTTATGCCACAATCTTTTCAACAAAACAATCCTCAGATGGACGAGATAGCATGGAAACTCAAGGAGATTATGCAACAGACGAGTGAGTATCAAGAGCAACAATTTTCAAGGATACAGAACATACAGATTCAGTTAGATCAGATTGCATCATCAATAAATCAGCTTCAAACACAACGTGCCAGTGAAGAGATGGAAAGTAGCGATTCTGTCAGGCCTGACCCTACTCTCATTACTTCACATGATTTTTCTAATATTTTTTGTGATAATGATGTAATTGTGCAAATTTCTGATCCTAATGATTTTGTTGTTGAAGATGTTGTTAGTGATTCAGGTTCTGAACATGTTTTTGAAGATGATTTAAGTGTAGGGGAATGCTTACTGGAAGCATTACCTCAAGAATCACCAAGAGTTAAAGATGTAAGTGTACGGACTTGTGCTATGGAGCCAAGCACCCAAGAATCACTACATGAGGATGAACATTCACCAGAACCACAGTTTGAGCCATATCTTGATGAAGAGGAGGTAATAATCACCGCTCCAGGTACCATTCAAGATGACAAAGTGGGTATTTCTTGTGATTTTTCAGAAAATCTAATTGAGGTACCAATTGTTGATTTTATTAGATGTGATTCATCTCTTGATATATTTTCTACCCACACTAATGCTCTCCTATTTTCTTTTTACCCCACATGCGTGTGGGAGTTGTTTTCCTTTATTGATGTTGTAGGAGAGTACAAGCTTCCGGAGTGGATGCTTGAACTGAACCGCCTAAGACCTCCAGAAAGAATTTGCAATGGAAAAATGGTTAATAAAAAGAAATTGAGCGGAACTTTGATTACTCCACTTCCGGGGTGGCTTCTTCTTCAAGACCTTCTTCAACCACCGGGAATTAAAGGGGAGTTGGTTCCAATCTTGCTTGCTCTTGCATTTTAAATTAATGTTGTGTTTAGTTTTTCTTTAATAAATTCTTTTTATGCAGTTCTTTAGTTCCATACTTTGCATTTTGCATTTTACTTCACACTTTGCTTCTATACTTTGTATTTTTGTTTAGTACATAGCATTTCATGTGAATTAAATTCTTCATGGGAATTTCTTAAGTAATGCTTTTAAGATGGTAAAAGTCTCTTAAATTTGATCATCAATTTTAGGTCATTTAACATGATTGGATGTTTTTCTTGCATTATATTGGTTAATTTGGTAGTGGATTCCGTTTTGATCAATTAAGCTTGATTGCATAAAAATACCTAGAGAGGACCACTTTTAGCCTATACTTCATTATTTTCTTTTGTGTGGCATGCACTCATAGCAATTGAAACTCTAGAACTTGCTTAGTTTCTTTTCAAAGTCACAATAGCATTTGTGTGCATGGAAATTGAGGATTTTGTCAATTTTATTTTCCTTCATACTTTCCATTTCTTTTTCCACAATTTTCTTGAAACAATTTCATCTAGCACGTAACTTTTGATTATCTTTGCTTGCTCTATTTCATTGAGAGTTTGGATGAATTGCTTGATGAGTAAGAATGTCCAAGATTTTAAGTGTGGGGGAAGGAATATCACTGAATTTGAAATGGCAGAAATGGATTACGACTTGGAAAAGGTTTGAGCAAGGGCTGAATTTGGGAGGTGTTTATGGTGCAAAAATTTTGAAAATTTGTTTGTGAAAGAATGACTCTAATGTTCTATGCTAAATGTGTCCATTTCTTGAGTTTTATCATGTCAAGAGCAAGTTCCAATTGCTTTGAATTTTAAGTCTTGATATTATGTTGATACATTCAAATCTATGTGGCAAGAAGGTTTGGAAATGCTGAAATATTGACTTACATGTGGAGTGGCTGATTAGGATATAGCTTTTGGTATTAATCTTCAACTGAGAGAGGAGAGTTGAAGCAAGGGCAGCACTTGAAACTTTAAACAGTGAGGTGATGATGTTGGAAACAGAATTCAGTTTGCATGTATATCAAGTTGTGAAATTCTATCATTATTAGTCTTCTAAACCTTTGGGAATGAATGGTGACAAATTGATACAAAGTCCACAAGTGGAGAATAAAAATGCTGAGATCTCCTCCTCATTACTGAAATCTGAACTTGACAACCATTCTGATTTCTATATTTTGGAAGTTGGGCTTTGCTGATAATACCAATACTGAATTTTGTCAATAGAGCTAGTAGAGTATAATTTGTTGTTGATTGTTTATGTATTTTTGAGTAGCTTGATATGGAAATGGCAAGATTTGCATGCTACATTTTGCTGAGTTATGAACCTTGAAGTTCTACTGTGAGCTTATATGAAGGTCAGTGCTAACTAAAAACTTTCCAAGTTGATATTGTGATTTCTGCACATTATGGATATGCAAGTTGCTGAACTTCTGATTTTCAAGTTGCTGTAATATCTGAGCTTTTGCTGGAATTGAAGGTCTAGCATTAGTTATGATTTTGTACTGATAATGCAGAAGCTGCACTTCAGAATCTGTATGACACAGCAAGGATTGATTTTCTGAAACTTTTATGTTTCATTGAAATGCTGTTTATTCAGATCAAGTTCTGAAATTTTTGGTTTAATAACTCAGTTGGATTTGACAGCTATTGCATTAAGGAAATCTGTTTGCCAAAGACTTACTCTGATTTCTGTTATTCTAATCTAAATGCTCAGCAAGTCACCTAGAATTGAAAGAATATACTGGAAACTGCAGTGCAGAAATCAAAAGTTGTTGATATGGATCCTTGAGACTATTCCTTCATGATATTTAGCTGAATCTGATGCTTTATTGTGCATCTAAATTGGTGATATTACAGAACTTAGAGATGAAGCAGTAAGAAAATCAGAAACAGAGAAGGAACAGGTTGAGAATTTGCTACAAACAGAGGTAAGAAAACTGAAGGAATGAAGCTGTATGTAGACTAATTTCAGCTAATTTTCAAAATTGTTGCATTGCAAATGATGTTCTCTCTATTCATTGATGCCAAAACAAGAACTTAAGCAGAGCAGTGCAGAGCTATCAGCAAGTCTGTAATGAGTAGGAGCAGTAAGTCCTCAAGGTCTTGTTTAGTGCCAAGCTTACTTGCTGATTTTGGTGTGGATCAATTTTGTATGGATTCTATGCTAAATGCAGATCTTTGTGAAGCTGTAATCTTAATGTTACAAACTGATATTACCTTAGAAGCTTGTGCAAAATTCTGAAGGAGTAAAGATGGTTGCACATTCAAAGAGCCCTGGAAAATGTGTATCATTGACATTGCTCTCAGCAATGCCATATTTATGTTCCAAGTTTCTGATCTGTGAAGTCCACGAAAGAACATAGACTTTTCATTGATACTTGGTGTCTTACATTTAGAAATTAATGTATCAATGGTGTCAAAAACAGAATGAGGATGAAGAAAACAGAAATGAAAGAAGAGTTGATATAGAAAGCAGAATTGTTACTGCTCGGTTACATAAACTTGAATTGTGTGAATGGTGTGGCACAGTAGCTTTGTTATGCTAATCATTTTGATCAGTATGCTCAATTCTAAATGCTGATTATGACTAGTAGTGAACAAAATTAAGGAGCTGAGTCTTTAAACAGGAATGCAATGGTGTCTTAGTTAATATTTACAATCTATTTCTGATTAGAAGCAAGGTAAATTCAATCCTTACTAAGTGAAGTGCTTCTGCTGTTAGTTCTCAACTTAAGACTTCAAAGTCAGGAACTCAAAGAAATCCTAGCTGGATTCATGAAATCTTAAGTTGCAATTCAGAAATAATTTGGAAATGGATTCTGTGATGATCTTTTGTAGAGTTATGGAAGTGTTCTGGTCTTGTTTTTACAAGACATTGCTGGACTCTGCCAGAAGCTAAATCTGTGCTGGATATGAAGTTGCTGTTTTACAATTGTTTTAAAATGCTACTTATGGAGAATTGAATCTATGGAGTGATTAAAAGAGTTGAGAATGGAGCTGTTAAAAGCTGAACTACAGAAGTTAAGGAACATCACTGAAGTTGAGGTGGCAGAAATGTGTAGAAATTTGCTTAGAAATGCAGAATTTTGTGTCACAAGTGCATCAAGAATATCATTCAAACTCTAGGAGACAATTGTTGGAAGAAGAAGTTGATGTGTTAGATCCTGCAAAGATTCTGCAGGGACACAGAAATTGACACTCAAAACACAGGTCTGATAAGGGAGAAGAAAATCAGAGATGCTTTGAGGGCTACTGTTGGTGTCCAAAGAGACTTTGCTAAGCTAGAATTCAATAAAAAGGAGCCAATCTCTTGGAATGTGAACCTCTGAAATAATTTTGAGAAAGCTTCCAACAGAATTGAACTAATTTTGTAAACGGGACAGCTGGTTCAGTTGTTGCTGCTGGATTACATTTGATTTGTTGAAGCTTTGGTAGATCATGAGAATTCCAGACTTGAGCACCATAATCTGATACTGAATTATGGAATTAGTGTGGCTGCTGAGACATTTGATTTTAGGTGCTCAAGTCTGGAATTCTCATGATCTACCAAAGCTTCAACAAATCAAATGTAATCCAGCAGCAACAACTGAACCAGCTGTCCCGTTTACAAAATTAGTTCAATTCTGTTGGAAGCTTTCTCAAAATTATTTCAGAGGTTCACATTCCAAGAGATTGGCTCCTTTTTATTGAATTCTAGCTTAGCAAAGTCTCTTTGGACACCAACAGTAGCCCTCAAAGCATCTCTGATTTTCTTCTCCCTTATCAGACCTGTGTTTTGAGTGTCAATTTCTGTGTCCCTGCAGAATCTTTGCAGGATCTAACACATCAACTTCTTCTTCCAACAATTGTCTCCTAGAGTTTGAATGATATTCTTGATGCACTTGTGACACAAAATTCTGCATTTCTAAGCAAATTTCTACACATTTCTGCCACCTCAACTTCAGTGATGTTCCTTAACTTCTGTAGTTCAGCTTTTAACAGCTCCATTCTCAACTCTTTTAATCACTCCATAGATTCAATTCTCCATAAGTAGCATTTTAAAACAATTGTAAAACAGCAACTTCATATCCAGCACAGATTTAGCTTCTGGCAGAGTCCAGCAATGTCTTATAAAAACAAGACCAGAACACTTCCATAACTCTACAAAAGATCATCACAGAATCCATTTCCAAATTATTTCTGAATTACAACTTAAGATTTCATGAATCCAGCTAGGATTTCTTTGAGTTCCTGACTTTGAAGTCTTAAGTTGAGAACTAACAGCAGAAGCACTTCACTTAGTAAGGATTGAATTTACCTTGCTTCTAATCAGAAATAGATTGTAAATATTAACTAAGACACCATTGCATTCCTGTTTAAAGACTCAGCTCCTTAATTTTGTTCACTACTAGTCATAATCAGCATTTAGAATTGAGCATACTGATCAAAATGATTAGCATAACAAAGCTACTGTGCCACACCATTCACACAATTCAAGTTTATGTAACCGAGCAGTAACAATTCTGCTTTCTATATCAACTCTTCTTTCATTTCTGTTTTCTTCATCCTCATTCTGTTTTTGACACCATTGATACATTAATTTCTAAATGTAAGACACCAAGTATCAATGAAAAGTCTATGTTCTTTCGTGGACTTCACAGATCAGAAACTTGGAACATAAATATGGCATTGCTGAGAGCAATGTCAATGATACACATTTTCCAGGGCTCTTTGAATGTGCAACCATCTTTACTCCTTCAGAATTTTGCACAAGCTTCTAAGGTAATATCAGTTTGTAACATTAAGATTACAGCTTCACAAAGATCTGCATTTAGCATAGAATCCATACAAAATTGATCCACACCAAAATCAGCAAGTAAGCTTGGCACTAAACAAGACCTTGAGGACTTACTGCTCCTACTCATTACAGACTTGCTGATAGCTCTGCACTGCTCTGCTTAAGTTCTTGTTTTGGCATCAATGAATAGAGAGAACATCATTTGCAATGCAACAATTTTGAAAATTAGCTGAAATTAGTCTACATACAGCTTCATTCCTTCAGTTTTCTTACCTCTGTTTGTAGCAAATTCTCAACCTGTTCCTTCTCTGTTTCTGATTTTCTTACTGCTTCATCTCTAAGTTCTGTAATATCACCAATTTAGATGCACAATAAAGCATCAGATTCAGCTAAATATCATGAAGGAATAGTCTCAAGGATCCATATCAACAACTTTTGATTTCTGCACTGCAGTTTCCAGTATATTCTTTCAATTCTAGGTGACTTGCTGAGCATTTAGATTAGAATAACAGAAATCAGAGTAAGTCTTTGGCAAACAGATTTCCTTAATGCAATAGCTGTCAAATCCAACTGAGTTATTAAACCAAAAATTTCAGAACTTGATCTGAATAAACAGCATTTCAATGAAACATAAAAGTTTCAGAAAATCAATCCTTGCTGTGTCATACAGATTCTGAAGTGCAGCTTCTGCATTATCAGTACAAAATCATAACTAATGCTAGACCTTCAATTCCAGCAAAAGCTCAGATATTACAGCAACTTGAAAATCAGAAGTTCAGCAACTTGCATATCCATAATGTGCAGAAATCACAATATCAACTTGGAAAGTTTTTAGTTAGCACTGACCTTCATATAAGCTCACAGTAGAACTTCAAGGTTCATAACTCAGCAAAATGTAGCATGCAAATCTTGCCATTTCCATATCAAGCTACTCAAAAATACATAAACAATCAACAACAAATTATACTCTACTAGCTCTATTGACAAAATTCAGTATTGGTATTATCAGCAAAGCCCAACTTCCAAAATATAGAAATCAGAATGGTTGTCAAGTTCAGATTTCAGTAATGAGGAGGAGATCTCAGCATTTTTATTCTCCACTTGTGGACTTTGTATCAATTTGTCACCATTCATTCCCAAAGGTTTAGAAGACTAATAATGATAGAATTTCACAACTTGATATACATGCAAACTGAATTCTGTTTCCAACATCATCACCTCACTGTTTAAAGTTTCAAGTGCTGCCCTTGCTTCAACTCTCCTCTCTCAGTTGAAGATTAATACCAAAAGCTATATCCTAATCAGCCACTCCACATGTAAGTCAATATTTCAGCATTTCCAAACCTTCTTGCCACATAGATTTGAATGTATCAACATAGTATCAAGACTTAAAATTCAAAGCAATTGGAACTTGCTCTTGACATGATAAAACTCAAGAAATGGACACATTTAGCATAGAACATTAGAGCCATTCTTTCACAAACAAATTTTCAAAATTTTTGCACCATAAACACCTCCCAAATTCAGCCCTTGCTCAAACCTTTTCCAAGTCGTAATCCATTTCTGCCATTTCAAATTCAGTGATATTCCTTCCCCCACACTTAAAATCTTGGACATTCTTACTCATCAAGCAATTCATCCAAACTCTCAATGAAATAGAGCAAGCAAAGATAATCAAAAGTTACGTGCTAGATGAAATTGTTTCAAGAAAATTGTGGAAAAAGAAATGGAAAGTATGAAGGAAAATAAAATTGACAAAATCCTCAATTTCCATGCACACAAATGCTATTGTGACTTTGAAAAGAAACTAAGCAAGTTCTAGAGTTTCAATTGCTATGAGTGCATGCCACACAAAAGAAAATAATGAAGTATAGGCTAAAAGTGGTCCTCTCTAGGTATTTTTATGCAATCAAGCTTAATTGATCAAAACGGAATCCACTACCAAATTAACCAATATAATGCAAGAAAAACATCCAATCATGTTAAATGACCTAAAATTGATGATCAAATTTAAGAGACTTTTACCATCTTAAAAGCATTACTTAAGAAATTCCCATGAAGAATTTAATTCACATGAAATGCTATGTACTAAACAAAAATACAAAGTATAGAAGCAAAGTGTGAAGTAAAATGCAAAATGCAAAGTATGGAACTAAAGAACTGCATAAAAAGAATTTATTAAAGAAAAACTAAACACAACATGAATTTAAAATGCAAGAGCAAGCAAGATTGGAACCAACTCCCCTTTAATTCCCGGTGGTTGAAGAAGGTCTAGAAGAAGAAGCCACCCCGGAAGTGGAGTAATCATAGTTCCGCTCAATTTCTTTTTATTAACCATTTTTCCATTGCAAATTCTTTCTGGAGGTCTTAGGCGGTTCAGTTCAAGCATCCACTCCGGAAGCTTGTACTCTCCTACAACATCAATAAAGGAAAACAACTCCCACACGCATGTGGGGTAAAAAGAAAATAGGAGAGCATTAGTGTGGGTAGAAAATATATCAAGAGATGAATCACATCTAATAAAATCAACAATTGGTACCTCAATTAGATTTTCTAAAAAATCACAAGAAATACTCACTTTGTCATCTTGAATGGTACCTGGAGCGGTGATTGTTACCTCCTCTTCATCAAGATATGGCTCAAACTGTGGTTCTGGTGAATGTTCATCCTCATGTAGTGATTCTTGGGTGCTTGGCTCCATAGCACAAGTCCCTACACTTACATCTTCAACTCTTGGTGATTCTTGAGGTAATGCTTCTAGTAAGCATTCCCCTACACTTAAATCATCTTCAAAAACATGTTCAGAACCTGAATCACTAACAACATCTTCAACAACAAAATCATTAGGATCAGAAATTTACATAATTACATCATTATCACAAAAAATATTAGAAAAATCATGTGAAGTAATGGGAGTAGGGTCAGGCCTGACAGAATCGCTACTTTCCATCTCTTCACTGGCACGTTGTGTTTGAAGCTGATTTATTGATGATGCAATCTGATCTAACTGAATCTGTATGTTCTGTATCCTTGAAAATTGTTGCTCTTGATACTCACTCGTCTGTTGCATAATCTCCTTGAGTTTCCATGCTGTCTCGTCCATCTGAGGATTGTTTTGTTGAAAAGATTGTGGCATAAAATTTGTTGAAACTTCTTGGAACCCATATGAACTCTGGTAGGAAGGATATGGCCCAATAAATGGTCCTTGTGCACTTTCATACCTGAAATATGAATTATCCACCCAATTAGCATTAAAACCATTAGAAAATGATTCATACATATTTTGTTGATCCATGTTTGGGTAAAACTGATACTCAGGCTGAAAACACTGATAACTCTCCATTCCACCTCCAAAGTTCTGAAAATATGGATCCATGCTAAAGAAATCTTCTGTATTTCACTACAACACTAGAACTCAATGTTAGAAGACTCTAGAGCATAAAGTTTCAATCTCATAAAAACATGAGCAGTAAAAGCAATTAATAATTCAAGAACAACCCAACATGAAAATACAAAAGAGAAATAAGCAATCAAATCAATCAACATGCTAACAAATAAAATCAATCAATGATTAATCTAAAATCAACACACACTACTAGTTAGTCTCCCCGGCAACGGCGCCAAAATTTGATGTGGACCTTTTTTTGCATGTCACAAGGCTCACCAAATTGATAAAGATTGGAACTCACATAAACTAAATGAAACACGTGTAGTAAGGAGTCCCAAGTCGTATTTTTCCAAGGGTAACTAGTGTATGTGCGTGAATTCTAAATTCGGTTCCAATCATAATCTAATTTCAATTCGAATACATCTTCTGCCAAAATTAGACAACAACAATCAAAATCAAGATCTAAGAACATTCACTCTCATCTAAATCTGATTAAAATTCATCTCATTAAATTAAAAACAATTAAATTCGGATTCCTTGGTATCATCCAATCAAATGAATCAATTTCTTCATTCTTAACTCACAATCATAGAAATAACTAAATACAAAGCTCAAACAGAATTATAGAAACTGAGATAACATCCAATTCATAATCACATTCCACTCCACAATCAAGCTCAACATCAAGACTACAATTCTCTACTTCATTCAGCATCGTTAAATAGAGATACACATCCAGAAACCTCAAGTTAAACATTCAACAATTCAATTCAATCTCGGCACAAAGTATTCATTTGAAAGACAAAGAATTACTAAATTCAAGCATTAAAACTAAGCATGAACTTGTAGAAACAAAATAGGAAATTCATAGTAAAAAGTAAATTGCATCTAAACTATCAGATCCTCAGATCTGAGCAAGATAATGAATAATTCAAAAGAAAACAAAGATGCAGAAAATTAAACTGCAAAACTAAAATCTAAGCCATCTTCAATCCAAACTACTCTTCTAATGAATCTCTCCCTGCCATCACACAAGGATCCTTAATGAAACCTCACTTCGGACTTGAAGAAGAAGCTCTCAAACACTAAACTCAATTCAGAATTCTCCAGCACCAAAGAACATCTTCCCGGAAAAGTTGGTGAAGATTGAATCTGCCAAGCTCGAAATTCTGCAGATCTGAAATCTGGATTCTCTGGATCGATACTCTCAGATTGAGAGCGAGCCACTATCAACAGAGAAGCACCTCCGCTGATGGCTGAAACAGAGAGAATATCTGAACAAATCTAAGCTCCGGAGAGGAAATCGTCGGCGCGTGCAGAGGATCAGAACTTGGAAGCCAACGAATGGAAGCTCCGACGCCAATGAGACTCACTGAGAAGTAGATCTGGAAGAGGATGGGGAACACCGGCGTCGCAGCGGAGAAGAAGATCGCACTGTGGAGAAAATCGCGACGCCGAGCTCAGCTACTGTAGCTTCTCACGCGGGTTTTTAAACCTCCTCAGTTTTGATCGGACGGCTGAGGATTCTCAGTGCTTGATCAACGGTGGAAAACATCTCAGATCTGGATCAAAAGGTACTGATCTTCATCTATGGTCCAGATGTACTCCTCATTAAGTCGGATGGACCAGATGCTTGACGGATGGCTCAGATCAGCTTGATCTTCAATGGACGGTCCAAATCGATCCAGGTCTTGATCGCCTCATCTTGCCCTAGATTTGAGCCCAAGTATGGTCCAATCTGATCGGGTCCATGACCCTTTTGATGCCTACAAAATAATAAACAATATTAGCACCAAAATACCATGAAAATAGACTAATTTACAATTAAGTCCAAGATCACATGCAAATTATGAAATGCAATCTAAATGTGAGATTATGCTGTGAGTAGTCCAATAAAAACATGCATTATGATTCAAAATAATATAACTAAAATCATGGTTATCACACTGCTCGACCACCTTTCTTTGACGGCAACGACTTCGCATATTGGAAAGGTAGGATGGAATATTACTTAATGAATGATATTGAAAATTGGTTTAGTGTTGTAGATGGATTTGAGAAACCAAAAGATGGGTCGGGAGCGCCTCTTCCAACCAAGGATTGGACAAAAGAGATGGCAAGGAAGGCTCAAGCAATGCAAAAGCCACAACAACTCTACAATGTGGACTCTCCAAGGAGCAATTAAGCAAAGTAGGACCATTCAACTCCGCTAAAGAGCTTTGGGAAAAACTCATTGAATTGAATGAGGGATCAAGTGAATCTAGGAGGGCCAAGAGATATCTTTTGGTGGGGCAACTTCAAACCTTTGCCATGAAGACCAATGAGACCGTGAGTCAAATGCACGGTAGATTCAAGAAGATAGTAAATGAACTTCATGTAATAGGTGAGAAGATTGACAATCGAGACCTAGTAAGGTATGTGCTCCAATCTTTTCCTAGAACCACCTTATGGGCATCAATGGTTGATGCGTATAAGGTATCTAGGGATCTTTCCTTGATTAAGCTTGATGAATTATTTTCCGAATTTGAACTTCATGAACAAGCTAATGAGCCTTCAAAAGAGAAGGGAATAGCTCTTGTTGTAGAAAAGAAGAAGAAGAAAGCTTCACCCCCACCATCCTCCGACTCCGAGGATTCAAGCGCCTCAGTAGATAGCGATCAAGAGGCGTATATGGTAAGGAAGATGAGAAAAGCATTTAAAACATTTTCTACTAACAAGTCTCATGCTAGAAGGAGTTCAAGAAGCAAGAGTAGGACAAGAAGAGTCATTTGCTATAATTGCCAAGGAAAAGGACACATGAGGGATGATTGCCCCCTCTTGAAAAAGAAAGAAGGAAAGAAGAAGGAGGAGAAGAAAAAGAGAAAAGAAAAGGGAAAGAAGGCTCACAACCTAAAAGCAACATGGGATGATCCATCATCATCGGAGGAAGAAGAGCACCATGTAGTCAATTTTGCTCTAATGGGAATTGATGATATAGCCTCCACCTCATCCGAAAGAGAAGAAGGAAGGAGCTCAAGTGAAAATGAAGAGGGGAGCTCAAGTGAAGGGGGAGGTCAAACTTCGGATTCGGACTTCTCGGTAAGTGAGGTACACAATCTTCCTCCCCATGTTTTGGTTAAAATTATTAAAAGCACAAATGAGGATTTATTCAAGGCAAAAAGGAAAAATAAATCTTTGAAACATGATATTATTTGTCTTGAAGAAAAACTAGAAGCCATGTGTTCTAAGAACAATGATATGCTTATTTCTTCCTCTACAAGTTCAAATGATTCATGTTTAGAAGAGGAAAATAGGAAATTAAGAGAAAAGGTAGAATTCCTTACCAATGCCCTTAGAAAATTTGAAATTGGCTCTAAAACCCTAAACATGATTATTGGGAGCCATAGGGCAAGTTTAAGAAAAATGGGTTAGGATACAAGGAACCCAACAATGAAAAGACCTACCATTGTCTACTTGCTAGGGGTCAATCAAAAACCAAAACTATTGATAGAAAATGGATCCTCAAGGAATATTTGATTAACCCAATTAGAAAGAATTTCTATTAGGTGCCAAAATCAATCCTCAAGGGTTAGAGGATTTTAGGTTAGTCAACCATTAAAATCATAACTCAAATCCTTGAAAAATGGTTGACTTGAGACCTTAAGGGGGAGAATATTTAGTTAGCCTTGATAGAAATTCATGATTGAAAGGGCTAAGTAAATGTTACCTTTATCTCACAATGACTTGCATTATTTTCTAACCATAAATGTGAGATACTAGGATAATACAAATAATTCACTTATGCTTATGGCATTTTGATGAATTATGAAATGTATCAATTTTTAGTGATCATAGGCCAAATATGGGGAAAACAAATGTTTAATTAATGGACATCTTGCCCATAGATCATAGTTGGACATTTCAAATGTTTTGGAAATAATTCTATGTTTTATTTACAGTGGATAGTTATTGTGAAACATATGAATTCAAAACTTGGGTTTAATTTGATACAAACTTGAGTGATTTTTCAAAGTGTTTGAGTTTTTATCAAAACATCCCGAATATGATGAATTTTCATGAAATCATATTTTTCCTTGTTAAAGAACATTAAAATAAATATGTATTCAAAATTTCATGATTTTTTGAATTTTCTAGAATTTTTTATGCATTTCTGAAGTTGACTTCGGAAGGCTAAAATTCAGCTTAGTAATGTGTCAGTCGACTGCGACAGTTAGCAGTCGACTGGTACCTGTTTTCCAGCACTGTCAAGGGCTGGTTTTGGGAAATTTTAAGTCCTCATTGATACCTTGATATGTGTACATGTTTGGTATAATTTTTGATGGTGTCAAAGGGGGAGAAATGGGAAGGTTTAAGTTAGAAACCTAATTATGTGCAAAACTTGAAAATTAAGGTTGAAGAGCATATGTTAAGGGGGAGCTTGGGAATTATGCTTCATGTTTACATATTGCTTTTAATTTTCATGTTGTTATTAATGCCTAACTTAAACATATTGCCACACATCAAAAAGGGGGAGATTATTGATGCAATCGACCTAGGTTTGATCGGTACGATCATGGTTTTGATGTGTGTGTCAAAGAGTTTAAGTTAGGCTTTCATATGTGTTTGATATGCGTGGTTGAGTCTTGCAGGACTTGGTGAAACACACATAAGGAGCTTGGTGTAATTAAGCTTGGGAAGCTCATCCTAGGGCTCGGATCCTTGAGTCGGTGAAGGATGGTGTGGAAGGCATCCGAGGGACCGCCGGACGAGGAGCAACGGAGTGGAGCCAAGGGAAGTGGACTTCAAGGCAACGTGAAGGATGGCACGGAGAGGAGTCGTGTGCTCGGGTGCATCTGAGGGACGAAGGCCAAAGAAGAGGACTTCAAGGGCGACTCCGGAGAGGATGAGTGAGAGTGTGTACCAAGGTGCAGTCCAGTCGGTTGCAACTTTTAGCAGTCGACTGCACCAGTCGACTGCATGTTTTAGCAGTCGACTGCACCAGTCAACTGCATATTTTAGCAGTCGACTGGCAGCGAATAGAAGCATTCTATTCGCTCAGAAAATAGCTACCAGTCGACTGCTAGTTTTAGCAGTCGACTGGTAAATGACCATTGGTGCTGGAAAGTAGCAGTTGGCTACCTCTAACGATAACACCAGTCGACTGATGGTTTTGTCAGTCGACTGGTGTCGGGGTTTGAGTTGATTGTTGATCAACTCTCTCCTCTTATTTAAGGGATGCTTTGGGGGCTTGAAGAAGGTTACTGGTGCTAATTGTAAACCTTCTTAGTCTTGCCCAAAGCTTCCAAGTTCTCTTCTCTTACTCCCAATCTAAACTCCATCTTGTAAAGAGGAAGAGATCATTTTGTGAGAGGTTTGCTCCACCGAGAAGGAGAAGCTTTAGCCGGAGATTGCCGGGGACTGATCCACCGAAGGATCAAGGGCTCGTCCACCTCAAGGACACGTCGTGTAGTAGGAGCATCATCTCCGAACCACGTTACATCGAGCGTGTTAGCGTTTGTATTTTTCCTTGATTGCTTTCATTGTTTTGTTTAGTGTATTCCACTGCGTACTAACCTTCTTGTAGAGAAGAAATCGATTTGGGGGTGCCGTCTATCCAACCTCCCTTCTAGCCGGCCACCGATCCCCAACAAGTGGTATCAGAGTGAGGTTAGCATCGGAAGAACTAACCGTCGACCGAAGCATCAAGATGGCGGTTCAAGAGGGATATAGCACCGCTCGGCCACCTTTCTTTGACGGCAATGACTTCGCATATTAGAAAGGTAGGATGGAATATTACTTAATGAATGATATTGAAAATTGGTTTAGTGTTGTAGATAGATTTGAGAAACCAAAAGATGGGTCGGGAGCGCCTCTTCCAACCAATGATTGGACAAAAGAGATGGCAAGGAAGGCTCAAGCAAATGCAAAAGCCACAACAACTCTACAATGTGGACTCTCCAAGGAGCAATTAAGCAAAGTAGGACCATTCAACTCCGCTAAAGAGCTTTGGGAAAAACTCATTGAATTGAATGAGGGATCAAGTGAATCTAGGAGGGCCAAGAGATATCTTTTGGTGGGGCAACTTCAAACCTTTGCCATGAAGACCAATGAGACCGTGAGTCAAATGCACGGTAGATTCAAGAAGATAGTAAATGAACTTCATGTAATAGGTGAGAAGATTGACAATCGAGACCTAGTAAGGTATGTGCTCCAATCTTTTCCTAGAACCACCTTATGGGCATCAATGGTTGATGCGTATAAGGTATCTAGGGATCTTTCCTTGATTAAGCTTGATGAATTATTTTCCGAATTTGAACTTCATGAACAAGCTAATGAGCCTTCAAAAGAGAAGGGAATAGCTCTTGTTGTAGAAAAGAAGAAGAAGAAAGCTTCACCCCCACCATCCTCCGACTCCGAGGATTCAAGCGCCTCAGTAGATAGCGATCAAGAGGCGTATATGGTAAGGAAGATGAGAAAAGCATTTAAAACCTTTTCTACTAACAAGTCTCATGCTAGAGGGAGTTCAAGAAGCAAGAGTAGGACAAGAAGAGTCATTTGCTATAATTGCCAAGAAAAAGGACACATGAGGGATGATTGCCCCCTCTGGTAAAAGAAAGAAGGAAAGAAGAAGGAGGAGAAGAAAAAGAGAAAAGAAAAGGGAAAGAAGGCTCACAATCTAAAAGCAACATGGGATGATCCATCATCATCGGAGGAAGAAGAGCACCATGTAGTCAATTTTGCTCTAATGGGAATTGATGATATAGCCTCCACCTCATCCGAAAGAGAAGAAGGAAGGAGCTCAAGTGAAAATGAAGAGGGGAGCTCAAGTGAAGGGGGAGGTCAAACTTCGGATTCGGACTTCTCGGTAAGTGAGGTACACAATCTTCCTCCCCATATTTTGGTTAAAATTATTAAAAGCACAAATGAGGATTTATTCAAGGCAAAAAGGAAAAATAAATCTTTGAAACATGATATTATTTGTCTTGAAGAAAAATTAGAATCCATGTGTTCTAAGAACAATGATATACTTATTTCTTCCTCTACAAGTTCAAATGATTCATGTTTAGAAGAGGAAAATAGGAAATTAAGAGAAAAGGTAGAATTCCTTACCAATGCCCTTAGAAAATTTGAAATTGGCTCTAAAACCCTAAACATGATTATTGGGAGCCAAAGGGCAAGTTTTAAGAAAAATGGGTTAAGATACCAGGAACCCAACAATGAAAAGACCTACCATTGTCTACTTGCTAGGGGTCAATCAAAAACCAAGACTATAGATAGAAAATGGATCCCCTAGGAATATTTGGTTAACCCAATTAGAAAGAATTTCTATTGGGTGCCAAAATCAATCCTCAAGGGTTAGAGGATTTTAGGTTAGTCAACCATTAAAATCATAACTCAAATCCTTGAAAAATGGTTGACTTGAGACCTTAAGGGGGAGAATATTTGGTTAGCCTTGATAGAAATTCATGATTGAAAGGGCTAAGTAAAGGTTACCTTTATCTCACAATGACTTGCATTGTTTTCTAACCATAAATGTGAGATACTAGGATGATACAAATAATTCACTTATGCTTATGGCATTTTGATGAGTTATGAAATGTATCAATTTTTAGTGATCATAAGCCAACTATGGGGAAAGCAAATGTTTAATTAATGGACATCTTGCCCATAGATCATAGTTGGACATTTCAAATGTTTTGGAAATAATTCTATATTTTATTTACAGTGGATAGTTATTGTGAAACATATGAATTCAAAACTAGGGTTTAGTTTGATACAAACTTGAGTGATTTTTCAAAGTGTTTGAGTTTTTATCAAAACATCCCGAATATGATGAATTTTCATGAAAACATATTTTTCCTTTTTAAAGAACATCAAAAGAAATATGTATTCAAATTTTCATGATTTTTTTGAATTTTCTATAATTTTTTATGCATTTCTGAAGTTGACTTCGGAAGGCTGAAATTCAGCTTAGTAATGTGTCAGTCGACTGCGACAGTTAGCAGTCGACTGGTACCTATTTTCCAGCACTGTCAAGAGCTGGTTTTGGGAAATTTTAAGTCCTCATTGATACCTTGATATGTGTACATGTTTGGTATAATTTTTGATGGTGTGAAAGGGGGAGAAATGGGAAGGTTTAAGTTAGAAACCTAATTATGTGCAAAACTTGAAAATTAAGGTTGAAGAGCATATGTTAAGGGGGAGCTTGGGAATTATGCTTCATATTTACATATTGCTTTTAATTTTCATGTTGTTATTAATGCCTAACTTAAACATATTGCCACACATCAAAAAGGGGGAGATTGTTGATGCAATCGACCTAGCTAGGTTTGATCGGTACGATCATGGTTTTGATGTGTGTGTCAAAGAGTTTAAGTTAGGCTTTCATATGTGTTTGATATGCGTGGTTGAGTCTTGCAGGACTTGGTGAAACACACATAAGGAGCTTGGTGTAATTAAGCTTGGGAAGCTCATCCTAGGGCTCGGATCCTTGAGTCGGTGAAGGATGGTGTGGAAGGCATCCGAGGGACCGCCGTACGAGGAGCAACGGAGTGGAGCCAAGGGAAGTGGACTTCAAGGCAACGTGAAGGATGGCACGGAGAGGAGCCGCGGGCTCGGGTGCATCTGAGGGACGAAGGCCAAAGAAGAGGACTTCAAGGGCGACTCCGGAGAGGATGAGTGAGAGTGTGTACCAAGGTGCAGTCCAGTCGGTTGCAACTTTTAGCAGTCGACTACACCAGTCGACTGGATGTTTTAGCAGTCGACTGCACCAGTCAACTGCATGTTTTAGCAGTCGACTGGCAGTGAACAGAAGCATTCTGTTCGCTCAAAAAATAGCTACCAGTCGACTGCTAGTTTTAGCAGTCGACTGGTAAATGACCGTTGGTGCTGGAAAGTAGCAGTTGGCTACCTCTAACAGTAACACCAGTCGACTGATGGTTTTGTCAATCGACTGGTGTCGGGGTTTGAGTTGATTGTTGATCAACTCTCTCCTCTTATTTAAGGGATGCTTTGGGGGCTTGAAGAAGGTTACTGGTGCTAATTGTAAACCTTCTTAGTCTTGCCCAAAGCTTCCAAGTTCTCTTCTCTTCCTCCCAATATAAACTCCATCTTGTAAAGAGGAAGAGATCATTTTGTGAGAGGTTTGCTCCACCGAGAAGGAGAAGCTTTAGCCGAGATTGCCGGGGACTGATCCACAGAAGGATCAAGGGCTCGTCCACCTCAAGGACACGTCGTGGAGTAGGAGCATCATCTCCGAACCACGTTACATCCAGCATGTTAGCGTTTGTATTTTTCCTTGATTGCTTTCATTGTTTTGTTTAGTGTATTCCGCTGCGTACTAACCTTCTTGTAGAGAAGAAATCGATTTGGGGGTGTTGTCTATCCAACCCCCCTTCTAGCCGACCACCGATCCCCAACAGCTTCCACCGTACGATCCTCTGTCTGACCGCGCTGCTTGCCGGCAGCACAAGCTCCCAAAAGGATATCGAAAGATGGTGTTGTTGTCCGTTGCTGGGCCGAGCGGGATAGCCGCTCAGCTCGGGTCTTCACTATCTGCTCGGATTATGAGTCTGTTCCTAGGCCGAGCGGAGAAGTTACTCGGCAGTTACTTCCACTATCCATTTGGCTGATGAGTTTGCTGCCTGACCGAGCGAGATAGCCGCTCGGCCATAACATTGTTGTTTCTGTGTGTAGTCTGCTCGGCTGTAATTCTGTTCTGCTGTTCCAATCCAAGTACTTGATGTAAGGCCGAGTGAGGTAGTCGCTCGGCCCGGCTTCTGTATATACATGGTCATTTGTTCTTTTGTTGAGCGTCGGGTGCTCGACGCGTTGTCCGAGCCAAAGGTGATGTCAGATCGGGTACCCTCTCCTCTGGTTGGGCGATCCCTTCGCTCCGACCGGCCAAGCGTTGACCATATTAACTTTGACTTCCACCGTGGCAATGGTCCTCCTCAGGGTGGCCCCCTCATTATCACCACGTCACATACCTTCCCCTCAAGTCTAGTCGAAGGAGGCTGCAAGTCCGACTGACTGGACAAAAAATGTCTGCAAAGCTTTTCGTCCGATCGGCTGTCGACCTTTCCAGTACTCCGATCGGGATGACACGGCTTCGCAACCCGCTGGATAACCGCCTTTATCCAGTCGATTCACTGGATAGTGCCGATCGGCGAAATGAACATTCGTACTTGGCAAATTTTCCTTTGGCTTCTCTGGGCGAGCACGATCGATGCTGACGTCACCCGAATTTCTAGGAATTCGTGCAACTCTCAGCGCATTAAGGCTGAGCACGTCCCCATGCCTGTTAATGGCTTACATTAAATGTCAACCCGTGGGAATGCGCCACGTGTCATGCCCGCTGACGCCGCACGCCTGACGTGACAGGCCTTGATGTGACACTTGGCGGTTTAAATTCGACGATCCGATCCTTGCCTAGGTTTTTACAACCTAGATCGGATGGTTCTGATTGGCTGAGCTGGAGGCTTATAAGCTGGCAGCATCGCTTCCTTCGCACACTTTGCCTTCAAGTGCGTCCGTCGACCTTGCTCTGCTCCGACACCTCCTCCACTCTCAAGCGATCCTCCGTGCTTCTTCTCCGGTGATTTCTCTCCTTTCCTGCTTCTCCGACGATCCTCATCCTATAAGCTTCCCTCTAATCTCTTTTTCGATATTTCTTTTTGTCCCCGGTGACCCTCCAGTGGTCTTCTTGTTCTGTCGATCGCATTTCTTCCGCCGTTTCCACTTTTTGTTGCAATGGCAAGCTCTTCACAGCTGCCGACCCCCACTCCTGGACTCTGGTATACAACCATGGAGTCTAGATTTGATAAGGGCGACGCTGAGAGCCTGAGAAATAACTTTGAAATTCTATTCGACCATGAAATCATTTTGCTTTCTTCATCCGATCGACCAAATACTCCGTCGAGCGGCTGTATCTGTCTATTCCGAGACCACTTCACCGCCGGTCTGTGGTTCCCCATTTATCTCTTCATTATTTCCATTTGTAAATACTTTCGCATTTCTCTTCCTCAACTCGTGCCGAACTCTTTTCGTCTGTTGTGCGACGTCATTATCTTGTTCTGGCTGCACGGCATCCCTCTCTGTCCCCGGGTCTTCTATTATTTTTATTACCCCAAGCAGTTCGAGTCGAGGACTTTCCATTTCCAGTCTCGGGTCGGATTAGTTTTCTTTGATAAAATGTCTACCTCCAATAAACACTAGAAGGAGTATTTCTTTTTCATCCGTCTTCCTGAGCGGCCAAACTTTCTGATCCACTGGCAGCTTGAAGTGGCACCCCAGCCTCCACTGAAAAGATACAAGAGCTAATCGGACTATCTTCACACAGCATCCATGCTGGCCGGTCAGAAGTACAACATCCATAAGTTGCTGCTTGAGGGTGTCTTGTACATCTTCGGCCTGAGTCCGATCCGCACTCGGCTCCCGACCAGCTTAGGTATGAGATTACTTTACGTCCTTCTTTTGATTCTAACTAATTTTTCTGCCTCTTTTGCAGTCGAAGTCATGTTGAGAGCGCGTCTGGCCAGCAATGCGAAGCTCAAGGACACCACGTTCAATGCGGCGGCTGCTAGGAACTAGCGAGCCGCGGTCTTCAGTTGGTCGACTCCCATGAAGATCCGCTCGGTGAGGGCGAGGGGACACCTGTTGCCGGTGAGGGGACGACCAGCCAAACGCTAGTGTTGGGGCGACCAGCGGATCACAACAACCATCCGAGTTGCTCCCCGTCGCTCAGGCCGAGGGTTCGGCCTCCTCCGAAGAGCCACTCTCCAGGTGCAAGAGGCGCCATGCGAAGTCCCCATGCTCCGCTTCCTCGGCGGTGAGGACCGCCGAACGGGTCGAGACCTCGGCCCCAACTCCGATCCTTGAGACTGCGGCGGCTGCTTCTTCCGACCGGACGACCTCTCTAGCTAAGCTGACACAGGGGGTTGTCGCCGCAGAGCTCGTGGCCTTCATGCCGCCAGCCTCGCAGCCATCGAGGGTTCTGAGGTCCGACATCCACTCAGCATCCACGTCCCGACCCGCTGGCCAGGCAACCTCGACACAATTGACCTCGAGCGGCCGGAGACACATCACTGTGATCCTCCACCTGCTCACTGAAGACTACAGCAAGCCTAGCCCCACTTCTCGAACCCCCGAGCACCAAATCATCATTCGAGGGCCACTTGCCAAAGTTTGGGAGGGCGCACGGGCCCGAGCGGCGTTGATGCCTCCGAGCGCGCTCACCAATAGACACACCTAAATGTCGACTGGAGTAACTACCTTTTAGTGTAATTACTTTACCTCCGATCGGTGCTAACCTTTTCTTATTTGTCCGTAGTATTGGGTGGAGAACCTGGCCATGTGCCACAAGTTCACATATTTGGAGGACGAGGTCAAAAAGTTAAAGGCCTCAAGTAGCCAACCCTCTGCCGACTCGTAAGAAATGGCCAAACTGAAGGCTGACCTGGAGAAGAGCAATAAGCTTCTTGAGGCAGAGCGGGGAAAGGCTGTAGATCAGGCAAAAGTTTAAGGCCTGACGACGCATTAGACTACCTTGAGTGAGGTCAAAGGCTATAAAATTTTGAAGTTTTAATGTACGCTCGCCCGTTCGGCGAAGCTTTTATCTACAATATGTTCGCCCGTCCAGTGAAGCTTTTCCCTTATAGCATTTCTGCTTTTTATTGTATGAGCGCCCGTGATCTTCCCAATCGGCCGTACTTTGTATGCCTATCTTGATCATTTTTGCTTTTCACAAAGTATTTTGGCACGTAATCCCGAACGGGAAATGTATCTAAAGACGGGTGCTGTTGAGCAGCACATATTTATAGTCGGCCTTTCGACATCATGAGCAGGCTTGGATTTAACGTCGTCGCTCGACGGTTGACGAAGATAAAAGAATTTTACCTCCCACGTTTAAGGTCGTCGCTCGACCGTTGATGAAGATAAAGAAAAAGGTGAACCTCTGACGAAAGCACGGGTTTAAGGTCGCCGCTCGACCGTTGATGAAGACTCGGGTTTAAGGTCGTCGCTCGACCGTTGGTGGAGACAAGAGTTTAATGTCGCCGCTCGACGGTTAATAGAGACTCGCCCTTAACGCCGCCGCTCGACGATTTGGTGAAGACCTAGGTTTAAGGTCGCTGCTCGACCGTTGGTGGAGACACGCGTTTAACGTCGCCGTTTGACGGTCGGTGGAGACGAGGGTTTAAGGTCGCCGCTCGACCGTTGGTGGAGACACGCGTTTAACGTCGCCGCTCGACGGTTTGAGGTAGACTCGCATTTAACGTCACCGTTCGACGATTGATGAGAACCTGAGTTTAAGTTCGCCGCTCGACCGTTGATGGAGACTCACGTTTAAGGTCGTCGCTCGACCGTTGGTGGAGACAAGAGTTTAAGGTCGCCGCTCGACCGTTGTTGGAGACACGCGTTTAATATCGTCGCTCGTCTGTTGATGGAGACAAGGATTTAAAGTCGTCGGTCGACCATTGATGGGGACACGCGTTTAACGTCGCCACTCGATGATCGGTGGAGACGAGGGTTTAAGGTCACCACTCGACCGTTGGTGGAGACATGCGTTTAACGTCCACACTCGACGGTTTGAGGTAGACCCGAGTTTAACGTTGTCGCTCGACGGTTGATGAGGACCCGAGTTTAAGGTCGTCATTCGATCGTTGATGGAGACTCGCGTTTAAAGTCGCTGCTCGATGATTTGATGGACTGTTCGGCCCAATGTTTAGAAAACTCGTTTTTATTCTCATTCTGCATCCAAAGAAGGCATATAAATACATTGCTTATTCATTCGCGCTCCACGACCGCTTGAGCTGTCATCCTTCCTCATCTTCCAGAAAGTAGGCGCCCGAACGGAGCTTTTCCACAACCTTGAAGGGTCCTGCCCATGGTGCTATTGTTGGTGCAAGTTGCATCAGAATCAAACCTAAGTTTTGATGTTGTCAAAGGTTCAAGTTAAGTCTTGTTGCGATCTAACAAGTTGACTGAGTGTGCAGGTTGTTTACTCAACCGGGAAAGACCTAGTTGGAGGCTAGGCAGGAGAAATGTTAGTAGATCGTGGAACCCCAGGTGCAAGTCCAAGTGGGTTGAGGGGACCCAACACTTGGCGGTGTGATCAAGAGGTCTGGAGGACTGAAGATCAAGGAAAAAGTCCTAGCAAGCCGATCAAAACTAAGTGAAAAGGCCAAACTAGATCTGGAGGATCTAAGTTTGGCAGGTAGGTTGAGGTAAATAACTGGAGGAGCGACAGTGAGGTCGGGTTCCTGAAGGGAACAACCTTAGGTTGCTGATCTAACTGAAAAAACTGGAAAGGTTTCCAAGTTGAAATCAAGACAGTTCTACTATCTTTATATTACTCATGCAATATTATTACTGTGCTAACATCTATTTTGCAGGATTCTTTTTTGTCTAACACTGTGTTGTAGGTCCGGCTGGATCGGTCGACCGAACCGGAGGATCGGTAGACCGAACAAGAAGAAATCAAAGCAATTTTCAGATTAGACCAGAACAGATCAGGGTCCGATCAAGGTTTGATCGATCGACCGAACAGTAAGATCGGTCGACCGAACAATAATGACTCAGCACAGACCAGCTCATCAACATTGATCTGAAGCAAAGGAAATTTACACTGATCGGTCGACCGAACCGGATGATCGGTCGACCGAACCAATCAACATTAATGGTGCAATAAATGTGGATCTCGCCAGATTTTGACGAATAGGGAAGGAGCATGTTCGGTCGACTGAAAAATGGGATTGGTCGACCGAACCCTTAATGACAAATTAATGCCATAGATCGAGCCAGCGTCAGACTCCAGCCAGGAAGGAAGGGAGCTGGTTCGGTCGACCGAATGCCCATTACACTTATAAAAGGAGGCTCGAAGTTTGAGGCTGTACAACATTGTTTTCTGATCATCTCAAAGCTCATCTCTGCAAGCGGACCGTACTACAAGTCTTCTACGACTCTTCAAGCTACTCCGCCCGGAAGTGCCGACCGAGCTTCAACCTTCACTTACTACTGTTGGTATACTTTATTTGTATTGCACTTACATTCAAATAAGATAGTAGGATTGTTACTATCTTATATCTTTGTATCCGTATGATCTGCTTCTTTCTGAGGATTTCGGAAAGAAGGGTTATAGTGGATTGCCCATCGGTGCGGTCAAGGATCGCGGGTCTTCGAGTAGGAGTCGACCTAGGCTCCGAACGAAGTAAATGAGCTAGTCTTTCTTTTTACTTTTCGCTGCACAACTTTATTTTTAAAGTTAAAGAATTTTTTTTAAAAAAGAGCGATATTCACCCCCCCCTCTATCGCACTCATTCGATCCATCAATTGATATCATAACCTCGTAAGATCTGAATTAACTTAACCGTTTTTCAAAGCATTTTTAAAACTTTTTCCTTTTCTTTTAGAATATTTTTTTCTTCTTATCTCTATTTTTTCAGGCACTACTAATTCCAAAACAAAAGTCTTGGAAATATTTTTCTTTTAATTCTTGTCTTGCAAGGATGTCGAACTCATATCAAGAAGGTTATAGTACTATCCGACCTCCACTATTCAAAGGAGAAAATTTCAGTTATTGGAAGAATAGAATGGAGTGCTACTTGAAGTCCGATATCGAGCTTTGGTTCACGATCTTGAAAGGCTACACTCCCCCGACAAAAGACGGAACACTATTAGAACCAGAAGAATGGACTCCCCAAATGATCAAGAAGGCACAACTGAACTACAAGGCGATCAACACCATCCAGTGCGGGCTTACAATGGAGGAGTTGAACCGAGTCGGCCCCTATGATAATGCTAAAGAACTGTGGGACTCTCTAGTCAAACTACACGAAGTGACCGACGAATCTAAGGTAAATAAAAGGGATTTACTTTTAAATAATTTATTTAATATTAAAATGTTTCCTAGAGAGACGGCCTCGCAACTACACGCTCGACTGAAGGACATCCTCAATGGCCTCCATCTGATCGGACACGACTTGGAAAATCGCGACACAATAAGGTATGCGTTAAACGCTTTTCCGAGGAATGCTTTGTGGGCATCAATTGTAGATGCATACAAAGTTTTTAAGGACCTTTCAATTCTTAAGTTAGATGAGCTATTCTGTGAATTAGAATTACCTGAACAATCTAACGTAAGCCATGTCGAGAAAGGAGTAGTTGTGTATGCAGGTCCAAGCAAGGAAACTAAAATAAGAACAAAGATTAAGTCTGAAAGTGAGTCAAACTCTGACTCAACGAACGAAAAAGAATTATTCAACATGGTTCGGAGATTGTTGAGGAAGAAGAAATTCAGAAGAAATGCCAAGAAGACACCGCTCAACCAGACCCAAAACAAATCAGAAATGATTTGTTACAGATGCAACAAGAAGGGGCATTTTAAAAATGAATGCCCAAATTGGAAGGAAGAAAGACCCAAGTTGACAAGAAGGAAGAAAGCTCTCCAAGCGACGTGGGACGAAACCTCTTCCGACGAATCTGACACGAAGCAAACAAAGCACTCGAGCCTGTTGGTGCAACCTTAGGTCAAGGTTGACCTGGTTGGCCCAACTCGAGTTGACCTGACTCGAGGTGTATTTTGATGTTTGACGAGAATAGAAAAGTTGTATCTTGATGTTTGACAAGAATACAAACTTGGGAGATTGTGGGTGCAACCTTTGGTCAAGGTTGACCTGGTTGACCCGACTTGAGTTGACCTGATTCGGGTAAAGTCCAAGTATGGAGACTTGGCACGGGAAAAGTCCAAGTATGGAGACTTGGCACGGAAAAGTCCAAGCAGGGAGCTTGGCACGGGAAAAGACCAAGTATGGAGACTTGGCATGGAAAAGTCCAAGCAGGGAGCTTGGCACGGGAGAAGTCCGAGTATGGAAGCTTGGCATGCGAAGTCGGAGAGGGCTCGGCAGCTCGTTCTCCGGACTAGGTCAGAGAGGGCTCGGGAGCTCGTTCTCTGGACCGGACGTGGAAGTCAGAGAGGGCTCGGTAGCTCGTTCTCTGGATTGGATGAAGTCAGAGAGGGCTCGGTAGCTCGTTCTCTGGACTGGATGGAGTCAGAGAGGGCTCGGGAGCTCGTTCTCTAGACCGGACGAAGTCGGAGAGGGCTCGGTAACTCGTTCTCCGGACTAGGTCAGAGAGGGCTCGGGAGCTCGTTCTCTGGACCGGACGAAGTCGGAGAGGGCTCGGTAGCTCGTTCTCCGGACTAGGTCAGAGAGGGCTCGGGAGCTCGTTCTCTGGACCGGACGTGGAAGTCGGAGAGGGCTCGGTAGCTCGTTCTCCGGACTAGGTCAGAGAGGGCTCGGTAGCTCGTTCTCTGGACCGGATGAGGAAGTCGGAGAGGGCTCGGTAGCTCGTTCTCCGGACTAGGTCAGAGAGGGCTCGGTAGCTCGTTCTCTAGACCGGGAAGGCTTTAGGTTTAAGGCTGGGAAATTGGATCGGTCTGCAGACCGATCCAGTGATACTATGGGTTATCTGATCGGTCTGGTGACCGATCAGTAACCAAACAGTGGCTCACTGTAAGGTATCTGATCGGTCACCAGACCGATCAGGAACCAATCAGGAAACGATCAGGAGGCAGAAAAAGGAAGGGGGATCGGTCTGTGGACCGATCCACCTATAGGCTGATCGGTCCACAGACCGATCATGCCTCGAAGCCAACTCTCACAGAGAGTTGGTTGATCGGTCTGGGGACCGATCAGCCTAGGGCCTGATCGGTCCACAGACCGATCAGGAGACTCCCAGACCGATCAGGTTGGAGCCTGATCAGTCCAGGCCTAGCCGTTGCGACACAACGGCTAGATTTCTGTGTCTTCTTTGTCTTCTTCGCAGGTGCAGGATATAAGGCGCTACAGGAGAAGAAATACATCTCTCTGATATTGCTTCCTTCTTCCTCACTCTTGCGATCTGAGCTTTGCTGAGCTCCCTATTCCTGAAGCTTCGTGTGAGCTTCCCTCGACTGGGTGATCAGCTGCTGTTGACATCGTGAAGTTGCTGCTTCATCGAACTCCCGTCGACGAGAAGGCAAGCAAAGTGTTTTTACATTTATATTGTTCTTGTTTTCTTTCTCTATTGGTTGTACTCCATTCTTGCTGTTGCAAGAGAGATTGTGGCGAGGTTTCGCCACCCAGAAGGAGTTCATATTAGCCGGTTATCCGGGGTCTCATCCACCGACGGATTGATAGGCTTCGTCCACCTTACGGACACGCCGAGGAGTAGGAGTATCATCTCCGAACCTCGTTACATCATCATGTTTGAGGTTTGATCTTCTCCACTTTCGTTTCTACATTATATTTTCGCCACGCTAACCTAAATTGTAGGAAGAAATGATAATTTGAGGTCGGCTATTCACACCCCCCCTCTCTAGCCGCATCCGAAGGTCCTAACAGAGCCATCTTGCATTTATGGCAAGAAACAAAGATTCTGAATCTGAGTTCGATGAAGAGTACAAGTCCGAGATCGACATCGAGTCCGAGAAAAGTCGCGGATCCGAAGATCCAAATATGGTAACGATTTATTCTAAGTCTAACTTACTTAAAGTAGTTAAATGCTTGTTTAAAAAATTATCAAAATCTGGAAAACAAAATAACTTGTTACTTAAGGAAATAGACCATCTTAAGCAACAAGATAACTTGAGTGATTCGACTAACCAAGTTCAAGTCGGAACCTCAACTCAAGTTGAAAAACTTGAGGAAGAGAATTCCAACTTGAAGGGTCAAGTCGAGCGACTCAAGAAAATGTTGGAAAGGTTCGAACTGGGATCCAAGTGTTTGAATATGGTACTTGGATCACAACGAGCCATGTACAACAAATCAAGACCTGGTTACAACCCTAAACAAACAAACAAATCATACTTGTCATTAATTAGTCAAAATGTTAGAAGTCAAGTCCAAGCATGAGTCCAAACAAAATATTTAACCAAATCAATTAAACCAAACCTCTACTTGATCCCTAAGAGTCAGATTCATTACTTAGATAGACATTATCTAAGCTATGACTCAAGGGGAGCAACTAGAAAGACAATCCAACCAACTTGATTAACCAAACTTATACACTTAGGATTAGGTCTACTTTCTGCTTAGGACAGTTAGATAAAAAGGTTTACCAAACCCTACAACATAGCACCGGAATGGATTGAGATGATAGTACGTCAAGGAAGCTTTGTCGAAGGCATGTCTAGGCTGAATCTTGTGTATTCTATCTGGTGGACTAGACTTAGTGGATCTAACCGAATCTACCCTATTCAAACATGGGCTAGTTAGACCAAAATTTAGCATTAAGTTTTTTGGGCAGGAACAGTTTGGAAAGTATTCAGCAAGTGGTCCACCGTTGATACACAAGAAGGTCATATGCCTCACCAATGAACAGAAAACTTATCCTTAGGATGTATGCTTGATTAACCCAAAACTAAGTTTGAATCTAACATGAGTTCAATGACCTTTTTTAATAATTCAAATTAATTTCAAACCTAATTAATTTCAAAACTAATTTCAAACCTAATAAATTTCAAATTATTTTAAAACTATTTTAAAACTTAATTAAAAATTATTTTAAACTCAATTAAAAATTATTTTAAAACCTTAATTAAAACTATTTTAAAACTTAATTAAAAATTATTTTAAAACTTAATTAAAAATTATTTTATAAAACTTAATTAAAAATTATTTCTTAATTAAAACTATTTTAAAACTTAATTAAAAATTATTTTAAACTTAATTAAAAATTATTTTAAAACTTAATTAAACCTATTTTAAAACTTAATTAAAAATTATTTAAAAATTATTTAAAAATTAATTAAAAATTATTTTAAAACCTAATTAAAACTATTTTAAAACTTAATTAAAAATTATTTTAAAACTTTATTAATTATTAAACTTAATTAAAATTATTTTAAAACTTAATTAAAAATTATTTTAAAACTTAATTAAACTTAATTAAAAATTATTTTAAAACTTAATTAAACTTAATTAAAAATTATTTTAAAACTTTATTAATTATTTTATTACTTAATTAAACTTAATTAAAAAATTATTTTAAAACTTATTAAATACTATTTTAAAACTTAATTAAATCATTAACTTAAAACTTAATTAAACATATTTTTATAACTTAATAGAACTTAATTAAACTTATTTTTGCACTTTACTAAACTTATCATTTTGAAACTTAATTAAATTCTAACTTAATTAAATTATTTTAAAAACCCTTATTTCAAACTTATAATAAATATTTTTTTCAGAACTTAATTTAAAAATTTTCAAAATAAAATATTTTTCAAATAAAATAAAATTAAAATAATAATAATAATAAATAAATAAATAAATAAAATTATCGGTCGACCGATCATATTTACCAGTCGACCGAACAGACGTTGTCCTTTTTGAACCAGTCAACTATATTTTTTAAAATCGGACGAACAATAAATTAATCGGTCTACCGATCACCTTTTTCGGTCGACCAAAAACTTTATGAACCACCATCCGCTTTGTGTTGGTGTACGGAAAATCGTTTATCTTTAAGTTATCGGTCGACCGAACCTCTATTCGGTCGACCAAACATCTATCACTCGGCTTCAGATGACGGCGAATTTATTGGATCGGTCGACCGAACCGCTTATCGGTCGACCGATTGAGGTCTATATAACATCCACATAACCGGAGTCTTTCATACAACTCTCCTTTCCTATTCTCCACATTTCTCCGACGATCTTTCGAGTATCTACGTTCACAAGCCATGCCTCGATATGAATTGAAGTTTAGTCATTTCTTTCTTATCGCATATTTACTTATTTTTTATTTTCTTTTTAGTGAAAAAATGCGTAAACTTGCCCAAACGGAAGCTAGCTCCTCCAATCCCAGCCAAGACCCTAGGTTCTCCACAGAAGACTTGCATCAATCTTTTTCCAATAAGACCTTTTTAGTTGTGGGTACTAGATGTCTTGATCTACCATTTTATCAAACCTACTGTCCTGAAATAATCGATATTATACACCATTACTCGTTAAACAGTCTGGTTCTCTATAGACATGCATATAATCCTACACTTTGCACTGAATTTTATCATAATTTGTGTGAGATTGATGCATATCATTTTAAAACTAGAGTTGCATCGAGGGATATGTTGTTTGATTTTAATATATTCTCTCGCTTCTTACGCATGTGTCCCTCAACTATCCGGATCTTTGCTTATCCATCGTATCCTGACATTTTGCCCGATCCGTTTTCTCATCTGACACTAGACCTCATGTATGCCGATTTCTTCCAAGGTCCTCGACCAAGGAAGATGTCTTCAGTCCCACTAAGCCCAAATGACAATGCATTATACAAAATGGTCGTCTCATACATTCATCCTCTTTCATCCAGAGATCAGGCAGTTCTACGTCCTGTTCATCTTTTTCTGATGTATGTCCTTAAACATAAACTAGATATAGATTTTGCTTATTGGGGTTTTAAGTCCATAATCTACTACTCTGGCTATAGTACCTCGTTCAAGGTACACATGATTCATTGTCATATCCTTACAGCTTTCATAGCTTCCTTAGGAGTAGGTGTTGGGCGTGGTGAGTTGATCGAGTTATCCGATTTTGACCTAATTGGTGTTCTTCAAATGTCCTTGGCTGGGATTAAGACTAGTCCTCAGGGTCTGGTTTACAAACGTACTCATCCATACTATGTTCCCCCGGTCAAGGAACCAGTCGATGCTGAGGATAATCCCATTGCTATAGAGGAGCCCTATATACCGCCGTTAGCTATTGAGTATTCCCAGACTCTAGTTTTTGATGCTGCTCAGGCGACTTCATCTACATCCCCTCCTCCTCAGTTTAGTGATCCATTCGTCAGCTCCGGGACGATATTTTTAGTCGTTTCGACTCTCTTCAGACGATGTTCCAGGGCCAGCTGGCAGATTTTCGTCAAGATATTACTAGACAAGTAGAGACGTTGGAGGCACAACAGACTAGGATGTTTGGATATTTTTATGCTGCCCATGATCCTCCACCTCCTGATACCTGACTTTTTATATTTACTTCTGGACTAGTGTGGCCTATCAGACTTATGTGTATTTGGACCTCGTACCTTTAATTTGTATTTCTGGTTACTTAATTTTGCATAATTGTTGGTTGTGTTTTATAGAATAGGTTTCTTAACATGCTTTTAAAATATTATTTAGTAGTTTTTCAAATTATTTTGTAAACATTCCCATTTCAAATTTTGGTTTTCAAAACTCCTTGAAAGCATTTTCACTTTCTAGAATAGCCTAGGTCCTACCGTAGAATTGCAAGATCCTATAGTTCTAGGAGCCAGCATCTCACAAGCACAGTAGGATCCCTTGCTTGATAACCTAGAATGAGTGAGATACTTAGGGCCTAGCCTAAGATTTCAGATGCTTATGTCAGTGCATCGCTATAAATCTAGTCTTTAAACAACATACATGAATCAATTTGGGTTAACTAGCTAGTAAAAATCTAGTTAGTACTAAATACTCAAATTGACCAACCTGAGTCAATAGCTACTATCTTGTGATAGTTAGCCTTGAACAAATGTTGGACATTTCATCATAAGGACACATTTTTCTTAATTTTCCTAACCATGCTTGGATTTTTAGGATAAATACCAATTTTAGGAGGAGCTTTAAACTAACCTTTTAGAATTTTACCTTACATATTTTCAAAAATATTTTTGAAAACTTTTTCGAAAACTTTTTATATTTTTAAACTTAGTTGAAATTTTTCATATTTTTAAACTTCTATAAATTTTTCAAAATTATTATCTGTATTTTTCAATTTTTTTTAAAGATATTTTAATGACAACAATGATTTTTAGATTTTTTCCTAAATTCTTTACATATGAACTTAACTTCAAATAATTTTTGGATTTTACATTATTTAAAAGATCTTTCTAAAACTTGATAAATTTTTAATTTTCAAAATTAATATAACCTTGATTTTTTACATTGGATTGTTAAAAATATATACTCTTAAGTGAAATATTTTTACAAACAATAGGTTATCCTTCTTGCTAAAACTTTTTATTGCTATATTTAAAGTGTTAAATTTTTCACAGTATCAAAATTAAAAATGGGGTTGTTAAATTTCACTTTCTACAATCAAAGGTTTTCTCTAACCATTCTTACTTATACTTGATTTTTGGTTTGTAAGTTTTTTCCCTATTTTTGATGTGTGTCAAATGGGGAGAGATAGTAAATTCAGGGGGAGTTAGTTAACTCAGGGGGAGAGTTAAAATTACAATTGCTTGTTTATTTAATTTTTACATATTTTAACTTAACTTTGAACCTTGGTTGTCAATCATTAAAAAGGGGGAGATTGTTGGTTTAAGTTGCACCATAATCAAACCTAAATTTTGATATTGTCAAAGGTTCAAGTTAAGTCTTGTTGCGATCTAACAAGTTGACTGAGTGTGCATGTTGTTTACTCAACCGGGAAAGACCTAGTTGGAGGCTAGGCAGGAGAAATCTTAGTAGATCGTGGAACCCAGGTGCAAGTCCAAGTGGGTCAAGGGGACCTGATGCTTGGCGGTGTGATCGAGAGGTCTGGAGGACCGAAGATCAAGGAAAAAGTCCTGGCGAGCCAATCAAAGCTAAGTGAAAAGTCCAAACTAGATCTGGAGGATTTAAGTTTGGTAGGTAGGTTGAGATAAACAACTGGAGGAGCGATAGTGAGGTCGGGTTCCCGAAGGGAATAACCTTAGGTCGCTGATCCAACTGAAGAAATCGGGAAGGTTTCCAAATTGAGATCAAGACAGTTCTACTATCTTTATATTACTCATGCAATATTATTACTGTGCTAACATCTGTTTTGCAGGATTCTTTTCTGTCTAACACTGTGTTGTAGGTCCAGCTGGATCGGTAGTTAAATTGAGATGTTCTTGAATCAGTAGCCGAATCTATTCTTGGATAGAATTATGTTCTAAAACATGTCGACCGATTCAAGAACATCACTGAAATAACAAAGAGTTAAATTAAAGCGGCTACTGATTCAAGAACATAAGATGGAATTCACACTAAAAAGGTAGAGTTAAATTGATCTGTGCTTGAAACTAATTTTACTGGTTCTGCGTTGTATACTTATGGAGGTTGATTGTCTCTTTCCATCATATGTGATCGAGCTTGCAGTTGGTATTTATGGAGTGGATTTGTCACTATTGTGCCATGATGCACTATTATTTCTCTCCTGATCATCTTAATGTGCAATTGATTGTTGTTGTCCATTGGTGATTGGTGCAGTTGATTCCAACAGTGGATATGGCTCAACTGAGTCAATTTATGAAAATGCAAATGGTAGTGGCTGTAATGAACTGGTAGCAACAGTGAACTTAGCATTCCATGCCATTCTGTTAGAAGGTAGCTCATATCTACTCTCATCAATTTTGTAATATCAATAAAAATTATGCACCAAATATGCAAACCATGATCCTAATTCTTGTTGATATAGCAAAAAATAGTATAAAAAGTAATATAAAAGAATAGAAAGTTAATCGGTCTATATGTTAGGCCAACTATTTTATCATGCTTATTCAGTGACCGGTTGAACTGATATGGTATACATAAAAAAAGGATGTATCACTTGATAAGAAACTTCCTTATAAAACCGGATCCTATACTTTATATGAATAATTTAGTAGAAATATTTAGAAAATATTAGCACTTATTACTATTACATAATGTATAGTGATTGATATTCCTATGTTAACTCACTTTCATGTTAATTTTGTGAAATAACTTATGTTTTTAAAATTGTTTATATAATGAAATATGAGTTTTATCTTTTCTGAATAGACATGTCAACTACTATATTAATATTATTGTTATTATTTTTTTCATGATAATTCTTAATTTTATCAATTTATTTGTTATTAGATATTATTAATTTTATTATTATTATTTTTATTAAAAATGGGAAAAAGGTAAATAGTTCTTATTTAATATTAACATTTATATTATATAATATTAATATCATTTTATTTTTATAAAAAAAATAAATTAAAATTGATTATATAATAACATTATTATTAATAAAAAAAAGAGGCCTTATATTTAAACTCCCGCCCCAAAATTTCACATTCCCGCTTCGATTCCTCTCCCTTCCCATTACCTTATTTACGCTCCCATCCCATTTCCTCTCCTCGACGATTCTTCTCTGTTGCTGTACCCTCTCCTTGATTATTCTTCTCCCGCACACAAGGTAAAACCTATTTTTCTTAAACTTGATTTCTTGTTCAGGAACGAAGGCAGTAAACATCGGAAGGCGGCAGTGAGAGGCAGCCAATCTCCCTTCTTCTCTCCTTTGCCTCGCGAAGCAGCGATCGGTCGCTCGTGGGGTTGCCGCCTGCTTCGCCATCACTCATGGGGTCGCCGTTGCGAGGCAGCGGCGGTCCAACGAGAGGCGACTGCTGCTACCTCACGAGGCAGCGAACGACCGCACGCAAGGCCGCTGCTGCTTCGCGAGGCAACGAATAATAATACACGAGGCGTCGGCTGCCTCGCGTGCGACCTTTTCTCCTGGCCAAGGGTCACTGCCTCGCGAGTGGCAGTCGAGAGTCCCCGTGTTGCCTGGCAAATCAAGGGCAAGTTGAGCAATAATTTCCTTTCTCTGTCCATATTTTTGTTCCGGTTTGTTGTGCAAAGAGGGGGCAATACCTCTCAACCTTTCTGAACCGCGGAAGAAGAGGAAGAGAGAAAAGAGATCGCGCGGAACAACAAGACAAAGACGCACAAAAGAGAGCAAACACCAGGAAGGAGAAGAAGAAGAGAAAGAAAAAGAGTTACCGTGGTTCGGCGACTTGCCTACTCCACAAAACGGCCGAAGCTTTATTAGAATTCTCTTCTACACAAGAGAATCACATCTAATGATTCTTGTGTTTTCTGATCTACAATGGGTTTACAATGATCCCTATAAATACTGCTAAACCCCCAGACCCGGTAAAAATGTAACAGAATTTGTTATGAAAAAACATAACAAAATTCTGTTATATAAAATCTTAACAGAATTTTATTACGAAAAATCTTAACAGATTTTTCTTCCATGACATCCCTTCATCCAAATATGAGTCATCCGTCAACAATCTCCACCTTGGCGAATATTCACCCTTCGAAGAATACGAATATCTGGACAAAACTCCATCCGGATCTAGGCTTCCGTCCTCTAGCATCTAGAGATATGGATCAAGTTCAAGCAATGCTTAAACTTCTCTGTGGTCATTGGCTTTGTCAGCATATCTGCAGCATTGTCTGCAGTGTGAACCTTCTCAAGTTGAATTTCACCGGAAGCAATCAACTCTCTGATCTTGTGAAACCTCACATCAATGTGTTTGGTTCTCGCATGATACACCTGATTCTTCGCCAAATAGATAGCACTCTGACTATCGCATAACAACTTGACTCCACCTTGCTGAACACCCAGTTCTCGACCAACCCTGTAAGCCATAAAGCTTCCTTTTGCTTCACTGCTGCCATGTACTCGGATTCCGTAGTAGACAATGCAACAATAGATTGTATCATAGATTTCCAACAAATAGGTCCTCCTGCCACAGTGAATACGTATCCTGTAGTAGACCTCCTGTTATCTAAATCTCCTGCATAGTCTGCATCTACGTACCCAGCAACTAAAGGATCTTCCGGTTGTCTACTGAACATGATGCCATAATTAGTTGTATTTCTCAAGTATCTGAAAATCCATTTCACTGCATCCCAATGTGGTCGACCAGGATTTGAGAGAAACTTGCTTACCATACTAACTGCTTGCGCCAAATCTGGTCTCGTGCAAACCATGGCATACATCAGACAACCAACTGCACTGGCATAAGGAACCTTTGACATCTCTTGGATCTCGTCATCCGTCTTTGGACACTGTGTACTGGATAACTTGAAGTGATGCGCCAGGGGTGTGCTCACCGACTTTGCATTCTTCATGTTGAACCTATCCAACACCTTCTCCACATAGCTACGTTGAGACAACCATAATCTCCCTGCAACTCTATTCCTGTGAATCTCCATCCCAAGAATCTTCTTGGCCTCTCCCAAATCTTTCATGTCAAATTCCTTGCTCAGTAGCCTCTTCAATTTGTCAACCTCTCTCATCTTCTTCGCAACAATGAGCATGTCATCTACGTATAGTAGTAAGAAAATCAGTGATTCATCTTCAAGGCCCTTCACATATATGCAGCAGTCATACTCGCATCTCCTATATCCATTTTGAATCATGTATGAATCAAAACGTTTGTACCATTGCCTAGGAGATTGTTTCAGTCCATAGAGCGATTTCTTCAACTTACAAACCAACTGCTCTTGTCCGGACTGACTAAATCCCTCAGGTTGTGACATAAAAATCTGCTCCTCCAAATTTCCATGAAGAAATGTCGTCTTCACATCCATTTGCACCAAATACAAATCGTGATGTGCCACCAAAGCCAATACCGCTCTAATTGACGTATGTCTTACCACTGGAGAGAAAATTTCTTCATAGTCAATCCCCTTTCTTTGTGAATACCCCTTTGCTACCAACCGAGCCTTAAACTTCACTTCTTCTCCCTCTGACATTGCTTCTTTCTTCTTGAATATCCACTTGCACCCTATAGCTTTCTCTCCTTCAGGAAGTTCCACTAGATCCCACGTTTGGTTTTTATGCAACGACTCCATCTCCTCTGCCATAGCACCCGTCCACCTCTCCTTCTCAGAGCTATGTATTGCCTCCTGAAAAGATGTAGGGTCTCCGCTACTAGTGGTAAGTGCATAAGATACCAAGTCTTCGAATCCGTATCTAGTGGGTGGTTTTACGACTCGTCTCGTTCTACCACTAGCTATAGTGCGATGCTCCATGTGCTCTGAGCTAGAATTATCGAAGTCATGAGTCTCTAGCTCCACCTGCACAATATCTTTCTCTTTGTTGCTTTGTGGTGTTTCCTTTCCTTCTTCCTGAGTACGTTGTAACATAGCTTTCTCGTCTCTGCTGATCACCACCTTGTTTGCCTTAGGATCCCAAAGCTTGAAGCCTTTAACTCCTTTCTGATAGCCCAGAAAAATGCATTGCTTTGACTTTGCATCCAGCTTTGATCTTTCCTCACTAGATATATGCATATAGGCTGGACATCCAAAAACTCGAAGATGAGAGTAATCTACTTGATTCCCTGTCCATACTTCCTCTGATACTTTGCCTTCTAGTGCTGCCCTTGGTGATCTATTAATGAGATAACATGCCATGTTAACTGCTTCCGCCCAGAAATTCTTTGCAAGCCCTGCATTCAGCCTGAGACATCTTGCCTTCTCAATGATTGTCCTGTTCAACCTTTCCGCTACCTCATTCTGCTGAGGTGTCCTACGAACCGAGAAGTGCCTCATTATCCCATGCTGCTCACAGAATTCCTGAAACTTTGAATCTGTGTACTCAGTCCCATTATCTGACCTAAGGCATTTGATCTTCCTTCCGGTCTGGTTCTCTACTTCAGTTTTCCACAATTTAAACTTTGCAAAAGTTTCTGACTTGTGACGCATAAAGTATACCCATACCTTTCGTGAGAAATCATCAGTAAAACTCACAAAATACAAGTGCCCTCCACGTGATGCTACACTGGCCGGTCCCCAGAGATCCGTATGTACGTAGTCCAGAATCCCCTCCGTCTTATTTGTTGCCGTCTTAAATTGCACTTTGCTCTGTTTCCCAAGAACACAGAATTTGCAGAATTCAAGCTTGCACGTTTTGACACCCTTCAACAAATCTCTCTTGTGAAGTTCTAGCATCCCACGTTCACCCATATGCCCTAGCCGCATATGCCACAAGACAGTACTATCTGATTCAGACTCCACCGAGGCGACTCCACCTACAACTGTAGTCTCTATCAACTTGTAGATGTTTCATGCTACCTTTTGTCCTTTCATTACCGTCAGAGCTCCCTTGCTGACTTTCATCACCCCGCTCACTGATTTGTAATTACAACCAATACCATCCAGTGTGCCTAGTGAGATCAAGTTCTTCCTTAGCTCTGGTATATATCTGACATCACATAAAGTTCTGATCACACCATCAAACATCTTGATTCTGACATTTCCTATGCCGATAACCTTGCATGATGCATCGTTTCCCATCAACACTGAACCAGAATCCACTGCCCTATAGGTGTCAAACCAATCCTTGTTTGGAGTCATGTGATATGAACATGCAGAGTCTAAAATCCATGCATCCGTCAGCTGCTCCGAACTTGACATAACTGATAGCATATCTCCATCACCGCTTTCTGAATTTTCTTCTTCAACTATGTTTGCAGACTTTGCCGAACTACTTTTGTTCTCTGCAACATATTTCTTTATCTCTGGACAATCTCTCTTGATATGACCTTTGCCTCCACATTTGTAGCATGTGATAACTTTTTTCCTTCTCGACTTAGAACCAGCCTTGTTGTTGTTGTCGTCTGATCCATATCGAGATTTGCTCCTACCACGCTCTTGGTTGCTATTTACCACAAGTCCTTCTCCCTGAGAAACTTCATCGCTTATTTTCTTCCTTTGGTGAAAACCTAGCAATGCACCTGTAATCTCCTCTAATTTAAGAGTTTGCTTACCCCACATTAAAGTAGTAACCAAATTCTCGTGCATAGGAGATGAAGGTAAAGAATTCAACAACATCAGTGTTTTGTCTTCGATCTTCACATCAGCTCACTTCAAATCACTCACAATTTGATTGAATACGTTGATGGCGGGGTCAGATCGGTTCCCTCTGTCATTTTTAGCCAGAATAATTTCTGCCTAAGATACAGTTTGTTTATCAATGACTTTGACATGTACCGACTTTCCAGTTTTTGCCAAACTGCCACCGATGACTCCTCGTCCATGACATGGTACATCACATCATCCGTAAGACAAAGCCTAATTGTTGCCACTGCTTCTTCCCAATCTGATTTCTCCATGCTTTCCGGTTTTCTTTCTCCTAGCGCCTTCACCATGCCTTGTTGCACCAACAAGTCCTTGACCCTTCTCTGCCATAATCCAAAGTTTCCGGTTCCGTCAAACTTCACCATATCAAACTTCGCAAAAGTCGTCCCCGACATGTTGAAGAAATCTGCCAAAAACCTGGAGCTCTGATACCAATTGTTGTGCAAAGAGGGGGCAATACCTCTCAACCTTTCTGAACCGCGGAAGAAGAGGAAGAGAGAAAAGAGATCGCGCGGAACAACAAGACAAAGACGCACAAAAGAGAGCAAACACCAGGAAGGAGAAGAAGAAGAGAAAGAAAAAGAGTTACCGTGGTTCGGCGACTTGCCTACTCCACAAAACGGCCGAAGCTTTATTAGAATTCTCTTCTACACAAGAGAATCACATCTAATGATTCTTGTGTTTTCTGATCTACAATGGGTTTACAATGATCCCTATAAATACTGCTAAACCCCCAGACCCGGTAAAAACGTAACATAATTTGTTATGAAAAACATAACAAAATTCTGTTATATAAAATCTTAACAGAATTTTATTACGAAAAATCTTAACAGATTTTTCTTCCATGACATCCCTTCATCCAAATATGAGCCACTCGTCAACACGGTTCTTGTTCCTATTCTTGGTATAAATAATGAAGATGATTGAGATTCTCGATAGTGTTTAAGGAATACCATTCAAGCTAGGTTTTTTTTATTGTGAAATTGTGTACAAAGACTTGTAAATTCTGGTTCTAGGGGGTAAATCATCCAAATACGTGTTTTATATGTTCAAAATGTCAAACTTGGTTATCTGTAGTGGGATTACTTGTGTCTAAATTAGAACTTGTTTTATATTGTGATTAACATCATACAAATTTACATTTTTTTCAGGAAAATTAACATCTGAGTTCCCCCGCCTCATCCGCCTCCAATGGATTGGTTCGAATTGATCTGCGGAAGAAACCATTGGATGAAAATAGCAGGCTTGCGATGCGGTTTTCGAAGAACGAAATAAAAGGTTTGATGTGGCAGAGATTTGGAGTGAGTAGTATTGTGAGTAACGGAGATGAGGATATTATTTCGCTCAAGAATTATATGAACGTGCAATACTTCGGGGAGATTGGCATTGGTACTCCTCCGCAGAAGTTCACTGTGATCTTTGATACCGGTAGCTCGAATCTATGGGTTCCATCTTCTCGGTGCTACTTTTCAGTGAGAGTTGTCCTACTTCGGTTGAATTTTTATTTTTGTTTGTTTTTCTTGCGGCTCTTGAAATAATCCAAATTTCATGGTAATCCAGCTCGCTTGCTACTTTCATCCGAAGTACAAGTCAGAACTATCGAGCACTTATCAGAGGAATGGTATGTTGTTAGCATGAAAAACATTTCTCATGAACCATCATGCTTTCTTAGTTGCATATGGCATTTTGCATCGCTCCACTGCATATTGCTTAGCTATTCTAGCGTAACTACAATTGGCTGCTGTGGAAATGAAAATGATATACTGTGTAGTTCATGCATATGAAGAAACAAGTGGAATTTGAATTTTTTTTTCATATATTAAACTGATTATAGCTTCAAGAATTATTATTCTGGGCATTGTAGTTGAGGAGCACACTAAACGAGAATGGATAATGTACAATAGCACATGTTGACTGCATACTAGAAATCATCTTCACTGTGTGTTTGGAATAGCCTGGCTCAAAATAAGTCTTTTAAGAGTTTTATTTCATAGTATTTGGAAGCATTATCGTGGTTTAATTTGTTTTTCCAATATGGAATAAGCATCCTATGATGCAAGAGCTGATTCTATCCTTTCCTTATCTCTCCTGAAGTCACATGTGACAACACTGTAAAATTTGTCTACCTTCATGTTTTCCTCCTCTTCTTCTTTTAATTTATTCAATTTTTTTTATCATCTGCATGCATCGGCTGGTTAGTACAATTTGGTATGGATCTTGAAGAGATTCTAATTCTACATTGCTTTCCATGAATAGGTAAATCTGCAGGCATCCATTATGGAACAGGAGTAATATCAGGTTTTTTTAGTGAAGATCATGTTACAATCGGTGATCTAATTGTTAAAGATCAGGTTCATAACCTTTCTGTATATTCTTTAACCGTTGCTTTTTGTGGCTATTTTTCTTAGATTGTGGACTGTGATATTATTCATCCTGGAATTTATTGAAGCCACAAAGGAGCCAGGTCTCACATTCCTGGTTGCAAAATTTGATGGCATGCTAGGACTTGGATTTAAGGAAATATCAGTTGGAGATGCTGTGCCTGTGTGGTATTTTGCCTATAACTCACTTCTTGCTCCCAATTAGTGTTTGCCTATAACTCACTCGTTTTTATCTGGTCCGACTTTCTATTTATTTAAAATTGATGTTTAAAATAAGTAATTCATAATCTTAGGCATATGAATTGTTTTATATTATTCTTGCATGTTTAAAATAAGTTAATTTATGATCCGTTTGATTATTTATAAATCATTAAATAAGTTATTTATAAATTGAAAATGGAGTTGATTCAAATTGTGTAGAACTGGTTGATGCAGTGGAATTGTTGTGGTCTCATTTGGTGGTGTATAACTAGTTGATGTTGATTATTAGGTGTCATGAATAGGTGTGGAAAAGAGGTGGAGTTCGTTTTGCTCGGCTTTGAGAGTTTGATGTTGGTGTTTGCTTATTACTATGGTGTTGAAGGGGGTTTTGTATTCTTGACACGTTGTTGGATTTTATTCTTGGAGAGTGGTGGTATAAAGAATGGGAAAATAGTTGTGTTGGTTGAACTCGGAGCATGCTATTTTCTTTGATGGGGTTCATTTCATTTTGTTCTGTGGAAGTTGTGGGCTGGTGTTGGAGGTGGGGAGGAGCACCTTTTTAACTCAACCTTTTTAATTTGGTACAAGCTTTTGTTAAATATTTTTTTTATTAAATATTGAAATATGTTGATAGAATATAATTTGCTGGTTCTATTGAAGGTTGCTATTGAAGGTTGGAGCAAATGCCTTTTGTCGTTTGGAGCATATGCCTTTTGATGTTTTTTTTATGGAGAAAACTTGTTAGTGAAGGTTGTATATATTTTGGAGATTGAAGAAAATATTGTATTAGTGTTATAGTGTGTAGTTAAATGTTATATGTTATGAATATTTTGAAATGAAATATAAATTTTATGTATTGATTTGGTAATCCAATTTATATTTGTGTTTTGGGAATAAATTAGGTTTGTGAAATGAAATATGAATATTGTCAATTGATTTAATTTGAGCATTTGGTTTGGAATTCTACAGGTACAATAAAAAATAGGATTTTTTTTTTTTGTAAAATTGGTAATTCAATAATAACAACGATTTTAATCGTTCCTATAACTAGATCTCTAGAACCGGTTATAATTGCTTCTAAAGGCCAATTTTCTGGATTGGAAAAATCTATAGAGGTGGTTATGACTGCCTCTAAAGGGTATTCATTTGCAACGGTTATTAACTGTTTCTATAGGTATTCATCAGGTTCGGTCATTAACCGCTTCTATAGGTATGTATCAGGATCGGTCATTAACCGCTTCTATAGGTATCCATCAGGATCAATCATTAACTGCTTCTATAGGTACCCATCAGAATCGGCTCTTAGTCATGAACCACCGGTCAGCTTTACCGCTTCTGTTGGCTTTAGCGTCGCCAACATTCACAACGGTTTTTAACCGGTGCAATATATATAGCAGCGGGTGAAAACCGTTGCTATAGGTGTCTAGAAACCGCTTCTAAAAGTTTGTTTTTTTGTAGTGCTTGAAGCTATGTATGGATCCTTCTGGCAATCTTCAGAACCAGCGCTGCGCCGAGCCGGAGAGCGTGGTGAGGAAGACTCGGCACTTTACTCCATCTGTGTATTGGTGGAGCGTGGCTTCATTATCGAACTTGTCCAGGAGATCATCTAGATCGGTCGATCCATTGTATGATCTGATCGCCAACGGAGTGTAGTGTATAGGCAACGGGTCCCTTAAGATCTCCTCGAAGAACTGCCGGTTAATCCGCTCGGGGGGGCGTGTTGCCTCAGGGCGCTTTGCCCTTCCGTGCGTCTGGTGTATGCCTTTTCGCATGTCACAAGGCGCTCCAAATTAATAAAGATTGGGAACTCAACTAAACTAAAGATAAGTGTTGTAGTAAGGAGTCCCAAGTCGTATTTTCCAAGGATAACTAATAAATGTGTGTGAATTCTAGAATTAGTTCCAATCAAAATCTAATTTCAACTTGAATACATCTAATTCCCAAAAGTGCACTAGAACAATTTTAAATGGAATCAAAGAAAGGGAAATCTTATTTAAACATGATCCACTTCATTTCATTCAAATTATCAACAATTAAATTCAGATTCTAATGTATCATTAAATCCAATCAATTAATTCTCACATCTTCAACTCACAATAACATTAATAACTAAATTCAAAGCTCAAACCGAATTGTAGAAACTGAAACAATATCCAATTCATACTCACAATCAACTCCACAATCAAGCGCAACAACAAGTCTATAATTCTCAACTTCATTCAACCACGTTTAATAGAGGTAAACAATGAAAAGTTTAAGTGATTCATTCAACATTCAAACTAGTTCACAGTCATTAAGATCTGATATCTAAAGCAAGAGTTTCATCACACATTCAAGAATTTAAACTAAACACTAGCTGGTATAAACTGAAATAAGGAATTCAAAATAGGAAATAGATTGCAAAACTAAGTTAGTAGCTGAACATGGTTGGATTTGCAGAAATTCAAAGAAATCAGAGTTGTAAGTAAGAAATCAGATCTGATGATATGAGTTAATTCAATGAGAAGAAAACTAAAAATGCAAGTAAAGTAAACGTTCCTCATCCACAAATCCTTGCCGTAAGCTTCTCCTCCCTGCTATCACTACAGAATTGCCTCTGGGAATGCCCTTGAGCAATCGGCTTTGAATCTCGAGCTTCCAACTAGTCCATCCGAATGTTCATAGCCTCTGGGAACGCCCTTCGGGCTCACAGCCGGCTAGAGTCCTCAACGCATGAAGAAACAGATCTGAAATCTATAATCGTTGACTCGAATCGATTGATCGGATTGATTCGAGTGTCGCGGATGAAATGGAGAACGGAGGGAGATCGAAAGCTTCTGGGAACACCCTCGAGCTCCGTTGGCTGATGGAAATCCATATCTGGGGAACACCCTCTGCCTAGATTACGGCGGGAATCAGAAATCAGCACTGCGGACTGGGGAACGCCCTCTGCCGCTCTCTGTAACCTCAAACGATGAATGTCGGAGCTCAAGGATCGCCGCCGGTGAAGAACGCTAGCTCACGGATCTGGAATGGAGAACGGGAGGGTGCGGCGTCTTTGAAGAAGAAGAAGGTGAACAGTGGTCGCGAAAACACCGAGATCCAAGGGCACTGTAGCTTCTCACGCGATTTAAATCTCTTCTCAATTCTGAACGGGCGGTCCGGATTGTTTCGGGGCTTGATCAACGTCTGGATGAACTCAGATCTGGATCAAAACCTCTGGATCTTCATCTACGACTGAGATCTACTCCTCATTAGGTTAGATGGGTCGGATCTTCAATGGATGACTCAGATCTACTTGATTTTGGATGAACGGTCCATAATGCTCCAAAGCTTGATCGTCTCGTTTAGCCCTAGATTTGAACCCAAATGTGGTCTGATTTGATTGGGTCCATGACCCTTTTGATGCCTACAAAATAATAATTAAATATTAGCATCAAATACCATGATGATAAGCCAATTTACAATTAAGTCCAAGATTACATGTAATTTATGAAATGTAAAGTCAATATGAGTTTAAGCTATGAAAAGATCATTAAAAACATGCATTATGAATTAAGATAATGTAGCAAAATAATGGTTATCAGCATCCCGAACGAGCGCGTCGTCCTAAGATGATCCCCGTTCTTGATTTGCTTGGGCTATTTCCAAGGGCGTTTGGAACAGAGCCCGATGAAAGGGTATAGGTACGGGCGGCGCGTCCCCATGCGTGCCGGTCGACAATCTGTTCTGCCCCCAGATAGAAATTTGCTCTAGGCGGTCCTCTTGTGCAGCTCGGCCTCTTGCTACTGACGTCGCTTGCTGCGCTTGCCGATCCGCTAGCGCCTGCTGTTGCTGCTGCTCGACTATCTTCTTCGCTCAGGCTTGCACGAGCATGCCGAGTTCTTCCTGGGTGAGCGCCACGGTGTGAAGTCGTCCAGTGTCCTCCATCTCCTCAGCTCGGATGCAGGTTACGTTCCCACAGACGGCGCCAAATATAATCCTATCCGAAAGTCGAGGCGACGGATACTGGGGATGTGGCGCTCCTGTTGACCGCGTGTAGACTCTGCTCGGACCTGCAACCACAACTACGTCAGTGCCGAGCTAGGGAAGGGGTCCTCGGCGTTGGCCCTCCAATGCTCAAGTCAATTACCGGCGATGAGTGTGGAAGCAGCGGAGCAAGGAAACAAGTGAACAGTAGCAGCAACAGTAATGCGCATACCTCCTCTGAAGCTTGGACCCCCCTTTATATAGAGTTCCTGTAGCGCGCGTGCATACTTCCCAAAGTGTGCACACTTCTCAAAGCTTTCCCTGAAAGGACGTGTTAGTAAAGTGTCCCTGACACAGTACCTTAACGAGCCGAGCATATCTATGAAGTAACAGTGGAAGCTTCCGCCGTACGATCCTCTGTCTGACCTCGTCGCTTACTAGCAGCACAAGCTCACAAAAGGATATCGAAAGATGGTGCTGTTGTCCGTTGCTGGGCTAGCCGCTCAGCTCGGGTCTTCACTATCTGCTTGGATGATGAGTCTGTTCCTAGGCCGAGTGGAGAAGTTACTCGGTAGTTACTTCCAGTACTATCCATTTGGCTGATGAGCTTGCTACCTGACCGAGCAGGATAGCCGCTCGGCCATAACATTGCTGTTTTTGTGTGTAGTCTACTCGTCTGTAATTCTGATCCGCTGTTCTGATCCAAGTACTTGATGTAAGGCTGAGTGAGGTAGCCGCTCAACCCGACTTCTGTATATACGTGGTAATTTGTTCTTTTGTTGAGCGTCGGGTGCTCGGCGCGTTATCTGTGCCAGAGGTGATGTCAAATCGGGTACCCTCTCCCCCGGTCAGGCGATCCCTTCGCCCGACCGGCCAAGCGTTGACCGTATTAACTTTTACTTTTACCGCGACAACGGTCCTCCGCAGTATGATCCTCCTTATCACCATATCACTCTTCCTTCTTAGTTTATCTTTTAACTTATTTCTTCAAGCAAATCGACCCTCAAAGCCCACACATGACACTGGTTAGATAATTATTAACTTAAAGATTGTTTTTCGTGCATACTGGTTCGAAAGAAACTCAACGGCGCCGGTCAAACTCGGATCAAATCTTATCTGTCTTCCCTGCCCTTCCCTTGCTAATATCCTCGATGAGTGCAAGATCTTTTTCATAAAACATGTATACACACAAAAACAACTGCAAGCCTTTTCATATATAAAAACAAACACACAACAACTCGATGAGTTCACCGTAACACACTCTCACATACATGAACTCACAATCATTCTCACATGCACTACTGATGCAAACAATACATTACAACACAATCCAATCCGATCCAATCCAATACAAACCAATAGGAGAAACAATGCAGGCACTCCTTCACGATCATTAATTAAGCTCGAAGCAGATAATAATTAATTAGAACTACACTATACTCTAATTCCAGGCAGTTGGATGCATGGGTCGTTTGGTGTTTCTGATCGTGCAACGTCGACCTGCAAGGAAGTAGAGTTGTTAATAAGGAAATAATGAAGATAAATGGATCGATGTAGTATTAGGGTCCATGTGTACGTTGAAGGAGCTAGGGGGTGGCGTGGGCTAGAGGATGCAGGTGTAGCCGGGCGGCGGAGCCTTGCCGCAGGTGAGGAGGAGTTGGAGGGCTAGGGGGAAGTAGACGCTGATGTCGAGGTGTTTGAGCTTGATGGTGGTGCAGAGGCAGACGGCTGCCTCCAGCTCCTGCAGCAGCGGGCAGCACTGGTTGGCCACTGGGTCACCGAGGCCAATATGGACCAGGCCGCCGAGCAGATCCACGCACGCCCCCATCTTGAGGTTGCCCGCCGAGCAGATCCACGCACGCCCCCATCTTGAGGTTGTCCGCCGGGCAGATCGCCGGAGGCGGGTTCGCTGGTGCAAGCGCCGGCGGCGGGCTGGGTGTGCTTCCGCCTACGGGAGGTGGTTGGATCACCGGGGGACCTGTTACCGGTGGGTATGCGATCACAGGAGGCACCGTGATGGGTGGATTTCCGATCACCGGAGGGATGGCGATGGGTGGTTTTCCGGAGTTCGGAGGGACCCTGATTGGTGGATTCACCGGAGGAACGGCGATGGGTGGGTTTCCGATGATCGGAGACGCCATGATGGGTGGATTTCCTATCACCGGAGAGAAGGCGATGGGTGGTTTTGCGATCATACGGGGGCGGACGTAGGGTGGTTTTCGGGCGGTTTGGTTTTGGGCAGAGGCGACATTAGGCTAGCTAGCCCGACCCAATGCCCATTACGTGAGGCCGTCCGATTCGAATATGGGCCACACCCAACTTCCAAGGGTAATGGTCGTGGATCGCAAACCAAGCATTATCGTCGACATGACGTGCGGAAAAATAGATTAAGTTTAATTTGTGTTATAACATCTATCATCTCATACAAAAAGTATAAGGTCCATTATCATATACTCAATATAACAACCTATATATTTCACTCATATTCTTAACACTCATTATTCATAGGTCCCACAATCCAATTAAAATTATATCATATTAAATAAATATATTTTAAAATATTAAAATTATTATTATTATTATTTAATAATAACAGTTAACTTACAAATTTTTTATTTTTTATAAATTAAATAAAAAATAAATTGTAAATAAATAAAATAATACAAAATACAAATCCAAACCATTAGAAAAAACGTAGATAAAAAATCAAATTATTATCGTTTTAAAAAAATAAATAATATTATTATAAAAAATATTTTTATTATTTATTATTTATCCATTTTATTTAATTTTAAATTTTAAAATTTATCTTTTTTTAATAAATAAAGTTTTTAAAAAAATACAATCATTGGGTGGGCAAACCCTGGCCCATCCTATGCCATTTTAAAAATGTTCAATATTATTAACATGTTAATATGAAGGGGTATTATAATATCTGGCTTAGGGCATCCAAAGTGCTTAGAGCCCATTGAGGGCTCTTTCGTTATTATATTTGTGCCACATCAAAAGTTAAAAACCTCATATCTCTTTCCACTATAAAAAAAAACCTCTCAACAACTCATTCATGGGTCCCACACTTTTTACTATATATAATTTCTATTTCTCTTCCATATTTTACATTATACATCATTAAATTTTTATAAAATTTAAATTTATAAATTGTTAACATGAAACTTCATGATCCCATATTTTTTAAACCTCCAAATCATATATATATTTTTTCCTAATTTAAAAATAATTTCTAATTAAAAAAATAAAAAAAATGGTGAAGAAGCGATTCCATACAGATGGAACCGCTTCTTGGCAATGGGGGAAAAGCTCCCTCCCACTATGAGAGGGAGCTTCTTCCATTTTACCACGTCTGCAGTGCGAGCTTTGAAAAGAGCTCCCATTGTGGATGCTCTTAAATACCCATAGGATGTTATAATACCCCATTAACGAGGTAATGAGGATGCTCTAATGAGCATGACATGGGTAATAGCTATTAAGTCGGAATGAATTAACGACATGATTTTTCTAAATATATTATATTATTAAAAAATAATCCATCACAATGATTCTATTTTTTTCATCCCTTTTGTAGCAATAAAAAAAAAGTAAGATTAATTTTAGCATACATCATTGGGTTGAATGCACCTCGACATACAATATAAACGTAATAAGGAAAGGTTGGAGATGAATTGATAAGAAATACATACAAATATTCAATTCGAGAGTCAAGGGTGGTAGCTAATAATCTACGGCATAAGAACATCCGTAAAGTTAATTCGTTATAATATCCACCACCTCATCAAAAGATATGAGATCCACTGCCACATACTCATTATAACAATATATCTCTTTCACTCACATCCCTTTTAACATTAACACTCATTATTTATGGGTCCCACCATCCACTCATTCATCTCTTTTATTATTATTTTAAATAATATTAAAAATTTTACAATTAAAAAAAAAAGAAATAAAAAAAATAAGAGAGAGGGTATTCAAAGGTGTTCAAACCTTTGAACACCCTCTCTCCTCTCTCTTGTGAGTGTGCATTATAATGTCCACTCACAATGGAGAGGAGGTGTTAAACACCACATTACGGATGCTCTAAGTGCAGATAGTATTTACCTATCATCTAGCTGACTTACCTCCGGTACGTCATCCGCCTTAGAGTAATTGGGGGGAATATAATATAAGGAAGTCTATACAACTTTCTCATACTCTTGGTGCAATCGATTTCAAGTTGATCGGATTAATTAAGTTTGAGACAACTTAAATGTTAATATTAATATTTGATTAATATGTTAGTAAGATATCAAGTAGATCAAAATCGATCAAAAGCAATCGAGGTGGGAAAACCGTTGTTTAAGTGGAAATCGATGATGAATTTATCAAAAGAGATATTTATAGACAAGACAATAATGAACTACGTCTTCTCGACTTGGACTTGATTACGGAAACCATGGAGAAAGCTGCCACATGACTCGTGATATACTGCCAACAGATGCACCTTAATTACAATAGGCGGATTATTCCTCACTTCTTCCAAGTCAAACACCTAGCCTAGAAGAAAGTTAATTAAGTCGGTTGGGGACGTGGATAAATTGGAACCCTAATGGGAGGGGTCATTTCGGGTGGTTGAAATGAAGGAATTATAATTGAAATTTACTTTACGAAACAATAAATCATACCTCGTTGCGATGAAATTCAAAGGAAGAGCAAAACGCTGGATGGAGGAAGTCGTTTCTCGCCGTCTGTAAGAAGGTTACAGTGACGGGCGCTTCTCGACGATTTCACAAACCAAATCTCGCTGCCTAATGGATGTTCTTCTTTTATCTTTTCTTTTTTTTCTCTCTCTCGATGAAAGACTTGAACACTTTATATAATGGGAATATCTAGGGGTATATCAGTAAATTGTCCCTTGAAAATATGGACAACGTGGGTATCATGGGTAGTCCACATTCCCATGTTCCCATTATCAACATGAAAAACTCAACTCAGGAGCATACTACCTTAGAGATTCAAGCGACAAAAGACTAGGCCAGCCATAGAGTGCCAATCAATTGAAGTCTTATTACTCCTAGGCCGCCCCAATATCCTACGTTTAACTTTTTATGCTTTTTTTTCCAAAACTTTATTGTACCTTCTTTTCAAAAAAAAAAAAAATGAAAACATATTTTCCTCATACTAGTCTAGTACATATCGTATCGTCCGTGTCTTTTCTAGGTCCAAACTCTCCCGACTTGGACATAGTCGGAGTCAAGATCCTTCCGGTTACAATATCAACCTCCCATTCACACTAAGGTCGAGTACATATTGTATCGTTCATGCTCTTTCGGGATCCAAACTCTCCCGACTCGAATATAGTCGGGGTCAAGATCCTCCCGGCTACAATATCAATGTCCCCTTCTCACATTTGTTGAGCACATATCGTATCACCCGTTTCCTTTTTAGGATCTAAGTTCCTCAGACTCGAGCATAGTTAGGGTCGAGATCCTTCCGGCGGCGATAGCAACCTCTGCACAAAGCTCAAGTGCATCCTTTAAGACTTGAACCTCCTGTAATGGGGACAGTCAGAAACCTTGGCAACAACAATTACTAAATATCAGTAGAAAGGCCAAGTGTAAAATCGTAAGAGAACGTCAAGGAACCAAAAGATTTTTCACTAATTCATCAACATGGATTACAACATTAGGATGTAGTCCTAAAAAGAAGAAGCATCAAGGCCATATTTGGTGAGGGGTAATCAGCCTTTTAATGTAATCAAGATTACATTACAAGATTGATTACTTTGTTTGATACAATTTTAAAACTGTAATGTAATGTAATTTGAATTATAAAAGGTAATAGAGTTTTATAATCTGAATTACAAGGCCAACAACATATAATCTAATTGCATTCTAAGCTTGATTACATTACCCCTAACTAAACATAACCTAAGTAAAATCCGCCATGTGTTGTCGGTGATCTCCAATAATTTGATGACCAACAAAGGCTTGTCAGAGGGTAGGTAGCCAGACTTCAGTAGCTGTTTCAAGGCATCGTCCACGCCATATTGTACCATTCGAGCGAAACGTGTGCCGACCATATCATAAAATTCCTCGAAACAAAGGAATTCCTTCTTCATTATGGCCCAGTGCACACCTTCCCTAGACCGGTACTCCGAGAGTTTAGTAGTCTTGCCCTCCAGTTGATCTCTTTGGGCCTTGGAAGCTACTTGCAATTTTTTTATTAGAGGCTTTTAGTGTTTCGATTTTAGCTTTGGCAACATCTAACTCCAGGAGAATGATTTGTAGCTCACAGAGTCGGGACTCAGCTAATGCTTAGGCGAACTCAGTTTCTACATGGGAAGACTCCACCATTGCCCAAAGCCCATTCTAAACTTTTGCAAGGTGGGCCTCTGCCTCATTGCGAGTGGATTCCAACTCACGTAGTTGATCCTCTGCTAGAACTTGGTGGTGTCGAGATATGCCTGATGCGGGTGCATGCTAGAACACGTTTCGTAAACATGCGTAGCAAAAAATAAAATAATAATAATTCCTAATTATTACATCATACACACCACACGCATACAAGGATACAACATGTCGAACATGATAGCATAACTAAAATTTTACGGAAAGTAAATTTATGCTATGTATACCATACGAATGACTTGTAACGAGAAGGGCATCAACAGTAGCAATGTTGTTGAACCTTGCCTCTATTCATATCCATGCCTAGCTCCTCAAGATAACTCTTTGAGTACAAGCCTCTACTTCGGAAGTTACTAGCCACGAGCAAAGAAGAGGGATCAAGAGGAAGAAGAAGAGAAACACACAATGGAGAGTTTTTTTCCCTTGTGGTGGTCATGGCAACATGAGGGAGAAAGAGGAGAGGGAGATTTTCCAAAAGACAATCAACCAAATAATGAAACTTGTATCTAATTATCTCTCAATTACATCTATATATAATCCTCTTTAATGAGTTAGATTAGAAAGCTCAAATATAATCCATTATCCCTTAGCCAAAAATTAGTTCATTAACCCCTTGGTTTGGTTCACAACTAAACCAAGTTGGTTCATGACTAATTCATGATTAAACTAAATATGGTTCAACTCTACCATAAGAGATGTAGTCCATCCGTGCTTCTATCATGACAAATATTTCCATATTTGTCTTATGTATGGTCTAACAAAATATTTATCTCTTGATCTAAGAATCCTATTTTTTAACTTGTTTTATATCTTTTAGAGACTCGTTAGTGTGTATGACCTAATAGGTTCCCGGTTTATCTTGGTTGTCCATAATTAACTACTTAACTATAGAATGATCATGAGTGACACCTAGTAGTACATCATCATCCCCAATTAGCCGAAAAATCATAGTTAATTTTAGAACTAATTCTAAACTCTTTAGTAGCTACAGTGACTCATGTCTTATTCCTTTCACTCATCTTATACCCACTTGGTTCAGAACATGATCTATGTGTCTGTCCCTACTGTTGGTGCAACGGGGCCGGCAAGAGGGGGTGGATTGCCTGTAAAATTTAAAGTATACCCTCCTTGTCTTTCAACTCAAACAGATAGTAACAATTATAAATCGAAAACAGAACTAAAATGAAAGCAGAGAAAAGTAGACTCAGTGTTTTACTTGGTTACAACTAAGACGGTTGTTAATCCAAGGTGGTTGGAAAGCGCACTAGAAACGTCTCCTTCTCTGAAGGAGGAGAAGCCTTTTACACTAAGAGCTCTTACAAGTTGTTTGGAAATGTAATACTGAGTTGATACATGAATAGCTGTTCGAGACTCCTTTATATAGGAGTTCCAAGACTCATCCAGATCCCCTTATCTTCGAGATCAGGGTTTGACTCGAGAGGGATCGGTCGACCGATCCTAAGGTTCGGTCGACCGAACCTGCTGAACTTGCCCGGTCTTCCGTCCAGATGCAGTCTGTCTGGATCGAGCCTGCGTTCGGTCGATCGATCCCTTTGTTCGGTCGATCGATCAGCCAACGGTCTCTCCCTGAGCTAGCCCGGCCAAAATGCTCGACTAAGTCTTTGGTATATCTTCGGTTCAGTCGACCGATTAAAGGTTTGGTCGACTGATCACTTCACTAACGGTTGGTTGCTGACGTTTGCAGCTGACTTCTGATGATAGGGGTTCGGTTGACCGATCATGGCGTCCGGTCGACCGAACACTTTGCCAAGTCAACTTCTGATTCGGCTTGTTTGGGTGATTGGGGCTAACCGAAATAGGGTTCATCCGAATCCAATTTTCGACCTTCTCCTCGAGCAAACTTCCGTCCCTGCTTCTCGTCCCTCAAACGCCGCGCATGTTCTTCTCGTCCACTGGAGTACTCTTCCGCAGCTCTCTCATCCTTCGAATGCACCGAGCCCGTCGGCTCCCTTCCCGTGCCATCCTTCTCACTAGCTGTGTCTTCCGCACGACTTCTTGCGCTCCTAAGTTCCTGCACACTTAGATATATGGATCAAATAACAAGCAGGACCTGACCCAACTTGGTTGATCACATCAAAACAACCATGGGGTTCAACACCTACTAGATTGACTACGTCACACATAGCCCAAGTAATACTTTCTCGTTCTACAGATTTAAATTACTTGTTTATATATGTGTACAAGAGTCTCGTACTCTTAACATGTGATGCTTTGACCAAAAAGTTTGAGTAATAATCCTAATGAGTGACCATAGGGTATACGTCTTCTCGCAAGGAGCGGTGAATCTTCTATGGGCTATCTTTGGACATTTCGACTTATATCTGATCTTCCCGGGTCCACACCTCAATGAGGTGTTTGCTTAAGATGTCAAAGCATAAGTCTTCATGACTAAGATGACTTGTATACCTTAAGTCGAAGGAAACTTGCACTCGAGCTGCAGTAAGAGCTTCACAGACATATCCATATATATAGATAACCATATAAAGTATTATAGTGAGTTACTCCAATGAACTGTCAGAGTGTATACTAAAAGCATAGCTTTTGTATAAACATTTATTTGGAAATAAAGAATCACAGTGGTCAATATCTACATTTATTTGTTAAATGTAATTTGTTCAATTAATTTATATAGTAGACAACATGGTGTGTGGTGTCACACACAGAAGATCATGTTGTCGGTTCTTTATAAATTGTAAACAGCTGCTCGCGACTAAGATGGAAAGGAACAAATCGTTGAAATAGTCGTAGTGTAATTAAGTATTAGTTTATCTTAACTAATAAATTACACTGATACACTCCAAGTGTATTGAGTAGGATCATTTTAGGTAAGTTCTTTTTGTACTGACTTTATAAAAGAACTAGACCTTAGTTATTATGGAAGTGTGTGCTTTTAATCCTAATATAATAACAAACACATATATTTAATATTTATTTCTTTGACTTATCAAAGGGTGAGGTTTAGCTCGATAAATCAATATGCCCGATAAGTTGGGAAATGATATTACTTATAGTGTGTGTTGTTGATTATAGAAGGAATCTGTGTCCTAGTTATCTAAGTTGAGAATGTCCCCAAGAGGAGCTCATAAGGATTGTCATGTTAAACCCTACAGGTGGACTTAGTCCGACATGACAATGAAGTTGAGTGGTACTACTCTTGGAGCTAGATATTAATTAAGTGAGTTGTCAGTAACTTACTTAATTAGTGGACATTCATTATCTTAAACACAGGGAGACTAACACACTCATGATAAAAAGGGGCCCATAATGTAATTTGAGATTGGTGCGGTAGTGCGATAATAACTCTCTAGTGGAATGAGTTATTATCGATGAACTTGAGTAGTGTGTTCGGGGCGAACACAGGATACTCAAGCTCATCAGAAGGCCAAAACTAATTTCTCCTCTAGGTCCCTATCGTAGTCTCATTAAAGCCTCAAGTCCATTCAAATATAAGCCCATCTTGGTGTCCAAGAAGGGGGTCGGTCCAATGCTTGGTGACCAAGCAAGGGCCGGCCACATCCTCTTCTATGGGGGCCGACCCCTTGCTTGGTGCCCAAGCAAGAGGGGGCCGACCACATTAATTCAAACAAGGAGGGGTGTTTTGAATTTTTAAAATCTTCTCTTTGTAGAAAACTATAAGTTTTAAAAGAGAGATTTTAATTTTAAAACTTTCCTTATTTGAATTAGACCACATGGTTTAATAGAGAGTTTTAAAAGTTTTTAAAACTTTCCTTTTTTAACCATCCTCATGGTTTTAGAAAAAAGGAAGAGAAGTTTTAAAAATTAAAATTTTCTATTCATGTTAAAAAAGGAAATTTTTGAAGAGAAGTTTTAAATTTTAAAACATGGTTTTAATTTTTAAAACTTTTTTTTTTAAAATCCACTTTTAGAAAGAGAGCTTGTAAAATTTTATAAGAGGTTTTCTTCTTTTATAAAATTTTATAAAAAAAAAATTTTCCTCTTTAAGGGGGCCGACCACCCTTGATTGGTGCCTAAGCAAGGTGGCCGGCCAAATAAAAATAAAAAATAAAATAAAATCATCATCCAATGATTTGGTGATTGATTCAATCAAGAGGAAAAAAAAGGAAAAATAAAAGGGAAAAGGAAAAACTAGAGGAAGATTTTAATTTTTGTAAAAATTCTTCACTTATTTGCCTTGGGCAAGTAATATAAAAGAAAGGGTGAGGAGTCCTCATGAGATACAACTCTTATTCTCTAGCTTGGTGGTTCTCTTGGTGTGGCCGACCCTCTCTCTTCTCCTTTTCCCTTGCTCTCTTCTCCTTGGTGGTGGTGGTGGCCGGATTTTAGAGGAAGAGGAAGAAAGCTTTTGGGTGGTGTTCATCTTGGAGGATCGTCGCCCACACGACGTCCAAGGCGAGGTGAGGAATACGACAGAAGATCTCAAGGTCATTAGCATACAAAGAGAAGGTATAATTAGCAATTATTTTTCGCATCATGCTAGTTATTTCTCTTTGTAAGAATTCCAAACACAAGAGGCATTAGATCTAGTTTTTCGAATTAGTTTTTCGAGTTTGTGTTTTCTTTATTTTTTGAATTTGTGATTCGATTGTTCTTTTTGGTTAACCTAGAGTTATTTAAGAAAATTAAATATTAGCTTTCCTTAAAAGGCTTTGTCTAGGCGGTGGTGGTTGCTCCCATATCCAAGAAGGCCATGTGCCTCGCCATGCAGTCCTGGAAGATAATTTTGGAAATTAATATTTAATGGAATTAATAACATAGGTGGATTTGAATCAATAGTGTTAAGTTCCGCTTGCGATCCAAATCTAAACCATCAAGAACAGATAAGTTAAATTTGTAATCAATGATGTTAAGTTTCGTCTGCGATTCCTAATTTAACTTCTAAAGAACACAATAGGTTATTTAAGGAAAGGTTCGACACTTGTACAAATTTTTGTACAGTGGAACCGATACGATTTTCCTAGGATTAACTAACATGAACTAGTTACCATAACTAGTATCCACGTTTAACTCTCGACATCCTAATGTCTCCAGCTAGTGAGAAAATAGATGCTTAGCGAACCAAGGAGTATAACCCGTGCTAGTCTTATAGAATTGATGATATCTGAATGCATCAATTCGATGACTAGGGAAATTCTAATACGTTCATAATTACACATGTAGAGATCATCATTATTTATGATACAATCATAATTTCTCTCATGCTATGAATTGTATTGTGGACATTCAGTAAATGAGTTCAAGACAATCAAACATATAATATGCACTCAAATAGTGAATCTATATTTAGTAAAAATTGTAAGGAGATTTCCTTAGGACATCCCTCAAAAGCTAACACTCTCACTTGGCCTAATGTCAATCACCACGGTGTCCTAAACCGTAAGCATAGACGTGACTCTTAAACTTGCTTTATGGTAGAGTCTTTGTCAAAGGATCCGCTAGGTTCCTTTCAGTGAAATTTTTCTCTCAATTTGTATTTCATTCCTGTTCATGATCTCTTGATCATATGATAGCAATGAAGCACATGTTTAGATCATTTTTTGCTTGGAACCTTTCCAATTTATTGCACTTATATTTTAATATGAATATGAATTCAGACTATGACTTGGAGTTATCCTTGTCCATCTGGAAACTTGCATCTATATATCCATGTATGATCATATCATTATCTCCATATACTAAGAACATATCTTTAGTTCTTCTCAAGTACTTAAGGATCGTCTTGACAGTCATCCAATGATCCATTCCTGGATCAGATTGGTATCTTATCGTAACACTCAGAGCATACGATACATCAGGCCTTGTATAGAACATAGCATATATGATAGATCCTATTGCGGACACATAAGGTATCTTATTCATGCAAATCCTCTCATCTTCTGTGTGTGGGCACATAAACTTCGAAGGTGAATTCCATGCCTCATAGGTATGAAACCTTTCTTGGATTCAGACATGCTAAATCATTTTAACACTCTATCTATATATGTCGACTGTGAAAGACCATTCAACCTTTTTGATCTATCTCTATAGATTTTCATCCCAAGGATGTAAGTTGCTTCTCCCATGTCTTTCATGGAGAATGTTTTGGACAACCAAACTTTAACTAATTGTAAAACTGGCACATCATTTCCTATGAGCAATATGTCATCTGTTGGGACCGTGATGTCTGCTAGAGGGGGGGTGAATAACATCGCGTCGTGCTTGCGTCGGTTTGCTTCGTCTTGACAATGATATGCAGCGGAAATGGATACAAGACTCACACAACGCTAACAACTAGGATTTACTTGGTATCCACCTCAAGAAGAGATGACTAATCCAAGGATCCACACACGACACACTATCTCCACTATGAAACACTCCTTCTCGGTCGTAGCCGGAGGCGGAGAAGCCTCGTACAAACTCACACAACAACACACACAAAAATACAAGAAGAGCGTACAAGATACAAATGAAGACACTACTTCTTCTTGCTTACTTGTAGCTTGTTGTTGCCTCTTGAACCTTGGAGAAACCCCTCCAAGTGCCTTCAAGACTGGCAGTGAAAGTCGGAGAAAACGCTGTGAAGATCGCAAATAAATCGCAGATGAAGCTCACAAAGAACTAGCTAAGAAAACGCTCCGCTCAGGCTATATACAGTGCTCCCAATCGATCCAAATCAACCTCAATCGATTACCACGTCAGCACCCAGCAATCCCAGCCATCCATCGCCTGCAACCTACGCAACGGTCACTTCCCAATCGATCGGGACTACCTGAATCGATCGACCGATCGATTCAGAGCCTTTCTGTGCTCTCGCGTCTGCGCGAGAGCTTCTGCTGCCCAATCGATCGACCGATCGATTGGCAGCTCCCAATTGATCGCCCGATCGATTGGGAAAACTTCTGTGCTCGTGATTTCCTGACCCCAATTGATCTGCCAATCTATTGGGTCATCCCAATAATCATAGCACACTCCAATCGATCGGCTGATCGATTTGAGCATGTTCAATCGATCGCCCGATCGATTGAACACCCTGGACTTGACTCAAACTCAAGTCCAGCTCCCCAAACCCAACTCTCAGTCAACCGTGACCTGGTGGGTTTGCACGCCTAGCATTTGGCTACTCCCGACCAACCTCGAACTAGCCTTCTAGCCTCCTCCATCAGCCTTGCGTCCCTCGGATATCTCCCCATCCTTCACGCCTTGTCTTCTGGAGCTTCCATCGGCCTCATCCTAGTTGTCGGGTTCTCCTAGCCAAATCACCCTAGGACTTGCTTTGCCAAGATCACACTTGGACTTTCCAATTGTCTGGCTCATCACCAGGACTTTTCCTTTGCCAAGATCACACTTGGACTTTCCAATTGCCTGATCTCCTCACCAGGACTTTCCCTTTGCCAAGATTACACTTGGACTTTCTAATTGCCTATTCTCCTCACCAGGACTTTCCCTTTGCCAATATTACACTTGGACTTTCCAATTGCCTAATCTCACTTATCAGGACTTTCACCACCAAGTCTAGTCAACACTGACCTACTTGGATTTCCACTCTTGCCAACCTCCCTGTTGGACTTACCTCTGCCTAATCTCCAGTTAGGACTTCTCCACTGCCTAACCTCCAGTTAGGACTTTTCCATTGCCTAAACTCCAGTTAGGACTTCTCCACTACCTAACCTCCAGTTAGGACTTTCCCACTGCCTAACCTCCAGTTAGGACTTCCAGACACCTAACCTCCAGTTAGGACTTACCCAGTCAAATCTCCTGTCAACCTTGACCTACTTGACTTCTCTTCTTCTCAACCTGGTCAACCCTTTGACCATCTCCACAACTGGACCATTGCCCTAGCAATCTCCATATATTGTCAAACATCAAAACTCAAATCTCGACTCAAGCTTGACTCAACTCAAGCTTAGTCAGACTGGTCAAACTTGACCCAGGGAAATTGCCCCAACATCATCAACATATAATATTAGGAATATGACCACACTTCCACTAACCTTTTGATGCACACAAGGTTCGTTTGGATTTTGTGATAAATCAAATTCTTTGATTGTCTCATCAAAATAGATATTTCAACTTCTGGATGCTTGCTATAATCTATAAATGGACCGTTAAAGCTTGCATGCTTTGTTTTTATCAATAGATGTGAAATCTTCGGGTTGTATCATATACACGTCCTCGAGCAGATTTCTATTAAAGAAAGCTATTTTCACATCCATTTATCATATCTCATAATCATGATGAGCTGATATGGCCAGGAGTATCTGAATGGATTTAAGCATAGCAACAGGTGAGAAAGTTTCATCATATTCAATACCTTACCTTTGACAATAGTCTTTCGCTATCAACCTTGCCTTTGTAGGTAAATTACATTATCATCCATGTCAGTTTTCTTTTGAAAACCCACTTGCACCCTATAGGCGTTATTCCCTCAGGTGGGTTCACCAAATTTCAAACGTGGTTTTCATACATGGAATCCATTTTTGACTTCATGGTTGTAAGCCACTTGTCTTTTTCTAAACTATTCAGAGCCTCTTGGTAATCAGCAGGTTCCTTATCCTCAATGAGTATCACGTCATTCGATTCTCTTACAAGAGATTCATATCTCTCAGGAATATTGTGTGTCCTACCTGATATACGAGGAGGTTGTGTCATAATTGGTTGTGGTTCTTGACTAGGCATCTTGTTAGTGTTTATTGGAGTCTCTTGAATTTCATCAATTTCAACCATACTCTCACTTGCTTCCTGTAAGAGAAATTCTTTCTCTAGGAAGGTAGCATGCCTTAAAATAAACACCTTTTGTTCTAATAGGTGATAGAATTAGTAACCCTTAGTTTTCTTAGGGCATCCAATAAATAAACACTTATCAGACTTAGCGTCCAACTTGTCTGATATAGTCCTCTTCACATAAGCAGGACATCCCCATATCTTCAAATAAGATATGAAGGGTTTCTTACTAGTCCATACCTCATATGGAGTAGTTGAGATTGTCTTCGTCGGGACTCTGTTTAGCAAGTAAATAACTGTCATGAGTGTATAACCCAAAAGATTTTGGGAAGATTTACACAATCCATCATTGACCTAACCATGTCCAACAAGGTTTGGTTACGTCTTTTTGATACACCATTATGTTGTGGCATATATGGTGGAGTCCATTGAGATAATATATCATTGTCCCTTAGATAATTTTAAACTCTTGGCTTAAATACTCACCACCTCGATCAGATCAAAGTATGTTGATATTTTTACCAAGTTGTTTCTCTACTTCATTTCTGAATTCTCTAAACTTTTCAAAGGTTTCAGACTTATGTTTCATTAGATACATATACCCATAATTAGAGAGATCATCAATGAAAGTAATGAAGTAGCTATAACCTCCTAGTGCATGAGTTAACATTGGTCCACATACATCGGTATGTACGAGCCCAAGTAACTCATCAACTCGTTCACCCTTTTCAGAAAAAGATAACTTTGTCATCTTGCCTTTTAATCATGAATCACATGTATCAAATGTATCTAATTTAAATGATTCGAGAACTGCAATCTTTTACAATTCAGACATGCGTTTCTTGCTTATATGGCCAAGGTGACAATGCCACGAGTTATAAGTTAATTGATTATTTAATCGGACGCGTTTATTGCTCATATCGATATTGAATGCGTCACTAGATATATCTAGCGCGTAAATATCATTGTATAAAGTTCCAGTGCCATAAAAAACACCATTTAACATTATATAACAACAATTGTTACTAAAAGTCAAATGAAAACCTTTTCTATTTAAGCAAGAAATAGAAATAATATTCTTTATTAATGCGAAAATAAAATAACAATTATCTAGTTCTAAGACAAGTCCACTAAGAAGCTGTAACAAGTATGTTCTGATGGTGACTGCAGCAACCTTTGCTCCATTCCCAACTCAGTATCCAATATCCAAGTATCTGAGGAAATAGCATGACAATCAATAACAAAAATACCTGAAGAGGATGAGGCATCGGATGCATTATTCTTCTTCACAGACTTAAGATAGATCTTGCGATTTCTTTGCCAGTGTCCTATCTGTTGGTTAGTCCTAGGAAGGTCGTACCGGTTCCACTGTACAAAAATTTTGTACAAATGTCGAACCTTTCCTAAATAACCTATTGTGTTCTTTAGAAGTTAAATTAGGAATCGCAGACGGAACTTAACATCATTGATTCCAAATTTAACTTATCTGTTCTTGATGGTTTAGATTTGGATCGCAAGCGGAACTTAACACTATTGATCCAAATCCACCTATGTTATTAATTCCATTAAATATTAATTTCCAAAATTGTCTTCCAGGACTGCATGGCGAGGCACATGTCCTTCTTGGGTATGGGAGCATCCACCACCGCCTAGACAAAGCCTTTTAAGGAAAGCTAATATTTAATTTCCTTAAATAACTCTAGGTTAACCAAAAAGAACAATCGAATCACAAATTTGAAAAATAAAGAAAACACAAACTCGAAAAATAAATTCGAAAAACTAGATCTAATGCCTCTTGTGTTTGGAATTCTTACAAAGAGAAATAACTAGCATAATGTGGAAAACAATTGCTAATTATACCTTCTCTTTGTATGCTAATGACCTCGAGATCTTCTGCCGTATACCTCGCCTCGCCTTGGACGTCGTGTGGGCGATGATCCTCCAAGATGAACACCACCCAAAGAGCTTTCTTCTTCCTCCTCTAATATTCGGCCACCACCACCACCAAGGAGCAAAAGAGAGCAAAGGGAAAGAGGGAGAGAGGGGGCCGACCACACAAGGATCTCCAAGCAAGAGAATAAGAATTGATGTCTCATGAGGCCTCCGCTCCCCTTCTTTTATATTACTTGCCCAAGGTAAATAAGGAAAGACTTTTTACAAAAATTAAAATCTTCCTCATGATTTTCCTTTTTCCCTTTTAATTTTTTCCTTTTCTTTCCTTTTGATTGAATCAATCACCAATCATAGATTGGTTTTAACTTAATTGGACGGCCCCTTGCTTGGGCACCAAGCAAGGTGGCCATCCACCTCATCAAGGAAAAGAAAAATTATTTTTTGTAAAAATTTTATAAGCTCTTATAAAATTTTACAAGCTCTCTTTTAATTTCCTAAAGCAGGAGTTAAAAAAGGAAAGTTTTAAAAAATTAAAACCATGTTTTAAAATTTAAAACTTCTCTTATAAAATTCCCTTTTTTAACATAGTGATAGAAAATTTAAATTTTAAAACTTCTCTTCCTTTTTTTTTCTTAAAACCATGAGGATGGTTAAAAAAGGAAAGTTTTAAAACTTTTAAACTTTCTTTTAAAACGTGTGGCCTAATTCAAATAAGGAAAGTTTTTAAATTTAAAATCTCTCTTTTAAAACTTGTAGTTTTCTACAAAGAGAAGATTTTAAAAATTCAAAACACCCCTCCTTGTTTGAATTATTGTGGTCGGCCCTTACATGCTTGGGCACCAAGCAAAGGGCCGACCCTTTAAGAGGAGATGTGGCCGGCCATTGCTTGGTCACCAAGCAATGGACCAACCCCCTTCTTGGACACCAAGATGAGCCTTTCTTTGGATGGACTTGAGGCTTTAATGAGACTACGACAGGGACCTAGAGGAGAAATTGGTTTTGGCCTTCCGATGAGCTTGGTTTTGGCCTTCCGACAGGGTCCTACTCAATACACTTATAGTGTACTAGTGTAATTTATTAGTCAAGATAAACTAATACCTAATTACATTACGACTATTCCAATGGTTTGTTCCTTTCCATCTTAATCGTGAGCAACTGTTTATAATTTATAAGGAACTGATAACATAATCTCCTGTGTGTGACATCACACACCATGTTATCTACAATATAAATTAATTGAACAACTATATTCAATAAATATAGATATTTGACCAATATGATTCTTTTAATAAATATTTACAAAAGCTAGGCTTTTAGTATACACTCTAACAATTGTTACTAAAAGTCAATGAAAACATTTTCTATTTAAGCAAGAAATAGAAATAATAATCTTTATTAATGCGGAAATAAAATAACAATTCTCTAGTTCTAAGACAAGTCCACTAAGAAGCTGCAACAAGTATGTTCTGATGGTGACTGCAGCAACCTTTGCTCCATTCCCAACTCAGTATCCAATATCCAAGTATCTGAGGAAATAACATGACAATCAATAACAAAAATACCTGAAGAGGATGAGGCATCGGATGCATTATTCTTCTTCACAGACTTAAGATAAATCTTGCGATTTCTTTGCCAGTGTCCTATCTTGCCATAATGATGGCATGAACCCTTTTGTGTCGGTTCTACTATCTTGGCCTTTTTGCTCTTCCCCTTAGCCTAATGTTTTAGTTTTCTCTTAGAACCTTTCTTGCAAGAGTCTACTAATATCACAATTTTCTGTTCACCTTTAATAGAAGGCTCTACAGTCTTGAGCATATTAATCATCTCCAGAATGATCGATTCTAAATTGTTCATCTGATAGTTTATCACAAATTGTGAATGACTTTTTGATAAACTATGTAGAATTAAGTCAATACTTAACTCATGATCTATTGTAAAACCGAGTGATGCTAAAAACTCTATGTAGCAGTTCATCTTTAGTACATATTGTAATGTAGAAGAACCCTCCTGCATCTTTGAGCAAAAGAGAAGCTTAGAGACCTCAAACCTTTCAGATCTAGCTTGCTCATCAAATAGCTCACGAAGATGATAGGAAATATCATAAGCATCCAAATGCTCATGTTGTTTCTATAGTTTAGGAGTCATAGCAGCTAACATGATACAACTTACAAGTACAGAATCATTCTTATGTTTTTGAAGGGCCAACAATTGGTCCATAGTTGCATCGGTGATACGGGTTATGATGAGTGAGTCTTTCGGGTGACGTGGCAATTAAAGCCAAGAAGAGGTGGTGGCGCCTAGACCCAGTCGAGCATAAGGTTATGTGTATACCCGGATGGGAAGGACCAGCCGAGCGCTAAGATACTTAGCCTTATCTAGGATATAGCATACGATTGGCCAGGCGATAGCCGATCGAATATAAGTTTCTCTGTATATGCCTAGGCAAAAAGTACTAGTCAGGCCCAGAGGAGCTTAACTATATCAAGCCTTCAATATGTAAATGGTCAGGCAAAGGTCGACCGAATGAAGGCTTCCATGCATATGCTCGGACGGATATAAATCCGGCCGAGCCTAAAGGTATCTATCCTTATTTAGTCTATGACATATGATCAGTGAGGCAAAGGCCAACCGAATGAAGACTTCCATGCATATGCCATGACGGATATAAGTTCGGCCGGGCTTAAAGGCATTTATCCTTATTTAGTCTATGACATATGATCAGGCCGGCCAAATGAAGTCTTCTATGAATATGCCCGGACGGATATAAGTCTGGCCGAGCCTAAAGGCATTTAGCCTTATTTAGTCTATGACATATGATCAAGTCAATCGAATGAAGGCTTCCATGCATATACTCGGATGGATATAAGTCCGGTCGGGCCTAAAGGCATTTAGCCTTTTCAAGCTATCAATATATGAATGGTCGTGTGAAGGTCGACTGAATACAAGGTTCTATATATGTGCCCGGGCGGATATAAGGCCAGCTGGTCCTAAAGGCATCTAACCTTATCAAGTCTGTATCATACGAAAGGTTGGACAAAGACTAACCGAACACAAGATACTAGGTCTAATGTATTCGCCCGATTAGAAAAGGTCAGTCGGGCTTAAAGAGGCTTAACCCGGTCAAGACTCTAAAATACGATCGGCAAGATAAGGGTCAATTAAACATAATGTTCTTTATATATGCTCAACCAGGCAAAGATAGGCTGAGATACATTCAATATAAGATACTCTTAATATATAACCAACTTTATGACCAGCCGAGATACATTCAACAGAAGGTACTCTTAATACACAACCGACTCTATGATCGGCCGAGATACATTCAATAGAAGATATTCTTAATGCACGACCAGCTTTATGATCAGCCGAGATACATTCAACAGAAGGTACTCTTAATACACGACCGACTTTATGACATGCTGAGATACATTCAATAGCAAGGGGCATTCTCAGGATATGACAGGCTTAATGATCGACCGGTATATATCTAAACAGATAAGCAATCGACAACTTTATGATAGCCTGGCAAATCTGTCAAGAAATATTCTCTCGAAGCTTCTTCATTCTTTAAGCAGTTACAGTGATATACTCTTTTGCATGTATCAAGGATTCAAGTCATAAACGACAAAGAGGGTACATCTGGGGTAGAAAGAAGTGTTGGACAAAACAATCTGTTGCTGGAGATATTTGGGACTTTGTCAAATTTAAATTACACGAAATTAAATCTAACTTATTTATCGAGATGACCAAAGCTAATAATCTCAGATTGCCAACAGGGGCTGATTTTTGCCAATTGCTGTCCGTGGAGTGGCTGAGAGAGTAGAGCGTCCGCGCAGTAAAGTCCAAGTGGTCGAGTTCGAGCAACCGAAACTGAGTGTCCAAGTGTCGACTAGATAGTGTGGTCGGGCAAACGGAGAGTCGCCCGGGCAGAGCAGCCGAGCAAGCTGAGCGGCTGGACAATTAGGCTGACCGAGCAGTCAGGCCGACCGAGCAGAGTTGACGAGCCAGTGAGCTAACTGCCGAGCGATATGGAGGTCATATGGGCAGAAAGGCTGAGCGAGTGAACTAGCTGTCGCGCAAGATGGAGGTCGTTCGGGCAGAGAGGCTAAACGAGTGAGTTAGCTACTGAGCGAGCTGGAGGACGTCCGACCAGAAAGGCAGAGCGAGCGAGCTAGCTATCGAGTGAGATGGAGGCCATCCATACAAAAAGGTCTCTTTCCCTATGATCGCAGTCTCCTTATATAGGAGCTCAAATCAACAACAACGTTAATGATCAATTAAAGATCATTACTCGACAAGCTGTGAAACACTAGCGTTTCGCTCGACTATTTTGATTCTGCATTAATCTCGCTTTAATGCATCAGTTACACAAGCAGCAAGAAGTTTATGTGGCAAAATGTTGGTTGTTCCACTTGAGAAAATTTTGCCCCGGTCGGTCTCACATTCAAAGCGCGCAAGTCATGCTCGCACATGAGTCAACTTGGTTCAGTGCAATCCAGACCCTAGATTTGCAATCCCCCCCCCCCCCCCCAACGCACCCACGCATGAGAGAGAGTCTCTCCCCTTACATTTATTCACATCATCAAAGCATGTGAATCAATATAAACCAACCAAAGTACCTTGAAGCTCCCAATATGGGACTAAAGTCTCATTCATAATAGAGCTCCATGCCTTTTCCACTTCTTCTCCATTCACATATATCCAACAAGAAAATTCCTCAGAGGATTATTGCACGAAGTCCAGGTTATACTTTGCTCATTTTCTAACAAACTCAAACAAACCGAGGACCACCTTACGATTGCAGAGGTTATGTGGGGTGGTATAAAATGGGGAATCCTCTCCACTAGCAAGGTACGCAAAGACAAGTACTTGCATATGAAACTAGACTTGCTGGCATCTTTTCCGTTTCTATTCTTCTTCTTCCACATTCGAGCGAGAAATTGACTTGAGCGTCGACGGCCTAGCCAGGGATTCCCACCCTGGTCTTGGGTCACTAATGCTTTGTTGGATCGTCTGAGTGTGTGCAGGGACACCAAGGAGTTCCTTTAGATCTTGAGAAGCTTATCATTCCTCAGTCGCCGAGTCGCCGGAGCCAGCGCGCCATCTCATCACCTTCATGTTGGTTGCTACTCGGAAAACCTAGAGGTTCCACTGTACAAAAATTTTGTACAAAGGTCTAAACCTTTTCCTAGATACCATGTGTTCTTTTAAATTAAATTTTGGATCGCCTGCGGAACTTAACACGTTTGATCCAAAACTTAATCTATTCGTTCTTTTAGGTTTTGACTTGGGTCTCCTGCGGAACTTAACACGTTCGACCCAAATCACCTTAAGTTATTAATTCCATTAAATATTAATTTCCATAATTGGTTCCCAGTACTGACGTGGCGAGGCACACGACCTTCTTGGATATGGGAGCAACCACCACCGACTAGACAAAACCTTTTATAGAAATCTAATATTTAATTTCCTAAAATAACTTTAGGTTAACCGAAAAGAACAATCAAATCACAAGGGGAAAAAAAACAAAAGAACACAACATCGAAAAACATATTCGAAATTCTAGAACGTAAGCCTCTTGTATTTGGTATTATTTCCATAAATAATTAGTATGATGCGGAAAGAAAAATTACTAGTTATACCTTGTAGAAAAATCTCTTGATCTTCTACCGTATTCCTCTTCTAACCTCGGACGTTGTGTGGGCAACGATCTTCCGAGATGAGAAACCACCAACCACCTTCTTCTCCTCCTAGCTAGGTTCGGCCACAAAAGAAGAAGCTTCACCAAGGAAGAAAATCAAAACACTAACCAAGCTCCAAGAGATGCTAGCTTTCTCTCCTTCTTCTTCTTCTTCTCCAAGTAGTATCCGGCCACCATAAGAGCTCCAAGGGAGAGAGAGAGGTTCGGCCACCACAAGAGGAAGAGAGGGAGAGGATGGCCGGCCACACCAAGGAATAAAAGAGGGAGAGAATTAATAGAGGTTGTATCTCATGAAGGCACCCTCACCCCTTCTTTTATATTCCTTGGCCTAGGCAAATTAGGAAATTTAATTACAATAAAATTTCCTCAATTTCCTTGACATGATTTAATTGAGAAAAATAAAATAAAATTTCCCCAATTGAAATCTTATGGCCGGCCACATCAATGAAATCAAATTGGACAAGTTTCAATCAACAATTAAAACTTCCTAATTTGTTTCCAGAAATTTTAAAATTAAAATTTCTCTTTAAAAATCTCTTCATGGTTGATAAAAAGAAATTTCCATAATTTTAATTTTACAACATGTGAATAATTTTTAAAGAGAAAATAAAATATCTCACCAATCTACAAATAAGGAAAGAGATCTAATTTCTTTCTTTAATCTTTTGTAGATCTTTTACAAGAGAGATATTTTAATTTTAATTCTCTTTAATAAATTATATCTTCCACATAATAAAAATTAAAATTAAAATTAAATTTCTTTTTTTATTTAATTTGGCCGGCCCCCACTAGCTTGGGTTCAAGCTAGGGCCGGCCACCCAATTTTATACCTAGGCCGGCCCTAGCTTGGTTCCCAAGCTAGCTTGGCCGGCCCCTATTGGTGGGTATAGGTGGGTATAGTACTCTATAAATAAGAGGCTACGATAGGAACCGAGAGGAGGAATTGGTTTTGGTCTCCCGATAAAATTAAGCATCCCGTGTTCGCCCCGAACACACAACTTAATTTTATCAATAATAATTCATTCCACTAGAGAACTATTATTGAACTACCGCACCAATCCCAAATTACATTTTTGGGCTCCTTCTTTTTATGAGTGTGTTAGTCTCCCTGTGTTTAAGATATCGAATGTCCACTAATTAAGTGAGTTACTGACAACTCATTTAATTAATATCTAAGTCCAAGAGTAGTACCACTCAACCTTATCGTCATGTCGGACTAAGTCCACCTGCAGGGTTTAACATGACAATCCTTATGAGCTCCTCTTGGGGACATTATCAACCTAGTATCTCTAGGACACAGTTTCCTTCTATAATCAACAACACACACTATAAGTGATATCATTTCCCAACTTATCGGGCTTATTGATTCATCGAACTAAATCTCACCCATTGATAAATTAAAGAAATAAATATCAAATATATGTGCTTGTTATTATATTAGGATTAAGAGCACACACTTCCATAATAACCGAGGTCTTTGTTCCTTTATAAATTCAGTATAAAAGAAACGACCTCAAATGGTCCTACTCAATACACTCTGAGTGTACTAGTGTAATTATATAGTCAAGATAAACTAATACCTAATTACACTACGACCTTCTAATGGTTTGTTCCTTTACATTTTGGTCGTGAGCTACTGTTTATAATTTATAAGGTACTGATAACATCATCTTCTGCATGTGACACCACATACTATGTTATCTACAATATAAATTAAATGAACAACTACAAACAAATGTAGACAATTTGACCAAATGTGATTCTTTATTCATAATGAATGTTTACAAAGCTTAGGCTTTCAGTATACACTCCAACACTTCAGATAGAATCAATCGGCATCAAGACTTGTGGGAAGAGACTGATCAAGGACATAAGCTAATTTCTCAGCTTTGAGAAGAATTCTCAAATTTCAAAACCAGTCCAAGAAGTTCGGCCCAGTCAATTTGTTTGAGTCCAAAATTAAACACAGATTAATAGAAGTCATAATTAAATGATTAATCTAGAAATACAAAAATGAGAATGTATAAGAGACATAATATTATTTATCACTATAAGAAAATTGAGATTCTACAACACTTAAACGACAACGCTTTTTTTAAAAAGCGTTGTCTTTTTTTTTAACAACGCTTTTAGTGAAAAGCGTTGTTTATTTTATTATTTTCTGATTAATAGACAACACTTTTCTAAAAACCGTTGTCTATTAGTGATTTTTATGGGTCAAAGATAACGCTTTGTTAAAAGCGATGTCTAATAGTCTTTTTTTTAGTGTCTACGACAATAATTTTTAAAAAGTGTTGTCTATTGTTAAGTTCTCGTCTAAATCTAGATTAATACAAACCGTAGGATCAAGTAAGGGGTAGAAAACCCTTAGTTTCACGCCGGCCCTTCTCCATCCAACTCCTCATCTTTCCATCGTTTTTGATCCCGAACCCTTCTCCCAACTCCTCATCTCACGTCGGCCTTCTCCATCCAACTCCTCCTCTGGCAAACCCATCTCCTCATCTTCCGATCATTTTTTATCCCGAACCCTTCTCCCAACTCCTCATCTCACGTCGTCCCTCTCCTTCCAACTCCTCTCCGACGAACCCCTCTCCGCGAACCACTCCTCCGAACTCCTCTCCGTCAAGACCATGGGATTAATCACCTTATTCCGTCACCTCTTCATGCCCTAATATCTTCGCCTCCGTCGCCTCATTCACGCTTCCTTCACACTGCCCAATCTCTTTGACCACACCTTTGTCAAGCGACAGATTCCGGTGCTGAGGCGATCGACCACGACAGATCGACCCATCTCTTCGCCTCCTTCGCCCCTGACGCTGAGGCAGTGTGACCACGGCAGATCCCGGTGTCTTCTGGTATGCTACTGTAACCCCAATGATTCCTTGTCCTAGTACCTTTTAAGTTGTTCCTCCAAGCCTTGAAACTCCTTGTGAGAGTGATTTCATCTAGTATGCTACTGTAACCCCAATGACGTTGAGGCAGTGATTTCATCTAGTACCTTTTAAGTTGCCAATGGGGCACTTCTTATCCTTTACAACTCTAACAATCCCCAAATGAAGTTGTAACTTGGGATGAATATCGCCTAACTTCTCGGAGCAGGTCCTTAAATTTGAATATCCATTTATCATCTTAAACTCTTCAATCGGAAAGAGAACCGAAGAAAGGAAGATCATTTTAAACTCTTTCGTCCTAAGACCTTGATGCATGTACAACCCACCATCCTCCAAAAATTCCAAGCATGCTCAGCTTTGTATCCCTCAGTTCGACCGTCGCATAACACAAAATCTTGTAATCTTCCACCTTGATGTTCTTGTATCCGTACTGTGAAAATGTCATAATTATCAATTAGAACTGTTAGTACCGAGTACAAGAGATGGATGTTAAAGTTTAGAAGCATATGCTAAACCACAACTTGAGGAGGATGGATAAACAACATTTGTGAATTATTTCAGTTTAGTCAAGCTAAAGGCCTTCAGAAAATAAGATTTTTAATGGAAGCTACATATGTAATATGTCGGCTCTACAATGATATAGTATTTCAATTGAAATTTTGCTACACTTTCAGAAGCTATAGTAACTAAGACAAGTCTCACCTTTGATCTCGGCCATATAGTATTTTGATTATCTCTCTGATGTAACTGCAACATAAACTTTCTAGTGTAAGATAGAAATATTTATTAAGGTAAAGGAACAAAAAAGTTTGTCGAGCATTGGATCTTAGAGAAACATTCAACTATGCACCTCTGATGTTCTCATTGAATGAATTCCATTTAAATGCAGATATCAGATATGCTACTAAGATGAACCTATCAAAGACTTTTAGCCAAAACTCATTGGATAGTTAAAAAGGTTTAATCTACAAATGTGGAAGTATAAATGACAAAGGGACTAAAGAAATAGAACAACTGATAGCACCATTTCTAAATATTTGTTCCCTAGCACTGCATCTCTAGATATGGGACCCGAGCTGAAAATCTTGAATGATGACTATAAGGCTCATTTATCTTTAATTGTCTGCCTGTATATGAATAGTTGATTTTTGACAGTTTCAATTAACCTGGATGAATCTTTGTATGTTAGGTAACTTGCATGATTTTGTAATATGGGGCGTAGGAACCTTTAATGGTTCTCTGCAGTGTAACCTTCTTCTGAGCTCATTTAGTTCTGTAATGTGAAAATTTCAATTCGGATTTGCATAATTTTGAGCAAGTAGTATTCTTTCTTCTTAATATTTTTATTCATTTATTATTTTCATAAAGTTTAGTTGTTCTCTATGGTGGGTAATATAACTTTATAACCTTGTTGACGCTTGCCATATTAGATAGTTTAGATTGTCAGTTATTTGGGTAAAAGAACAACTGTACATAAATTACATTTAGAAAGATATGCTTGTACATCTATTACTCCATCTAATGAATTGTAGCTAATGCAGGTAAGAAGACATCACCACCTTCCTTACGATATGCGTCTACCATTATAGTGGTTGGTGTAAGTTAGAGGTAAATTGTTCAAAGTTAAATAACTTGTTGGTTTGAACCTAGATGTTACTGAAACTCATTGTTGGTTTTGTGGAATATGCTATTTCTTCCTGTACCTGCGTTAGATATAAAGACCAAATATTTTCATTCAAGTTTTGCAAGTTAGGTTCAGACTTTGTTGAAACACGTTCTTCAGGCGTGGAATATTTACTTTAACGATGTATCTGCTATTTCCTCCTTTAGCTTTTCCTTTTCTTGCTTTTGCATGTTCGAATTCTGGCATATTTACTTTAACGATGTGTTAATTCCTCGATGTATTGTTTACTGCTTGCATTTGATCAATTTCTTTATCTGATAGTGGCGTGGCATAGTGAGGCCATGTGTCTAAATTAGATATTTTCCTTTGATGTTACCCTAATTGGTTTAGGTCAACATAGTATCCGGAAAGTTAGATTGGCAATTAGCAGTTTTTGGTTATAATAGCGGCTGAGTGATGAATGAGAACGTTTGGTTAAACTTTGAGTTTTCACTTCACTTGTGTTGTATAACTAACCACTCAAATTGCATACGAGTGCATACAAATGTTAGGACCTTCGGATGCGGCTAGAGAGGGGGGGTGTGAATAGCCGACCCCAAATTCAAGTTTCTTCCTACAATTTTAGTTAGCGCAGCGGAAATAAAAGATAGAAACGAAACAGGATAATATCAAACCTCAAACGCAACGATATAACGAGGTTCGGAGATGATACTCCTACTCCTCGGCGTGTCCGTAAGGTGGACGAATCCTATCAATCCGTCGGTGGATGAAACCCCGGAAAACCGGCTAATAAAAACTCCTTCTGGGTGGAGAAACCTCGCCACAATCTCTCTTGCAACAGCAAGATCGGAGTACAAAGATAAAGCAAGAAGCCAAGAACAATATGAATGTAAAAACACTAGTTTACTTGCCTTCTCGTCGATTGGTGATGAAGCAACCACTTCACGGATGCCAACAACAGCAGCAACTGATCAGTTGGAGTCCAGCCGAGGGAAGCTCACACGAAGCTTCAGCAGTGGAGAGCTCAGCAAAGCTCAGATCGCAGGAGCAAGAAGAAGTCAGCTTTCTCTCGTGTAGAGGCCCTCAACCTAGATTTTTAACCTGAACCTGCGAAGAAGACAAAGAAGACACAGAAATCTAGCCGTTGTGACTCAACGGCTAGACCTGGACCGATCAGGCTATGGCCTGATCGGTCTGGGAGGCTTCTGATCGGTCTGTGGACCGATCAGACTATAGGTGGATCGGTCCACAGACCGATCCCCCATACTCTCTTCCGGACTTCATCGCTTCCTGATCGGTCTCCAGACCGATCAGATAACTTACTGATCGGTCACCAAACCGATCAGATAACCCACAGAACGCTACTGTTTGGTTACTGATCGGTCACCAGACCGATCAGATAACCACAGTATCACTGGATCAGTCAGCAGACCGATCCAATACCCATGTGGATTTAGAGCTTCCCAGATCTAAACCCCAAAGCCTTCCTGATCTAGAGAACGAGCTACCAAGCCCTCTCCGACCTAGTCCAGAGAACGAGCTACCGAGCCCTCTCCGACTTCCTCATCCGGTCCAGAGAACGAGCTACCTAGCCCTCTCTGACCTAGTCCGAAGAACGAGCTACCGAGCCCTCTCCGACTCTGTCTGGTCCAGAGAACGAGCTCCCGAGCCCTCTCTGACCTAGTCCGGAGAACGAGCTACCGAGCCCTCTCCGACTCTGTCTGGTCCAGAGAACGAGCTCCCGAGCCCTCTCTGACCTAGTCCGGAGAACGAGCTACCGAGCCCTCTCCGACCTCCCATGCCAAGCTTCCACACTTGGACTTTTCCCCGTTCCAAGCTCCCTGCTTGGACTTTTCCCGTGCCAAGCTCTCTGCTTGGACTTTTCCATGCCAAGTCTCCATATTTGGACTTTTCCCGTGCCAAGCTCCCTGCTTGGGCCTTTCCGTGCCAAGTCTCCATACTTGGACTTTTCCCGAATCAGGTCAACTCAAGTCGGGTCAACCAGGTCAACCTTGACCAAAGGTTGCACCCACAATCCCCCAAGTTCCTATTCTTGTCAAACATCAAAATACAACTTCTCTATTCTTGCCAAACATCAAAATATACCTCGAGTCAGGTCAACTCGAGTCGGGTCACCCAGGTCAACCTTGACCTAAGGTTGCACCAACAATCTCCTCCTTTTTGATGTTTGACAAAAACCATAATCAAGTTAGGTTAACCCGATAACCTAACTTAGGTTTTCCAATAGTTCTCCAATGTTCTTCCTTGAACATTCTCTGAACATTCTCCCCAAACTCCAATGTTCTTCCTTGAACATTCTCTGGACATTCTCCCCCTTTTTGACACACATCAAAAAGAGTGAATCAAGGTCAAGAGTTTCTTCCTAATGAAAGTCCCATACCTTTCATTGAAACCCTTAATTTCCCCCTTGATACTAAAATCAACAATCAACTTAGTGATAATCACTTAAAAAAAACTTGACGAGCAAAAATTCCCCCTAAAAGTCAACTCCCCCTTGACCATTAGGTAAAACTCCCCCTAAAGGTCAACTCCTCCTTGACCATTGCACCAACAATGTCTTGGAGAGTTTCAACCCTTTAGAAATCTAAAGCACAAACTTCCATAGCTGAAATTTCAGACAACAGTCGAAAATCAGCATTTTGGCACGCTCTGATCGGTCACCAGACCGATCAGGACTCCACTGGATCGGTCACCAGACCGATCCACACTACCCTGGACCGATCAGGATCTTCTCAGATCGGTCCACAACTCTCTGATAAGGATTTCTGATTTTTCTCCCGAAATTCAGAAACCCCCCAAAAAAATCACAGAAAATTCCAAAAATTATAAAATTTTGAGGATACATTCCTCATAACATATATTATCATAGAAAAATAGTTTTCTATGAAAATAACTCCCATTTTTTAATCTTGATACAAAGTTCGAAAGACTTTGAAATAGCTCAAGGTTAATCCATCTTTGTATCAACTTGCTCAATGATGAATGCTATCACTAGAAAAGCTTCATCAAGGTTTTTGTAAAATACCAGAAAAATGGCGAATAATGATAATGGAATTTTCTGGAATTTTTGAAAAATTTTCGGGAATTTTTCAGAGCTCGGATGGACGAGTTTACGGGGATGAAAACTGGACCTCGGGGAAGCCTGTTTGGGTTACCCCGTTTTAATGAGGAAATGTTTATTTTCATAAATTCTTTTTCTTTTTCTATTTCTTATTTCCTCCGCCGAACAGTGTCGCGTGCCCGAGCCCCGAGCTTTTTCCTCTTCTCACGACGCTGTTTCCTTCGTGCGTGCCCTAACCCCCTTCGGCGCCGATTTTCCTCCTCAACTCCTCCCGAGCTCTTCGTCCTCCACCCGACGGCGCCCCTTGCTCCGCCTCATGTCGAGCCGAGCGCCGATCATTGTCCATAGGAAGCCAGCACGTCGCCTGTGCCCTAGCGCCTCCCGACGCCCTCTTTCTCTCCTTTGGCCGACGCGACGCCGCGATCTTCCGCAGGCCGAACCCTTGCTTCCCTTCTGTTTTCTTCTTCCGGCCGCCGAGCAGAGCTGCCTTCCTCTTCCCTAGCGCCTGTGCCGTAGCCGCTCGACACCGCCCGAAACCTCCTGGCACAGCCGGACCTCTTGCACCTCCGCCGAAAGCTTCTACCTCTCCCTCACGAGCCACCCTTACTACAACCTGTGCCCTAAGCACCACCATCTCCTCTCTGTGCCCTAGACTTGTCCCTGCGCGCCACTGCCGACCGCCAGATTGGGCTGTTCCAGCCTCTCTGAGAACCATCATCGCTGCATGTTGCGGTGTTGTTGCGACCAGAAGCGGCCAGCATCTGTCGTTGAGTTAGGACCATCGTTGGCTCTGGCATTGCCGACATAAATCTGTGGTAAGGTTATAGAATCAAGTTTGATTTGAATTACAAGACTAATTGGTGGATTTATTAATTGGATTGTTATGCTGCAAGGGAAGCAGGTAGAGGACAATAATGGATTGTTGTTGTTGTTGGTCGTGAGTCATTTCCAGTACCCCTAGCTGCTAAACTCGGGGTAAGACATGTTGAGATTTGATTTCATTTCTACATTAGATTTGGTCTGTTAATTGTTGATGTTAACCCTGGATTTTTGAGTAAGTAAGTCTATTATGGTTTGTGTAATTGGGATTGGTTAAATATCATAAAGGTATGTGATCCGGCGGTTAGAACAGGGGACCCCTATTTTGAGGGGTCAACGCCCCGTGGAAGTCAAAGGGCCAGGTGGCCGACCGGAGAAGGATGGGTTGAAGCTCAAGGCCGGCCGACCGATGAATATCTGATAGTAAAAGGTGCCCCGGCAGGAGTCGGGGTTCCGGCGCTCAATTGAACATTAACGAGGGGCCGAGCGGAAGTCATGTTTGGCCGAAGATATAAAGTAACATAGTGCTAACAGTCCTTACATAGCATACTACCGAAGATCTCCCCAGCACACCGATGCTAACGGCAAGCCGGACGTGATGTGAGTCCTGTCCGGCCGGCGCGTAAGATGAGGGTCGACCGGACGGACTCCCTGTCCAACCGGCCGGCCGGACGCCCCGGCCTGTGGTCGGTAGAGAAGGACAAGAACATCTTATGACAGCTGTCAAGTCCTATGGCTGGGCCATACTCCAAGGCTGACAGCGAGATGTTCTGTTGTCCCATCGAAGACGTGCTTGGACTGTGGCAGTATGGCGTCAGGTAAGCCTTCTGACAGACACATACCGAGGTATGGGCTGCGGATACGTATGCACCTCGGTGGACGTGCAGGAGCTTTTTCACCTCTCTATATAAAGAGCCTTATACTTCGCCGGAGGTACGCTTTGAACACCTTTGGAGCCACTTTTTCCACTACTTGCTTGCCTGACTTGAGCGTCGGAGGGTCGTCGCCGGGGACCCCTCCCCGGCCTGACTTCTGTGCAGGTTCGCCGAAGGTCCGGACGACCGGTCGGAGATCTACGTCAGCAGCTAGGAGAGCGCCGCGTGCCCAGCGTCCGTCGATTCAGCGTTCGGACATGATCAAATTGGCGCCGTCTGTGGGAACGCTCCTGCATCCGATCGGAAGAGATGGACGAAGCTGGACAACCTCACCGTGACGCTCTCCCAGGAGAAACTCGACGCTCTAATAAAGGCAAGAGCAGCTAAGCTCGTGGAGCAACAGACAGAAGGCTCAAGCTAAGCGGATATCCAAGCGACCCAGGAGGACCGACCGGAGAAGCATTAGAAATGGGAGCAAAATAAGGGTCCGACCGGCCCTCAAGTGGGAGCAACTCCTGCCCCGATATCGGTCCAACGAAGGGGTCTTCATCCGAAGAGGCACCTGTCCATGAGTTTCGACGAGTATATCGTATGCTCCTCACTCCACGGGTATTCGGGAGTCGAGAAATTGGGTCAGATCCCCTGCTGTTCGGCCGGTCAGTTCTTTAATTAGCTGTTGCTCATAAATTTGTAGTTTCTTGAGTAAAAAACCCCCGTGCCGCTCAGCCGGGAGTATAATAACCGAGCCAAAGGCTCGATGGGAAAACCCCGTGCCGTTCGGCCGGGAGGATAATAACCGAGCCCAAGCTCGATGGGAAGACCCCGTGCCGCTCGGCCGGGAGTATAATAACCGAGCCAAAGGCTCGATGGGAAAACCCCGTGCCGTTCGGCCGGGAGGATAATAACCGAGCCCAAGCTCGATGGGGAAACCCCGTGCCGCTCGGCCGGGAGTATATTAATCGAGCCAGAGACTCGATGGGGAAACCCCGTGCCGCTCGGCCGGGAGTATAATAACCGAGCCAAAGGCTCGATGGGAAAACCCCGTGCCGCTCGGCCGGGAGTATAATAACTGAGACAAAGGCTCGATGGGAAAACCCCGTGCCGCTCGGCCGGGAGGATAATAACCGAGCCAAAGGCTCGATGGGAAAACCCCGTGCCACTCGGCCGGGAGGATAATAACCGAGCCAGAGACTCGATGGGGAAACCCCGTGCCGCTCGGCCGGGAGGATAATAACCGAGCCCAAGCTCGATGGGGAAACCCCGTGCCGCTCGGCCGGGAGTATATTAATCGAGCCAGAGACTCGATGGGAAAACCCCGTGCCGCTCGGCCGGGAGTATAATAACCAAGCCAGAGACTCGATGGGAAAACCCCGTGCCGCTCGACCAGGAGGATAATAACCGAGCCCAAGCTCGATGGGGAAACCTCGTGCCGCTCGGCCGGGAGTATATTATCCGAGCCAAGCGCTCGAAAACGAAGGCCCCGTGCCATTCGGCCGGAGGTAAATTATCCGAGCCAAAATGCTCCATGCTGAAGACCCCGTGCCGTGCGGCCGGGCGTGCAATATCCTTGCACCGGCACAAAAAACTGAAGGCCCCGCACCGTTCGGACGGAGGAAGCAAAAATGATAAGGATGGCAAACAACTTCGATGAACAGCAGCGTCAAAATTAGCCTCAAAGGCCGTCTAGCCCAGACGTTAAACCGTAGAGACGAGCCGGCGTCTATAAACCCTCCGAGCGGAAGACCGTCTAGCCCAGACGTTAAACCGTAGAGACGAGCCGGCGTCTATAAACCCTCCGAGCGGAAGACCGTCTAGCCCAGACGTTAAACCGTAGAGACGAGCCGGCGTCTATAAACTTTCCGAGCGGAAGACCGTCTAGCCCAGACGTTAAACCGTAGAGACGAGCCGGCGTCTATAAATGTCCGAGCGGAAGACCGTCGAGCTCCGACGTTAAATATCGAGAGACGAGCCGGCGTCTATAAACCCTCCGAGCGGATAGCCATCCACGTGATACATTCCGGCGGTAAAAGCCGACCGACGATAGAGCCTGTTCTTTAAGGCCAACATACGACCGAGTGGCTCGCTTAGCAAAAATAGATGAAAAACACCCTTTGAGGTAAGGTGCAAAGCAAAAGATGGTTAATAAGAATTAAAGACAGGAGCGCGTGAAGGACATGCGCACGCCAAGCGGCTGTGCAGTCGCATGGCGAAAGGCGTTTTTTGAAAACAATCGGCTTGCGCTCATGTTATAGTATGAAGCCGAGCGGAGGAGTTTTAAAGAACACTTTAAAAATGACGAAAGAAAAATTTCTTGCCAAAACAAAAGTTGCAAGAACAGAAAGATGATCTATTTACGCCAAACGCTGGGCAAACAAGGGAAATTACAGCAAAATAAGTTGTGTCGAACGACAAGGATACAAAAAAAGTTGATAGAAAACACTCCTTACGCGTCAAAATCAAAAAGAGCATCGGGAATGGCGCCCATCACGGTAGCCAGATCCTCTGGGGGGATTGTCAGCTCGGCGGGAAGGTGGCCTTTAGTCTTCAAGTAATCCACAGCCGCCTTGATCGCCTCTTCGAAAGTGAGGGAAATCTTGTCGGTGAATTTCTCTCCGAAGTCGTCCGAGCGGACAAATGCCTTCCTCACTTCGTCAGAGCGGGCCGACTCCCCATCCTGATACTCTTTGAGCGCAGCTCGGGAAGCATCGTTGGTGGCATGGAGATCCTTCAAATCTCCTTCAAATTTAAGCAGATCGGCCGAGCGGCTCTCCTTCTCGGTGGCCAGGAGGGCATCCAGCTCCTTGACGCGCTGCTCTAACCCCTGGTTCTCTACCTTCATCATATCTATGTCCTCGATGGCTTTGAGCTTCCGGGCGGTCGCGGTCTTCGCTTCCTTGTCCCGCTGCTTGACCAAGGCTTCGAGGCGGGCCACTTCACTCGTCAAGCCGGAGGATTTACCCCGTTCGGCTTCCAGCAGCCTTTTATCCTTCTCCAGGGCGGCCGTCGATTGTCTGCTGTCTCCCGCGGTCTTGAGCTTCTTCAACTCGTCCTCCAGTTCGGCCAGTCGATCGCTGATGGCAATCTGCTCCACCCAGTTCTGCGAATGGATACGAACAAGTTAGAAACGCGAGCCCAAAATAATCAACAAAGCAAAGGAGCATACCCCGGTCGCTTGTTGTAAATTGCTGTCGGCTAGCTGACCGGGAGTCATCATCGCGATCCTAAGTCGAGCATCCTCCCAACCTATGGCTAGGGGACCCGTGAGTGTGATTTGCTGCTCGGGGACCACAGGCTGACCAGCGGCCGCCATGTATTCTTCTGACGGGAGGCGCAAGACGGTTTTTATTAACTTGGGGCCGCTCGGATCACCCTTTGAAGAAGCGGTGGAGGAAGAAGGACGTTCGCCCAATCGCCTAAGACGCCGCAGGGTTCGGGGAGGACTGGAGGGCGGCACCTCAGAAGTAGCCCTTGGAGAGCCGAGTGGCGTCGGGATACTCTCTATAGAGACCGTCCCGGATAACACCGGAGCTTCATCGCCCCGGTCGGATTGTGGTTCATCAGATGGGGTTGGTTGAGAGGTTGCCTCCGGCTGTTTGCGCTTCCGAGTTGCCAGAGGAACATCGTCGACCGAACGACCCTCTACCACGGCTTGAGCAGAAGGTTCTATGTCGCCCGTGGCCTCATCGTGAGAAGTAGGGGCGTCTAAGGCTTCGGGGACAGTTGGAGTCCCCCCACCTTCTTCGCTGGCCGGACCAGCTGAAGCCGAGCCCCGCTCGGCGACCTCCCTATCCTTTACCGCCTCAATATTGGCGGCTTTCAGCTTGAGCTTTTCGGTTGCCTTGGCGCGCCACATGACTTCAGCTGCAGAAGCATAAAATAAATCAGTTAGAACAAAACAAACGGGAAGATAAGGGAACTTACTCATGCTGCAGGGCAGATCGGCCGGGGTTGGAGACAAGCCGAATATATACATGACTCCCAGGAGGAGCAGCTTGTCGATGTGATAGCGCTGGCCGACTAGCCGATCGGCTGCATGAAGGTAGGCCGCATCGCCTCTAAACTTACCGAGCTCTGGCTGCGCGGGCATCGCCGTCTGCCATTTGATACGAAAGGTCGGCGGCTCGGGGAAACGCACATAGAAAAAGTGCTCCTTCCAATGTTTGTTGGAGCTCAGCATGTTATCAAAAAGAACGAAACCTATCCTATATTGAAAAACAAAAGTTCCCCACTCGGCCTGCTTGGGGTAGTAGAAGTAATGGAAAACTTTGGGGTCTAGGGGAATGCCGTTCAGTTTGAATAGAATTATCACCCCGCTCAGCAGCCTTATGGAATTCGGAACTAGTTGGCCGAGCGGGATGCGGAAGTATTTGCAGACTTGCAAGAAAAACTTATGAGGTGGAAAGCGTAGCCCGACCAAAAATTGGTCTCGAAAAAAAAGAACGGTGCCGGGCGGCGGTTCGTGAGGCCGATCGACCGGTGTGGCTAATACTATGTGGTGGTCGGAAGGAATGTCGTAAGTCCGAGTGAGACGCAACGCGTCCTCCTCGTCAAAACGGCTCTCCATGGTCGTGTACCATAGACCAGGAGCGCCGCCGGTCGACTGCGAGGTGCTAGTCATGGTCAAAGGACTAGAATGCGGGACCAAAAGGGAAGGTTCGAGCAAGGAATGGAGGAAAACCGACTGAATGAAACGATTAGCAGAAAGAAGAAAACGTAGGGAGCGAGGAAAAGGGTCTTACGAGCAAAAGAGACGATCGACGGGGGTCAGGGGGTTGCCGAAGGGTTGAGGGGCAAGGTCGCCGGAGAAGAAAACGAGCAAAAGGGCGCTGGAGGGGGATGAAGCAACAATGCGGCGGAAAAGGAGTCGCAGGCTTTATATCGCAGCCCGGGAGCCACCTCCACCGTCCGATCCAGGTCGTGAAGAACGAGGCCATCATCCAGCCGTTCATTTCAAACGGCGGCTGTCCCATCGGAAGTGACGCCACCGCCATACGCTGACAAACGCATGATCGCCACATGTCAGCAGGATACTGGTCGCATTTAATCAGCGCCCCTTATCGTGCGCAGCACACGTGATGGGCAGTAGGGGAGAGCATTGGGCATGGATTCCAAGCAAATACAAGGCACGGACAAGATACCGCCGAACGGACGAGTATCCATAAGCCCTGCTGAGCGGACTAATGTAGCGATCGTTACTCAGTCGGATCGGCAGTCCAGTCAGTCGGACTTCGCCTCCTTCGACTAGACTCGAGGGGGAGGCAAGTGATCCGGCGGTTAGAACAGGGGACCCCTATTTTGAGGGATCAACGCCCCGTGGAAGTCAAAGGGCCAGGTGGCCGACCGGAGAAGGATGGGCTGAAGCTCAAGGCCGACCGACCAATGAATATCTGATAGTAAAAGGTGCCCCGGCAGGAGTCGGGGTTCCGGCGCTCAATTGAACATTAACGAGGGGCCGAGCGGAAGTCATGTTTGGCTGAAGATATAAAGTAACATAGTGCTAACAGTCCTTACATAGCATACTACCGAAGATCTCCCCAGCACACCGATGCTAACGGTAGGCCGGACGTGATGTGAGTCCTGTACGGCCGGCACGTAAGATGAGGGCTGGCCGGACGGACTCCCTGTCCAACCGGCCGGCCGGATGCCCCGGCCTGTGGTCGGTAGAGAAGGACAAGAACATCTTATGACAGCTGTCAAGTCCTATGGCTGGGCCATACTCCAAGGCTGACAGCGAGGTGTTCTGTTATCCCATCGAAGACGTGCTTGGACTGTGGCAGTATGGCATCAGGTAAGCCTTCTGACAGACACATACCGAGGTATGGGCTACGGATACGTATGCGCCTCGGTGGACGTGCAGGAGCTCTTTCACCTCTCTATATAAACAGCCTTATACTTCGCCGGAGGTACGCTTTGAACACCTTTGGAGCCACTTTTTCCACTGCTTGCTTGCCTGACTTGAGAGTCGGAGGGTCGTCGCCGGGGACCCCTCCCCGGCCTGACTTCTGTGCAGGTTCGCCGAAGGTCCGGACGACCGGTCGGAGATCGACGTCAGCAGCTAGAAGAGCGCCGCGTGCCCAGCGTCCGTCGATTTAGCGTTCGGACAGGATCAATATGTTTGTCGTTAGGCTCATTGAATTGATTATCATACGTGGAGTGTTTGATTATTGATTGAGGATCATTGGATTTATTTGATGAGTTAGGAATGTTGGATTTAACCTGACTCAACCAAATGGATTAGATGAATCGAGATTTATCGTTGGATTGAGGTTTCCTTAATTTGTTTTAGGGATTTTATTAGCTATTTAATCCATGTGAATTTAGCTAAATAAAATATATTGATACAGGACTTTGATTGAGACGGCATCACGATGTCAGATTTGGATCGGATTGGACCTTTCTATTGGAGGCGGGTACCTTGACTTATCTTTTTGATATGTCTTGTTGATATGTCTAGTAGGTTATAGCCTTTAGTAATAATTATGTTCGTCCTTATTTCGGTACGTCACTACCGGATACTCGTTACATGCTTGTTTGCTCACCTGTTATACATTTTATGCTAGTATCCATATGATTATATATATACTCAGTGAGGTAGTGACATACCATGCTTGTTATGTTCAGGACTTAGGTTTTTGATATCCTATCTGACCTGTGTACTTTAGTTCTTCGTATTTGACCATCGATACTACGATACTCATGTTATATATATGGATATGGTTATGTTGATCAGTTTATTGCTATGCTTAGTGTCATGCATCATGATTGCATGCTGCGCGATTGTCGACTCCACTATGGTAGAGCACATCGCCAGTTACATATACTGCACACACCACCACTCATGGATTAGTGGTATATCAGACAGGTGTGTGGCGGTTCTGCTGTTTGGCTCCGTTGGTCTGAGGACTCAGCGTGGTAGCCGGCAGACAGTTCTGCTCTGTTTGGCTCCGCTGGCATTTAGTGTAGCAGCGTAGTAGCCGGCAGACGGTGGACTCTGTTTGGCTCCGTTGGTTAGGTGACTCAGCGTGGTAGCCGGCAGAGATACCTCCCCGTCATCGTGTATCGGGAGATGAGAGCATTGAGCTCCCCCATTTATGATTTGGGGTCAAAGGACAGGAGTACTCCAATAGCATCCCGTCCACTCGGTCACTCATCAGGAGCAGTGACGACAGAGTGCACGGTTGTCACAACCCTACCCACTCGGCCTCACTATTGTGTGTGAGATGACTGACTGGCGTCAGGGGTGACCAGGACGCATCATTGGCATCATACGCATTTATGCATTTACTGCTTGTGTTTGCTGCACTTATATGCTGCATTTGGATGGATGCATATGTTTGACATGCATACAGGATTTATGACACTTCCGATCTGACGACCTGATTATTCTGATAGGTGGCCCTAGTGAGTACAGTACTCTTCAGCCTTTTCTATTATGCATTACCTACTTTTGTTCAGGAGACTGTACTCCATAGTTATTACTATTTGTTATAGTTTACTATACATGTCAACTAGGTATCTGCTGAGTTGTTGAACTCACCCCCGTGGACACTATCTTTTTCAGGTACCAGGTTATTTATGGAGTCGCTTGGAGTATCCTGCTTGTCGGTCCCCACGTCACATCAGAAGACTTGTCTCTGCCTTTGTTTATTGTTATTTTTTGGTATATGTATTTGTGTACTTAGCTTTGTATTCCGGTTTTGTGTTCGGAGTGTTGTTTTGGTTATGTGGTGTAAGTCTAGCCGGCTAGCAGTGTTTTATTTGGTTTTGTATGAGCTTGTATTTTATGTTTATCCGCTGTATTGGTTTTATTTCAGCCGTGTAGGCTGATGATATGTATATAACTGCGTGGTTGTGTGTATATTCCAGCCGTCTGTGGCTGATGTATATTATGCCTGTAGAAATGCTTCAGATTGTCACCCGTACAGGGGAGGTGTTGCCGAAATTTCTTCAGACAGGGACTCCTCTGGGGCGTGACAATTAAGTGGTATCAGAGCAGGTATACGATACTTGCTATATGTTTTGGATTTTCGAGATGTATCTGATACCAATTTATTTGGTATCAGAGATCGACTTACGAGTCTTATTCTCCTTGTGTTTCGGATTTCGTGTTTTGGTCTTCTCGATGTGACTTTTCGGATTTTGGGACCTGGCAGCGGCAGGACATCTCCAAGCTATAAGAGGTATGTTGGTATGTGTTATCCTACCTTTTTGGTTAGTATATGCCCTGTTCACTGTTACCGTTTATGACATTTATTAGTATTCTTTATTAGTACCTGTCTAGTTGATATAGCATATATATTTTGTGTGTTAGGTAAACCACTGATCTTGATTGACCTCAATAGAGATTAAGGATTATAGGCTTTGGTGATTTTACATATCATACCCTTAGTAGCTTTAGCTTCTGTTAAGATTAGTTGGTTAGAAGATCGAGGCACATACTAGCCTCTGTTATTATTAGCGGTGTAGTGGATAGTATCTATATCTTTATGTTGACCTAGCCAGTAGTATACCATTTTATCTTAGTTAATTTTCATCAGTAAATATTGATTTACTCGTGTTAGATCGGTCAGTAGAAGACATTGTTGGTTGCTACTCGGAAAACCTAGAGGTTCCACTGTACAAAAATTTTGTATAAAGGTCTGAACCTTTTCCTAGCTACCATGTGTTCTTTTAAATTAAATTTTGGATCGCCTGCGGAACTTAACACGTTTGATCCAAAACTTAATCTATTTGTTCTTTTAGGTTTTGACTTGGATCTCCTGCGGAACTTAACACGTTTGATCCAAATCACCTAAGTTATTTAATTCCATTAAATATTAATTTCCAAAATTGGTTCCCAGTACTGACGTGGCGAGGCACATGACCTTCTTGGATATGGGAGCAACCACCACCGACTAGACAAAACCTTTTAAGGAAAGCTAATATTTAATTTCCTAAAATAACTTTAGGTCAACCGAAAAGAACAATCAAATCACAAGGGAAAGAAAAACAAAAGAACACTATATCGAAAACAAATTCGAAACTCTAGAATCGTATGCCTCTTGTATTTAGTATTATTTCCAAAAATAACTAGTATGATGTGGAAACAAAAATTACTAGTTATACCTTTTAGAAAGACCTCTTGATCTTCTACCGTATTCCTCTTCTAACCTCGGACGTTGTGTGGGCAACGATCTTCCGAGATGAGAAACCACCAAAGCACCTTCTCCTTTCTTCAAATTTCGGCCAAGCACAAAGCTTCCAAAAGATGAAGATCTTTTCCACCAACCAAGCTCCAAGGGATGTAGGCTTTCTCTCCTTCTTCCTCAAGCTAGATCTGGCCACCAATTAAAACTCCATGAACATTAAGAGGTTCGGCCACAAAGATAAGAAGAAGAGAAGAAGGAAGGGCCGGCCACACCACCAAGGAAAAGAGGAAGAAAAATAGAATAGAGTCGTTCACCTTGAAGCCTCCTCTACCCCCTCTTTTATAATCCTTGGTCTTGGCAAATAAGGAAAATTTAATAAAAACTTCCTTAATTCTTTTGCCATTGAAAAGGAAAATTTATTTAATTAAAACAATTTTTTTCTTTTCAAATTTCAATGGCCGGCCACAACAATAAACTTCCAAGCAAATAAAATTTTAAACACCAATTAAAACTTCCTTATTTGCTTCCGGAAATTTATAAAATTTCTCCAATAATTTTTATCCCTTCATGATTGGTTTATAAAAAGGAAATTTAATAAATTAAAATCTTTCTTTTAACATGTGGATAAAAAGAAAGTTATCTTTAAAAATTAAAATCTCTTTTAATCTACAAATAAGGAAAGATATCAAATCTTTTCATAATCTTTTGTAGAAACTTATAAAAGAGAATATTTAATTTTTAAACTCTCTTTTAAATCATGAACATGGTTAAAAAGGAAAGTTTTCTTAAAATTTAAAATCCTCCTTTAAACAACAAATAAGGAAAGATTTCAAATTTTAAACTCTCTTTTAAATATGTAGATGATTTACAAATAAGGAAAGTTTTTACCAAAAATTAAAACCATCCTTTTAAACTACAAATAAGGAAAGAGATTAATCTCTTCTCTTAATCTTTTGTAGAAAGCTATAAAAGGAAATTTTTAATTTTTTAAACTCTCTTTTAAAATCATGATATCCACATAAGAAATAATTTTAATAAAAATCCTTTTTAATCTTCTAGTGGTCGGCCACCTAAGCTTGGGACCCAAGCTTTGGCCGGCCACCTACATGGCTCATCCACTTGGTCTTGGCCGGCCCTAGCTTGGGTTCCAAGCTAGCTTGGCCGGCCCCATTGGATGGGTAAGAAGGTGGGTATGCGGTGGGTATAAATCTCTATATACTAGAGGCTACGATAGGAACCGAGAGGAGGAATTGGTTTTGGTCTCCCGATAAAATTAAGCATCCCGTGTTCGCCCTGAACACACAACCTAATTTTATCAATAATAATTCAATCCACTAGAGAACTATTATTGAACTACCACACCAATCCCAGATTACATTTTGGGCTCCTTCTTATTACGAGTGTGTTAGTCTCCCTGTGTTTAAGATAACAAATGTCCACTAATTAAGTAAGTTACTGACAACTCACTTAATTAATATCTAGCTCCAAGAGTAGTACCACTCAACTTCATCGTCATGTCGGACTAAGTCCACCTGCAGGGTTTAACATAACAATCCTTATGAGCTCCTCTTGGGGACATTCTCAACCTAGATTACTAGGACACAGTTTCCTTCTATAATCAACAACACACACTATAAGTGATATCATTTCTCAACTTATCGGGCTTATTGATTCATCGAACTAAATCTCACCCATTGATAAATTAAAGAAATAAATATCAAATATATGTGCTTGTTATTATTTTAGGATTAAGAGCACACACTTCCATAATAACGGAGGTCTTTGTTCCTTTATAAAGTCAGTATAAAAGAAACGACCTCTAATGGTCCTACTCAATACACTCTAAGTGTACTAATGTAATTATATAATTAAGATAAACTAATACCTAATTACACTACGACCTTCCAATGGTTTGTTCCTTTCCATCTTGGTCGTGAGCTACTGTTTATAATTTATAAGATACTGATAACATGATCTTCTGTGTGTGACACCACACACCATGTTATCTACAATATAAATTAATTGAACAACTACATTTATCATAAATGTAGACATTTGACCAATGTGATTCTTATTTCTAGATAAATGTTTATACCAAAAGCTAGGCTTTTAGTATACATTCTAACATGATTTACGTTTGTCGAGTTGGGTAGTCGTGGTTCGATATACCCTAGTTGCTTGTGGAGGATTAAGGTATTCTTGATCAGTTAGTAGATTACCGATATAGTTTTGTTAGTTCGATCAGTAGGGGATTGTATACTCTATTTTATAGAGATGTTGATTTTTGGGTTATTCATGCTTAGTTTAATATCTTGAGCACATTTAGTACATGGCTTGTACTGACGTGGGGAAAGACTGAATTAGCCGTATACTATTGTCGGTTTGGTCAGTCGATAGAGGATCGATGTATCCTATTCCATGGGTACCTTAATTTTAGACTGGATGTACCTAATTGGATAACTTAGAAGGTGACATAGGGTTTGTGTGGTAGATTGGATTAAATATGTTGATTATGCATGGCTACGTTGTGTGTATACATGATTAGTATGTGTTGTGTGATAGATAGTTCATTTGCAGGTAGTATGAGTATTCACATCCAGTTGTGGTTGTTGTGGGTTTCTAGTAGATTATACCCGAGTGGTCGGATTGGTTTATTTGAGGTACTTTATCGATTAAATCGGTGTTGTGAAATGTACACAGATGTTTGAGTGTTTTTATTGGAGGTATCTTATGGATTTAATCTGAGATGTGATATGTGCAGATGTGTTCGGTGTAATATTTGAGGTATCATATTCGTTATATTTGTTCTGTGTGTACACTCGTGTTGATTATGATTTGTTGGAAGTATTACATTGATTATACTCTTGGCATAGGGGTATATATGTCATGTGAGTATTATTTGAGGTGTATTGTCGATTATATCTACGTTGATTTATGCACACGAGTTCGGTATGTAATGTTGGAGGTGTCACACTGATTTATACCTGTGTTATGAGTATGTTTGGTGTGTACTAAATGGATGATTATGTCGATCATACATATGATGTGTGTGCACGTGTGTCAGGTGTATGGTTGGTAGCATCATGATGATTCTATCTATGTTGAATGTAGAATGTGGATGTATACATTATATTATTGGTTGTATTACCCTGTCAACTAATTCTCCTATTAGTGGGTGACCGACCCACTAGGAGGATGATAGAGTTGACTATGGATTTGATTTGCATACTGGATTGTGATACCCTTGGTTGTTCACAGTGATATGTAGTAGTGTGACCTCATACAGTCACTAGTTGGATAGTGAGGTGCCTTGGGCACATATTATTGTCTCCCACATATTTTAGATTTGGTTGTGGTGGAGCGTTGCTCCCACATATTGTGGATTGCTTGTAGCGGAGCATTGCTCCCATATTTATTGCGCTTATATATTTTGGATTACTGTGGTGGAGCGTTGCTCCCACATATTACGGATTATTTGTGGTAGAGCGTTGCTCCCACATATGTGGTATTTCATGTGATGGAGCGTTGCTCTCACACTGGAGGATTTATTCTTTGGGTGATTTATGTTGCTGGTGATTAGATTTTTGATTTATTATCAGAGATCTTATGGATAGGAATATCTGTGATACAGATGTTATGTGTTTTGGTTTTTGCCATATAGGCTTACAGTGCCTTAGATGTTTCCAGGGACTCGATGATTCTGGTGTTTCGAGGATGTTTGGATCGGTTTCCATTGTCTTTGTAGACGATGTTGTGATTTATTACGGATCCGAGGTGAGTCACGTACACTACTTTTACATAGATCTAGAGATGATTCGACGAGAACATCTATATGTGATTATCAGTAGTGCTGATTTGGATTATCTTTTGTGATGATGTTTGGGACACACGGTCACCCGTAGGAGTGTACCGTGGTTCCACAGGAGATAGAGGTTGTTACCGTTGGGAGCAGCCGAAATCAGTGTAGGAGATCCGCAGTCTTTTGTGACTCGTAGGATATTACAGACCTTTCGTCGAGGGTTTCTTCCGTATAGCTACGCTACTTTCACGCGTGACCATGAAAGACGTGAAGTTTACTTGGACTGAGGATTGCAAGACCAGCTTCTAGGAGCTGAAGCGGAGACTAGTGTCGGCTTTGATTTTTGGGTTTTTACCTTCTGGATAGGACGGATTTGTCCTCTGCACCGACGCGTCTCTACAGGGTATGGGTGCTGTTCTGATGCAGCACGGTAGAGTATTCACATATGCCTCTCGATAGTTGAAGGAGCATGAGAAGAAAATACCCAGTTCATGATCTGGAGTTGGCCGCTATTATGTTTGCTCTGAAGATTTGGCGGCATTACCTGTATGATATTACATTGAGATTCTCACTGACCATAAGAGTCTCAAATATCTATTCACTCAGAAGGAACTTAATCTCCGACAGAGGAGATGGATGGAGTTCCTGAAGGATTATGATAGTACCATTAGCTACCACCCGGAGAGAGCTAATGTGATTGTCGATGCACTTAGCAGGAAGTTCAGAGGGACTTTAGCTTGCCACCGAGTTGTGGTCACAGATTTGATTCAAGGTTTCTCCGATTTGGGCCTTGAGGGGATAGGACAGACAGAACAGGGTACTCTGGTTACCATGGTTGCTCAGTCGTCGATCAGGACGAGGACCCAGGATCCGAGAGCCCTAGGCTGCTGATCAGTATTTACAGTTTATTTGCAGCCAGATAGCTTCCAGGCAGCAGACCGAGTTCACACGAGACGAGGAGGGTGTTATACACTTCCGAGGCAGATTATACGTATTTCAGTCTCATCCGGTCTTATAGGAGTTACTTCCGGAGGCTCATCGCTCATGATTTATTGTCCACCCAGGCGGTAGCCGTGTGTACCAAGATTTGAGGTGTTTCTATTGGTGGAGCGGCATGAAGAAAGACATCGTGGATTTTATAGTTAGATGTCTTGTCTGTCAGCAGGTGAAGGCTGAGCACTCGAGACCTGCCAGATTTCTTCAGTGGATTCCTATTCCCGAGTGGAAATGGGAACATATTACTATGGACTTTAAGGTGGATTTGCCGAGGACACGACGAGATCACGACGCGATTTGGGTAATCTTTGAGCGATTAACCAAATTTGCGCATTTCTTAGCGATCCGGAAGACTGATTCCCTGGATCGATTGACAGATTGTATTACCGGGTGATCATCAGATTTCGTGGTGTCCCATTGAGTATTATTTCAGATAGAGACCCTCGGTTCACGTCTCGTTTCTGGCAGAGCCTGCGGCATGCCTTGGACAACCAGCTATGATTTAGTACAGTTTCCATCCGCGGACAAATGGACAGTCAGAGTGAATCATTCAGACTTTAGAGGACATGCTGAGGTAGTATGTATTGGATTTTGGAGGCATTTGGGATGACCATTTGCCATTGGTAGATGGCAAATGGTCAGTTGGCACTGTTTGAGGCGTTGTATGGTAGGTCTTGTCGGACACCCACCCTCTGGGATGAGGTTGGGGAGGCCCAGTTGTTGGGACCTCATAGAGCTCAGCATGACGTAAAGTTGGTCCGTACTATCAGACGGAGGATGTCAGAGGCGCAGGACCGCCAAAAGAGTTATGCTGATCGGAGACGCAGACCTCTATTGGCGACCATGTATTTCTGCGAGTTTCACCCACGAAAGGGGTGGAGAGATTTGGCCTTAGAGGTAAGCTAGCTTCGCGATTCATTGGGCCTTTCTAGATCTTGGAGAGGATTGGAGCAGTAGCTTACCGGCTGGCACTACCACCGTCCCTAACAGGCGTTCACGATGCATTCCACGTATCTATGCTGAAGAGGTACGAACCTGACCCGACACATGTGCAGACAAATATCTCAGTTTCTATTCAGCCTGACGTCACCTATGAGGAGGTTCCGGTATGGATTCTCGACCGGAAAGAGTGTCAGTTGCGGAACAAGACTATCCGACTGGTTAAAGTCGGATGACAGTATCATTTGGACGAGGAGGTTACTTGGGAGCTCGAGGATATTATCCGAGCTCGATACCCCCATCTTTTCACTTGAGGTATGTGAGTTATGGTTTCGTTCAGCATTCATACAGTTTAGCTTTTGCTAGTACCTGCTGATGATAGATAACGAAATTTGGGGACCAAATTTTTATTAGTAGGGGAGAATGTAAAATACCAAAAAAAATGGCGACTAATGATAATGGAATTTTCTGGAATTTTTGGAAATTTTTCGGGAATTTTTCAGAGCTCGTATGGACGAGTTTACGGGGATGAAAACTGGGCCTCGGGGAAGCCTGTTTGGGTTACCCCGTTTTAATGAGGAAATGTTTATTTTCCTAAATTCTTTTTCTTTTTCTATTTCTTATTTCCTCCGCCGAACAGTGTCGCGTGCCCGAGCCCCGAGCTTTTTCCTCTTCTCACGGCGCCGTTTCCTTCGTGCGTGCCCTAACCCCCTTCGGCGCCGATTTTCCTCCTCAACTCCTCCCGAGCTCTTCGTCCTCCACCCGACGGCGCCCCTTGCTCCGCCACATGTCGAGCCGAGCGCCGATCATCGTCCATAGGAAGCCAGCACGTCGCCTGTGCCCTAGCGCCTCCCGACGCCCTCTTTCTCTCCTCTGGCCGATGCGACGCCGCGATCTTCCGCCGGCCAAACCCTTGCTTACCTTCTATTTTCTTCTTCCGGCCGCCGAGCAGAGCTGCCTTCCTCTGCCCTAGCGCCTATGCCGTAGCCGCCCGACACCGCCCGAAACCTCCTGGCACAGCCGGACCTCTTGCACCTCCGCCGAAAGCTTCTACCTCTCCCTCACGAGCCACCCTTACTACAACCTGTGCCCTAAGCACCACCATCTCCTCTATGTGCCCTAGACTTGTCCCTGCGCGCCACTGCCGACCGCCAGATTGGGTTGTTCCAGCCTCTCTGAGAACCATCATCGCTGCATGTTGCGGTGTTGTTGCGACCAGAAGCGGCCAGCATCTGTCGTTGAGTTAGGGCCATCGTTGGCTTTGGCATTGCCGACATAAATCTGTGGTAAGGTTATAGAATCAAGTTTGATTTGAATTACAAGACTAATTGGTGGATTTATTAATTGGATTGTTATGCTGCAAGGGAAGCAGGTAGAGGACAATAATGGATTGTTGTTGTTGTTGGTCGTGAGTCATTTCCAGTACCCCTAGCTGCTAAACTCGGGGTAAGACATGTTGAGATTTGATTTCATTTCTACATTAGATTTGGTCTGTTAATTATTGATGTTAACCCTGGATTTTTGAGTAAGTAAGTCTATTATGGTTTGTGTAATTGGGATTGGTTGAATATCATAAAGGTATGTTTATCGTTAGGCTCATTGAATTGATTATCATACGTGGAGTGTTTGATTATTGATTGAGGATCATTGGATTTATTTGATGAGTTAGGAATGTTGGATTTAACCTGACTCAACCAAATGGATTAGATGAATCGAGATTTATCGTTGGATTGAGGTTTCCTTAATTTGTTTTAGGGATTTTATTAGCTATTTAATTCATGTGAATTTAGCTAAATAAAATATATTGATACAGGACTTTGATTGAGACGACATCACGACGTCAGATTTGGATCGGATTGGACATTTCTATTGGAGGCGGGTACCTTGACTTATCTTTTTGATATGTCTTGTTGATATGTCTAGTAGGTTATAGCCTTTAGTAATAATTATGTTCGTCCTTATTTCGGTACGTCACTACCGGATACTCGTTACATGCTTGTTTGCTCACCTGTTATACATTTTATGCTAGTATCCATATGATTATTTATATGCTCAGTGAGGTAGTGACATACCATGCTTGTTATGTTCAGGACTTAGGTTTTTGATATCCTATCTGACCTGTGTACTTTAGTTCTTCGTATTTGACCATCGATACTACGATACTCATGTTATATATATGGATATGGTTATGTTGATCAGTTTATTGCTATGCTTAGTGTCATGCATCATGATTGCATGCTGCGCGATTGTCGACTCCACTATGGTAGAGCACATCGCCAGTTACATATACTGCACACACCACCACTCATGGATTAGTGGTATATCAGACAGGTGTGTGGCGGTTCTGCTGTTTGGCTCCGTTGGTCTGAGGACTCAGCGTGGTAGCCGGCAGACAGTTCTGCTCTGTTTGGCTCCGCTGGCATTTAGTGTAGCAGCGTAGTAGCCGGCAGACGGTGGACTCTGTTTGGCTCCGTTGGTCAGGTGACTCAGCGTGGTAGCCGGCAGAGATACCTCCCCGTTATCGTGTACCGGGAGATGAGAGCATTGAGCTCCCCCATTTATGATTTGGGGTCAAAGGACAGGAGTACTCCGACAGCATCCCGTCCACTCGGTCACTCATCAGGAGCAGTGACGACAGAGTGCATGGTTGTCACAACCCTACCCACTCGACCTCACTATTGTGTGTGAGATGACTGGCTGGCGTCAGGGGTGACCAGGACGCATCATTGGCATCATATGCATTTATGCATTTACTGCTTGTGTTTGCTGCACTTATATGCTGCATTTGGATGGATGCATATGTTTGACATGCATACAGGATTTATGACACTTCCGATCTGACGACCTGATTATTCTGATAGGTGGCCCTGGTGAGTATAGTACTCTTCAGCCTTTTCTATTATGCATTACCTACTTTTGTTCAGGAGACTGTACTCCATAGTTATTACTATTTGTTATAGTTTACTATACATGTCAACTAGGTATCTGCTGAGTTGTTGAACTCACCCCCGTGGACACTATCTTTTTCAGGTACCAGGTTATTTATGGAGTCGCTTGGAGTATCCTACTTGCCGGTCCCCACGTCACATCAGAAGACTTGTCTCTGCCTTTGTTTATTGTTATTTTTGGTATATGTATTTGTGTACTTAGCTTTGTATTCCGGTTTTGTGTTCGGAGTGTTGTTTTGGTTATGTGGTGTAAGTCTAGCCGGCTAGCAGTGTTTTATTTGGTTTTGTATGAGCTTGTATTTTATGTTTATCCGCTGTATTGGTTTTGTTTCAGCCGTGTAGGCTGATGATATGTATATAACTGCGTGGTTGTATGTATATTCCAGCCGTCTGTGGCAGATGTATATTATGCCTGTAGAAATGCTTCAGATTGTCACCCGTACAGGGGAGGTGCTGCCGAAATTTCTTCGGACAGGGACTCCTCTGGGGCGTGACAGTTTTTCAAATCAATTTTGAAATGATCTTAAACCATTCAATTTAGGACCACAATCTTACGGCTAAATGTACATGACTTGTACACAAGTTTTCCCTATGATCCTCAAATTCGAATTAGGCTCATCTAGGTACAAGAACTATGCACCTTGATCCTAACTCATAATCCTAATATCTCACACACATTTAAGGTGTATCAATCACATCCAAGTCAATTTTGATGTGAGATATGGGTTTAGGTCATCTTAAGCTAAGTTCTCATGCATTTTCTAAACAATTGATCTCCATATCAAATTGTGTTTCTATCCTTAAATCAAATTAATTGATCATAAATGCAAGAGATGATGACATGGCATAAAATAATATCATAAGTGGAAACATGTGCCAATGTCATGATGTCGTGTCATCAAGTATGAAACTTAAATAAGGCATGACATATAACTAACCTAAGCATTATCATGACATTTCAAATGATAATAAAATAAATATGATGTCATGACATGGCATATGACAAACAATGTATGACAAATAACATATAAAGGTATAGAAAATACCTAATTCTAGCCTTAGTTGCCATTTTTGATAATTTTGATCATTTTACCATAAATTCTATATTCCTAAGTGTAATAGACCTAAAATCATATACTAAAGATTTTTAGATCACTATGTGCCAATTAGATTGACCCTAGAAAACTCCTCAAATGTGGTTGGCACATCCTAATCACCTTAGGAATAATTTTTAATTTCATTTTCAAGGCTTGATTACACCTTGAATATTCCTAAAATGCCACCTTTTGCCATGAGTAGGTTAACTACCTATCCAATTAAGGTTGACACACCCTAAACCATCTAGCGTGAAGGAATCACGCTCCTAGGAACCCAATACCTATTTGAGCTCATTGGGTTCACTAAATATTCACTAGGGATGACTTCCCTAGCAACCCTCCTAATGACCCTCCTAGGCTTTAAAGCCTTGGTCATTTGGGACTCATCAAGATCAACTCTAGGGGTGACTCCCCTTGTGACCTTGGTGATGGTCTTCTTAGCCCTAGGTCTTGTTCCATAATCGAATGGAACATTATGATAAGCGGGCTTGACCACTTGAGACTTAGGTTTGTGACCCAAACCTCTCATGTCCTTGGGCTTTGATTTTTGACCCTTAGACCCTAGAGTTGACTTCTCAAAATTCTTAAGAGTCTTTTCTAAAGTGTCAAGTCTTGACCTCAAGACTTGATTTTCCTTCTTTAATACCTCAAGCTTTAATTTTCCATTTTTCTTTGAGGTATTCCTAGGCATATGTCTAGTTGTTTTGGGATTCCTATCTAGGTTTTCCTTAACCTTAGATGAGTTAACTCTAGGGTTGGCATTTCTAGCATTGTCGTTATCTAGGTTAGCATGTTTGGCCCCTAAGCACATGTATCGGTTTCTATGGTTATCATGCTTATCATTATTGACAATTGCAATAAAACTACTAGCATGTGTCTTATTAGAATTGCAAGAATGTGCCTTAAAGGATACCTTAGGGTTTGCCTTAGCTCCCCCCATAGATGTGCTTGGTCTCTTGTCCTTGTGAGGTTGCCTCCCCCTTGGACATTGACTCCTATAATGTCCCCTTTGCTTGCATTGGAAGCACACCACGTGCTCCTTGCACTTGCGTATCGGGACTCCGGCTTCCTTGACTTTTGGTGCCGGTGGAGTCTTCCTAATCCTCTTTGGACATTTACTTTTGTAATGCCCATATTCCCTACACTCAAAGCACATTATATGTAATTTACTTGAAATTAAGTTGCTTGAGTTACCTAGGGTTGAGGATGGATATAAGATCTCTTCTTCATCCCTTCCGGAGGTAGAGGCTTCTTCTTCTTGCTCCAATCTTGAAGAAGAACTCTTCTCCTCTTCTTCCTTAGATGTTGAGTAGCCCTCAACTTCTAATTCCATACCTCCATGATGTGAGCTACTTGGCTCACTTGACTCTTCTTCATGACTTGAATTGGAGCTCTCCTCATGGAACTTAGCCAAGTTGTTTCACAACTCCTTGGCATCGTTGTATCCACCTATCTTACACAAGATATCATTAGGTAATGAAAATTCAAAGATTTTCGTTACCTCGTCGTTGATTATGGATTGGTGGATTTGTTCCTTCGTCCACTTCTTCTTCTCGAGAGGTTCTCCTTCTTTATCCACCGGAGGAATAAAACCTACTTGTACACAATTCCAATTTACTAGGTTAGTCATAAGAAAATACTTCATTCTTACCTTCTAATACGCGAAGTCGTCGCGATCGTAGAAGGGTGGGATCGTGATGTCTTCTCCAAGTCGATCCATTCTCTAGCTCGTGCTCCCCCGGGTGTTAATCCGACGAAGAGCAACCTTGCTCTGATACCACTTGTTAGGACCTTCGGATGCGGCTAGAGAGGGGGGTGTGAATAGCCGACCCCAAATTCACGTTTCTTCCTAGAATTTTAGTTAGCGCAGCAGAAATAAAAGATAGAAATGAAATAGGAGAATATCAAACCTCAAACGCGACGATATAACGAGGTTCGGAGATGATACTCCTACTCCTCGGCGTGTCCGTAAGGTGGACGAATCCTATCAATCCGTCGGTGGATGAGACCCCGGAAAACCGGCTAATAAAAACTCCTTCTGGGTGGAGAAACCTCGCCACAATCTCTCTTGCAACAGCAAGATCGGAGTACAAAGATAAAGCAAGAAGCCAAGAACAATATGAATGTAAAAACACTAGTTTGCTTGCCTTCTCGTCGACTGGTGATGAAGCTGTTGGTGCGGTTAGCACTAACGATTTAACCCAGGTTTTGATGAATGACAAATCAGGTTAAGTTAGTTTGTTGTTGTCTGACACTTTGATCAAGTGTGCAGGAGAAGTCCAGACAGGTCGACGGGCTGACCGGATGTCTGGCACGAAGCCCAGCTAGGTCGACGGGCTGACCGGATAGCTGGCACAAAGTCCAAGCGGGTCGACGGGCTGACCGGACGCTTAGGCACGAAGCCCAGCTAGGTCGACGGGCTGACCAGATAGCTGGCACGAAGTCCAGACGGGTCGACGGGCTGACCGGACGTCTGGCAGGTAAGTGAGGTAAGTCACTGGAGGGGAGTGACTGCGAGGACGCGTTCCCAGGAAGGGAACATTAGGCATCGATCCGGCTTAGATCCATTTCGGATATCTAAGTCGAGATCATGACTAGATTCCGGTCTCGGAAAGACGAAATCTAAGTCATACTCTTTTCTTGTTAAATCATATTACTTTAGTTGTGCTAACAATCTGTTTTGCAGAATATATATTTGCCTCGGACTAACTCTGTTTTACAGGAAAGGAAGTTTCTGGAAACAGGAGGTACGGGTGCCCGGAAGGGATCCGGGCGCCCGGAGGTGAATTTTATCCAGGCCGAGTCGTCGCCACATGGAGTTCGCTGATTAGACCTGCCACGTCGCACCAGGGCGCCCGGAGCAGCATATAAAAGAAGCCCCAGGGGTGGAGCTTCAACAACAACTGAGAACTCTTCGACTGCTTGCTCTGCTGCTCTACGCTCCTGCGACGCTAACAAAGCTCTGACAAAGTGCTCCTTCTTCTTTGATTAACTTTCTTGTCGGTATCACTTTATTTCCATTAGCATTTCTGTACCTTAATTTGTAATAGTATTTCGAATTGCCAGTGAATTGCCCAACGAAAGTACTCAAGGTGTACGGGCCTTCGAGTAGGAGTCGTCACAGGCTCCGAACGAAGTAAAAAAACACCTTGTGTTCATCTGTCTAAAGTTTTTATTATTCCGCTGCGCTTAACTCTTATTAACGCGATTTTTTCGAATCGATATTCACCCCCCCTCTATCGACGTTTCACGATCCAACAAGTGGTATCAGAGCAGGTACCGCTCTGACTTGGTGCAACCACCAATCAGACAAAGAGGGGGTCTTTCACGCCTTTCGTTTTTTCCCTCCAAAACTGGTTTTGAAAAATACATCGTCATCTTTTCACTATTATTCAGTATCGACAAAATATTACATTTTCAAAAATTTGAGATAATATTTTTTATTAATATTTTAATAATATTTTATTATTTTTTTTAAAAAAAAATTAGTGAAATATTTTTTTTTCCAGCACTGCTAATCCAAGACCAAGTCTTGGGATTTTGTCTTTGTTTCATTGTGTGCAAGAACAATGTCTTTTCAAGAAGGATGGAACCCCAATGAACCACCACCATACGATGAAGATTTCAACTACTGGAGGCGAAGAATGGAATGCTTCTTAGGAAGCGTAGATATCGACTATATGCTAATATTGAAAAAACCTTCTCAGAACTCGGAACTGAATAAAAACGTAAGTAAAATTATTTGTAATATTTTACCTAACAATATTATATGCAGACTAGAAAAATACAAGAATGTATATGAGCTGTGGACCCAGTTGATCAAGCTTCACGAGACGCCAATGGAGCTAGAAGATCAAGTTAAAGTCGAATCCGAACTCGAGTTAGATCCAACGGAGAAGCCTGCTGAATTAGGGGTTGCGCTCAAGGTTAGTAATATTTACCAAAACACCCTTGCTAGTAGTAGTCTAAAATATGTGCATGTTAATTTGGATATGTCTGAAAGTATATGTGAAAATAGTGTACATGACAATACTTGCGAAAATACCCCTAGGATATTTTCTGATAAAACAAATATAATTAATTCAGAAAATACCCCTAGAATATTTTCTGATAAAATAAATATAATTAATTTAGAAAATATAGAAAATCTGAAAATAATTAATAAATCTAAAAATTCGAATTTAAACCTAAACAAATTTGAAAATTCAAACAAAAAGGATGACAAGGTCAATACTAATCTAGACACAATTAATAAATTATTTAATAATCTAGACAATATCAATCTGGAAAATTCTATCCAAACCCAAGATAATTTAATTAACAAAAAATTAAATTTTAATGATAAGACTTATTTAATAAATTCCACTAATTATCAAAAGGTAAAGAAAATATAAGGATAAAATCAAACACTTTGATAAAATCAAAACGGAAGTTAACAAACTTAAAATTAAATGTTAAAGATAACATATTAAACAAAAATAATCTAGAAAATTCAAAATTAACAATTAATAAAAAGTTAAAAGATAAACCTTTAAAGAAATATAATTCAAACAATTTAATTAACTCAAAAATAAATAAAAACCTAAACTTTAAAAATAAGCTACTAAAGAAAGATAATTCAATTAACCCAATAAAATTGAAATTGAAAGAAAATTTAAATATTAAATATACTCTTTTAAAGAAAGATAATTTGACCAATTTAATTAATTCAAAATTAAAAACTTAAATTTAAATTACAAATTAAATATTAAAACTTAACTAAAACCAACTCTAATTATACAAGAAATCTTAAAAAGAAAAATCAACAATTTAGGGGGAGGCTCCAGAATAGCTGGCACCTCCCAAAATAATTTACCCGACAGGGTAACCGAAACCAACTTACCCGGTAGGGTACCCAAAAACCAACCTACCCGGCAGGGTAATTATGATTAGTTAAAAAGGGTTCAAGTTTAACTTGAAATATGGTACTGGTGAAATATTGGATGATAGTACGTTAGGGAAGCTTAGTCTATGCATGTCTAAGAAGATATGGCTTCGACCTGGTGCATTTGGTTAAGTGGAACTGACCGAAGCTACCCTTAATGGATCCTAACCAGTTAGACCAAGGTTTTGTACTAAGTCCAGTGGATAGGACTATTTGGAAAACCTCGAAGGCATGGTTATTTTAATGATGTCCAAGTGACTCACCATAGCCCAGAAGTTTATCCAGAGAATGTCTATTTGTTGAGCCCAAAGCTAAACCTGAATCTAACACAAGGTTAAAACAAACCCCAAAATTGAACCTAATTCATCTCACAAAATTGTAGGATTCCCTGATTGAAAATATAGATCAGGTGAGATGACAAAGGACCTAAAAGAAATTAATTAAATTAATTAAAATTAAATTAAATTAAATTTAAATTAAATTAAAATTAAATCAATTAAATTAAAATAACATTTTTTTTAATTTACAAATTTATTTTAAAAATTAAACTTAAATTATCTTAACCTAAAAATTCTCTTAAAAATTATTTAAAAACTCTTTTAAAAATTGTTTTAAAAATTCTTTTAAAATTTTATTCTAAAAACTCTTTTAAAAATTGTTTTAAAAATTATTTTAAAAATTATTTTAAAAACTCGTTTAAAAATTGTTTTAAAAATTCTCTTAAAAATTATTTAAAAACTCTTTTAAAAAATTGTTTTAAAAATTATTTTAAAAACTCTTTTAAAAATTGTTTTAAAAACTCGCTTAAAAATTACTTTTAAAAACTTTTAAAACTTATTTTAAAAATTATTTTAAAAATTCTTTTAAAAAACTTTTAAAACTTATTTTAAAAATTCTTTTAAAAAAACTTTTAAAACTTATTTTAAAAATTCTTTTTAAAAACTTTTAAAACTTATTTTAAAAATTCTTTTAAAAACTTTTTTTAAAAATCATTTTAAAAATTCCTTTAAAAAAAAAAACTTTTAAAACTTATTTTAAAAATTCTTTTAAAAATTTTTAAAACTTATTTTAAAAATCATTTTAAAAATTCCGTTAAAAAAAAATAAAGTTATTTTAAAAATTCTTTTAAAAAACTTTTAAAACTTATTTTAAAAATTCTTTTAAAAATTACTTTTAAAAACTTTTAAAACTTATTTTAAAAACTCTCTTAAAAATTACTTTTAAAAACTTTTAAAACTTATTTTAAAAATTACTTTTAAAAACTTTTAAAACTTATTTTAAAAACTCTCTTAAAAATTACTTTTAAAAACTTTTAAAACTTATTTTAAAATTTCTTTTAAAAAACTTTTAAAAATTATTTTAAAAATTCTTTTAAAACTTTTAAAACAAATTTTAAAAATTATTTTAAAAACTTTTAAAACTTATTTTAAAAATTATTTTAAAAACTTTAAAAACTTATTTTAAAAATTATTTTAAAAATCATTTTAAAACTTTTAAAATTTATTTTAAAAATTCTTTTAAAAATTATTTTAAAAACTTTTAAAACTTATTTTAAAAATCATTTTAAAAATTCCTTTAAAAAAAAACTTTTAAAACTTATTTTAAAAATTACTTTTAAAAACTTTTAAAACTTATTTTAAAAACTCTCTTAAAAATTACTTTTAAAAACTTTTAAAACTTATTTTAAAAATTATTTTAAAAAACTTTTAAAACTTATTTTAAAAATTCTTTTAAAATTTCCTTTAAAAAAAAATCATTCCAAAAATTCTCAAAAAAAATATTTAAAAACTCTTTTAAAAATTACTTTTCACTTTAATAATAATAATAATAATAATAATAAAAACTATTAAAATAATGATTTAGACTTTAGGCATATTTTTAACATTAAACATTATTGTAACCTGAAACATTATTTTAACTTTAAAACTTTAAAGTTAAAACATATTTTTAAAGTTAAAACTTAACATTAAAACTTTAAAGTTAATTTAGGTTTAAGACTTAAAATTTAAACATAATTCACAATTAAAATCAAACATAAATTACCTTCAAAAACTATTTTAAGAATAAACTTAAAACTAAATAAAATTAAATAATTAAATTCAAAATTACATTTAAATATGTTGTTAACAAATAATTAAAATTTGATTAACTTAAGATTATAAACTCAATTAAATACTTAATAAGTGAATAATTGAAATAAGAACTTAAAAAATTAACTTAAACTAAATAGTTAATTAATTCTTAATTTAACTCAATAAATCTTAATTTTAACGTTAATCAAAATCCTAATTTCACTATAGATTAAATCATAAGTTATCCTTATTAACAATTAATTCAAATTGAACTTTAACTATGTTTAATAACTTTATTAAATTGTACTTCAAATTACTACTAACTTTAAACTAAGTTAATCCAACTTAAAAGGAAGCAAATGAAAAAAAATCGAATTATAACTAATACTTTTATTAACCAATTCAATTAATTAATACAAAGGTTAACTCATTTTAAATAAGTATTAAATTATTAAATAAAGTAAAAATTAATCAATAAATTATTGATAATGGTTAACTGTTATTGAATTAATAAAATCGTATCTTATTTAACCTTAAACTAAAGCTTACAAGCCTGAATCTAAAATTAATGATTAATCAAACTCAAATAAACAATTATACCTAGGATACAGAGATAATAATATAAATGTTACTAGATTAGACAAATGTGCTAGGGCTTTGAAATTTAACACACCCAAACTTTAGCATTATATCAAGGGGGAGTAATAAAATAAGGAGGATTAATAAATTAAGGGAAAGTAATTAAAGAAATATCAAATTCAGGGGGAGGTCTATTTTTTTAATTATCTCCTTAAGTGCTTTTTTATATTTTCTCTTTAAAATCTCTTTATAAAATTCTACCTAAATTTATTTTAAAAATAATAATAATAATAAAAAATCTTATCTTAAATATTCTCAGCAAATATTTTCAACAGCTATTTTAAATGTCAGGTTTAGGGGGAGAATTAAATCAAACTATTTTCATACTTAAATTAGATTCTCCGCCAGTAATATCCTGTCTTAAAATTTTTTCCTAAAACCTGATCTTTAGAAATCTAATTTGATAAATCTATTTTTGAAAATCAGCTCTTATAAAACTAAGGTTTTAAACTGGAATTTATAAACTAAGATTTTGAAAATTGAATCTTTTACTAACTTAGTTTTGAAAAATAAACTTTAATTAGTTTTGAAAAGTAGATTTTTTTTCAAACTTAGTTTAAATAAGTTTTGAAAAGTAAATATCTTTTAAAAACTTAGCTATTATACACTTATATTACTAAGTTTTAAAAACTTAGTAATATCCTGTCTTGATTCTGTTGGTGCGGCTAGCACTAACGATTTAACCCAGGTTTTGATGAATGACAAATAGGTTAAGTTAGTCTTGTTGTTGTCTGACACTTTGATCGAGTGTTCAGGAGAAGTCCAGACAGGTCGACGGGCTGACCGGATGTCTGGCACGAAGTCCAGCTAGGTCGACGGGCTGACCGGATAGCTGGCGAGAAGTCCAAGCGGGTCGACAGGCTGACCGGACGCTTGGCGAGAAGTCCAGCTAGGTCGACGGGCTAACCGGATAGCTGGCGAGAAGTCCAAGCGGGTCGATGGGCTGACCGGACGTTTGGCGAGAAGTCCAGACGGGTCGACGGGCTGACCGGACGTCTGGCAGGTAAGTCACTGGAGGGGAGTGACTATGAGGACGCGTTCCCGGGAAGGGGACATTAGGCGTCGATCCGGCTTAGATCCATTTCGGATGTCTAAGTCGAGATCGTGACTAGATTCCGGTCTTGGAAAGACGAAATCTAAGTCATACTCTTTTTATCCATCTGTTGAACTTTAACTGTGCTAACAATTTGTTTTACAGGATGTATATTTGCCTCGGACTAACCTTGTTTTGCAGGAAAAAGGAGTCTTTCTGGAACAAGGTGGTCCGGGCGCCCGGAGGGGATCCGGGCGCCCGGAGGTCCGGGCGCCCGGAAGGGATCCGGGTGCCCGGAAGGCGAATTTTATCCAGACAAGTCGTCGCCACGTGGAGCATCTTGGTTTGAGCAGTTACGTCACACTCCAGGCGCCCGGAAGGGATCCAAGCGCCCGGAACAGCATATAAAAGAAGCCCCAGGCAGGAGCTTCAAAATCAACTTTTACTGAGAACTCTTCTATTGCTGATCTTGCTGCTCGACGTTCAAGTGCGACGTCAACTACGCTCCGACAAAAGTGTTCTTCCGGTTTTTATTTAATTTTCCTTTGTCGGTATTGCTTTATTACTAGCATTTCCTGTATTTATTCTGTAATCATATTTCGACTTGTTAGTGATTGCCCAACGAAAGTGGTCAAGGACCACGGGCCTTCGAGTAGGAGTCGTCACAGGCTCCGAACGAAGTAAAAACATCTATGTCTATTTTATTTTTCCGCTGCGATTATACTCATCTTTTTCGAATCGATATTCACCCCCCCCCCCCTCTATCGAATCTAACGGTCCTACAAGTGGTATCAGAGCAGGTACCGCTCTGATTTAGTGCAACCACCAATCAGACAGGGGGTGAATTTTTTTTTGTTTTTTTTATAATTAACTTTTGTTTCGTTAACTTAATATTTCTCTAAACAATTTAAATTAGTGCAACACGAATCTAGATTTTTTTTCTATTTTTTCTCTTCCCGCACTACTAATCCAAGACCAAGTCTTGGGATTTTTTCTGGTTATTTACCTGTGCACAGAATGTCCCAACAAGAAGGATTCAGCACAGTGCGACCTCCACTCTTCAACGGGGACGACTTCCCTTACTGGAAGAAGCGCATGGAGGTCTACCTCAAAACAGACTTCGACCAGTGGATGAGCATCACGAGACCCTACAAAATTCCAGTGGACAACGCCGGGAATCTAGTGGATCCAGAAGACTGGACAGCAGATCTCAAGAAAAAAGCATCAACAGAAAATAAAGCAATCAACACTCTACAGTGCGGATTGACAAGAGAAGAACTGAACAGAGTCGGTCCACACAAGAACGCTAAAGAGCTATGGGACAAGTTGATCGAACTGCACGAGGGAACGAGCGACGCTAAGGTAACAAAACGAGACTTGTTTTTAAATAAAATTTTTAATATAAAAATGCAGGAAGGAGAAATAGCAAATCAACTACACGCGAGGATCAAGGACATCCTCAACGGGCTTCACGCGATAGGCCACCAGATGGAGAACAGAGACTTAATAAGGTTCGCATTAAACGCCTTTCCACGTAATAGTTTATGGGCATCAATAGTGGATGCCTACAAAATTTCTAAGGATCTTTCTAATTTAAAATTAGATGAGCTTTTCTGTGAATTAGAATTACACGAACAAACTAATGCTAGAGCCGAGAAAGGTATAGCTCTATTTGCAGGGTCCTCCAAAGAAAAGAAAAGCAAGCCTGAATTTGAAGAAGAATCTGACCAAGACTCCGAAAACGAAGAACACCTGGTGAACTTGGTAAGAAAAATGTTCACCAGGAGAAAGAGGAGCTTCAGCAAAAAGGATCTTCAAAAGATCAGCTCTTCCTCGTAACAAAAGAACGGCTGCAACAAAAAGGGACATTACAAGAACGAATGCCCAAAACTAAAGTTCGACAAACCAAAGCCAACAAAAAAGAAAGCACTCAAAGAAACGTGGGACGACTCCTCGGACGAATCAGAGGAAGAAGAGCAGAAACACCAGAGCCACCTTGCACTGATGGCCCGCGAAGCCGAAACAGAAAATGAGTCGGAAGATGAAGACGGGTCCGAACCCGAAACAAGCCACGAGTCCGTACTCGTTTCCGAAGGCTCGAATGAGGTATATTTTAATTTAAACAAAAAGTTTTTTAGAATCATTTCGTGTTTAAATAGTAAATTAACTAAAGTAGAAAATGAAAACAAATCACTTCTTGAGGAAAATCAAAACCTCAAGGAACAACTAAAAAATTTGAATCCAACTCAAGATCTAACACTTGAGGAGGAGAATTTATCACTAAAAAATGAAATAAACAATTTAAAGGAGATGTTAGAAAAATTCACAACCAGATCAAAAAATTTAGACTTAATCCTAAATAATCAAAAAGCATGTTATAATAAAACCGGACTAGGATATAAGTCGAATTCAAATAAAACCTTCAAATCAGTAATAACCCAATACAAGTCAACCAATCTAGCTTGGGTTCCAAAAGCGTGTCTGACCACGCAAGTAGGACTCAATCAATATTATATACCTAAAGAAAAAATACATTATATAAAATTGAATAAACCAAACCAAAATCCAAAATACAAAACTAAATCAAATTCAAAATCTAAACAGTTTAAAAATCAACAAAATTATCACCAAGTTAACTATAACTATAAAAAGAATCGACACAAGCCTAAAATCAAAACTTAAACTAATGGCCAATAATTCAGGGGGAGGCTCCAGAACAGCTGGCAGCTCCAAAACTAACTTACCCGACAGGGTAACCCAAAACTAATTAACCCGGCAGGGTAATTAAGATTAGTTAAAAAGAGACCAAGTTTAACTTGAATCATGGTACTTGTGAAATTTTTGGATGATAGTACGTTAGGAAAGCTTGGGCATCGCATGTCTAGAAAGATATGGTTTCGATCTGGTGCATTTGGCCAAGTGGAACTGACCGAAGCTACCCTTAAATGAATCCTAACCAGTTAGACAAAGATTTAATACTAAGTTCCGTGGATAGGACTATTCGGAAAATCTCGAAAGGTTGGTTACTTCTAATGACGTCCATGTGACTCACCAAGCTTAGAAATTTATCCGAAGAATGCATATTTGTGGAGACCAAAGCTAAATCTGAATCTAACTCAAGTTAAACCAAAACTCCATAAAAAATAATAACTAATTTCATCTCACAAAATCATAAGATTCCCTGATTGATAATATAGATCTGGTGAGAAGAATAAGGTTTAAAATTTTAAACTTAAAAATTATTTTCAAAATTTTAAATTTTAAATTTTAAACTTAAAAATTATTATTTTCAAAATTTTAATTTTAAACTTAAAAATTGTTTTCAAAATTTTAATTTTAAACTTAAAAATTATTTTCAAAATTTTAATTTTAAACTTAAAAATTAATTTCAAAATTTTAATTTTAAACTTAAAAATTATTTCAAAATTTTAATTTTAAAACTTAAAAATTATTTTCAAAATTGTAATTTTAAACTTAAAAATTAATTTCAAAATTTTAAATTTTAAACTTAAAAATTATTTTCAAAATTTTAATTTTAAACTTAAAAATTAATTTCAAAATTTTAATTTTAAACTTAAAAATTATTTCAAAATTTTAATTTTAAAACTTAAAAATTATTTTCAAAATTGTAATTTTAAACTTAAAAATTAATTTCAAAATTTTAAATTTTAAACTTAAAAATTATTTTCAAAATTTTAATTTTAAACTTAAAAATTGTTTTCAAAATTTTAATTTTAAACTTAAAAATTATTTTCAAAATTGTAATTTTAAACTTAAAAATTGCTTTCAAAATTTTAATTTTAAAACTTAAAAATTATTTTCAAAATTGTAATTTTAAACTTAAAAATTAATTTTAAACTTAAAAATTAATTTTAAAATTTTAATTTTAAACTTAAAAATTATTTCAAAATTTTAATTTTAAACTTAAAAATTATTTCAAAATTTTAATTTTAAACTTAAAAATTGTTTTCAAAATTTTAATTTTAAACTTAAAAATTATTTTCAAAATTTTAATTTTAAAACTTAAAAATTATTTTCAAAATTTTAATTTTAAACTTAAAAATTATTTTCAAAATTTTAATTTTAAACTTAACAACTATTATCAAAATTTTACTTTAAACTTAAAAATTATTTTCAAATTTTAATTTTAAACTTAAATTAATGCAGGCTCAAAAGGCTAACTTGAAATCCTACTTACTGTAGGAAACCAAGTGGATTTTGGACAGTGGTTGCTCCAAACATATGACTGGAGATCACACCAAGTTCACTCAACTCACTTACAAAAGCTTAGGAACAGTTGCCTTTGGAAACAACGGCAAACTCAAGGAAATTGGTATAGGTAATATTGAATTAAAATTAGACTTTATAATTACAAATGTCTTACTTGTTGAAAACTTTAAATATAATCTTCTAAGTATAAGTCAATTGTGTGATACTAGGTATAAGGTCAAATTTCTATCTACAGAATGCTCAATCAAACATCTAGATAATCCTACCATAAGCCTAAAAGGTTTTAGAAAAGACAACATCTATGTCATCAATTTAACCATTTCTTCCATTAAGTGTTATTTAACACAAAAAGAAGAAACTTGGTTATGGCATAGGAGAATGTCTCACACCAACTTTAGAAATATAAGTAAACTAAATGGACTTGTAAAAGGCTTACCAAAGTTACCTAACTTAGATTCAACTATATGTAATGCTTGTCAACAAGGAAAACAAACTAAATCAACCCACAAACAAACAAATCAACCACAAACTAACTCAATCTTAGAACTTCTACATTTAGATCTTTTTGACTCCCATGGAGTCAAATCCATTAATGGAAACTTATATTGTTTAGTAATTATAGACGATTACTCTAGGTTTACTTGGGTAAAATTCTTAAAACATAAAGATGAAACTTTTGAAAATCTTACAAACTTTTGCAAACAGATTGAAAATGAAAAAGATATTAAAATTAAAAGAATTAGGAGTGACAATGGGGGAGAATTTAAAAATCACAACTTTAACAGTTTTTGTCTAGAAAACGGTTACCATCATGAGTTCTCATGCCCTAAAACCCCCCAACAAAATGGAATTGTAGAAAGAAAAAATAGAACCTTACTTGAAGCTTCTAGAACAATGTTAAATGAGTATAACCTACCTAAATACTTTTAGCACAGCCTGCTATGTACAGAACAGAACAACAATAAATAAAACTCATAACAAAACCTTCTTCGAAATATTTTATAATAAACAACCAAACATAAAATACTTTAAGGTATTTGGGTGCCCAGTTTTTATCTTAAATACAAGAGAATACTTAGAAAAATTCACCTCTAAAATTGAAAATGGAATTTTTGTAGGATATTCCCTAAATAGTAGAGGCTACAGAATTTATAATAAGGTTACCTTAAAAATTGAAGAAACTACTAATGTAAAATTTAAAGAAACTAAACAAGACATAGAACCTACCCAACTACCGGAGTTTGTTCCAGAAATCAACCAAACTCTAAATCATGAAGAAGAGGAACAACATCAAGAGAAGCAACCTCCTAAAACAATAAGGGTAAACCCAAATCATCCAACTGATCAAATAATTGGTGACCCAGACTTAAGAGTTCAAACCAGATCATCTTTTAGAAACCTAAGTCAAATTTCATTAATTTCAAAAATTGAACCTAAAACTGTGGATGAATCCCTACTAGACCCAGATTGGATTATAGCTATGCAAGAAGAACTAGCCCAAATTGAGCGTAATAAGGTCTGGGACCTAGTCCCACCACCTAAGAATAAGAAAATAATAGAAACAAAATGGGTATTCAGAAACAAACTAAGTGAAACTGGAGAAATTACTAGAAATAAGGCTAGGCTGGTTGCCAAAGGATTTAGTCAAGTTGAAGGACTTGACTATGACGAAACATATGCCCCAGTAGCCAGATTAGAATCCATTAGAATGTTACTAAGTTATGCAGCCCATAAGGGATTTAAACTATACCAAATGGATGTTAAGTCTGCCTTTCTTAATGGACTAATCAAAGAAGAAGTTTATGTAGGTCAGCCTCCTGGTTTTGAAAGTCTAGAACACCCTGATTATGTTTTTAAATTAAAGAAAACCCTATATGGACTTAAACAAGCACCCAGGGCTTGGTATGAGAGGCTAACATCTTACCTAACATCTAAAGGATTCAAACAAGGTCAAATTGACCCAACCTTGTTTGTTAAATCATTAAATACAAACATATTTATTGCACAAATATACGTGGATGACATAATATTTGGCTCAACAAATTCAGAATTTCTAGAAGAATTTATTAATCTAATGGAAAAAGAATTTGAAATGAGCTTAGTGGGAAAACTAACATATTTCTTAGGATTACAAATCAAACACTGACTGGTTATAATTAACTTAATCTGACTAACCAAGTGAAAGCTACTATCTTCTGATAGTTAGTTAGTACCTAATTGGTTAGACAGCTGGTTAGAGTTAAGTATCAAGTTCAGGGGGAGAATTAACTCAAAATTTTGTGTGTTTGAAAAATGCCTTTTAAAACCTAACCTATGTTTGAACATTGATTTACAAAAAGTTAAATTTAAGTATTTGAAAAGTAAATGTTACTTAAACATAAAAAGTAAATTTGAAAAACCTATTTTGAAAATTTCCACACGACTCAACCTGTCTCCCCCAAGTCAACTTGACTATTTTTTAAACTTGGTATTAAAAATTGCACTCTTATCTTTCAAATTTTGAACCAAACTTAGATATCTTTCAAAATTTGATTACCTATTACAGTAACTCTTCACTATGATTTTTTACCTTTGTTCATTTTTTTGATGAATGTCAAAGGGGGAGGAGGGTTAGGTGGTTAAGTTAGCTAAACCAATTTGAAAACACAAACTAACTTTAAAACCACACAAATGTGTTGTTTCTTGCATATGCTTTCACTAACTTAACCAGGTTGTCATTCCATCAAAAAGGGGGAGATTGTTGGTGCGGCTAGCACTAACGATTTAACCCAGGTTTTGATGAATGACAAATAGGTTAAGTTAGTCTTGTTGTTGTCTGACACTTTGATCGAGTGTGCAGAAGAAGTCCAGATAGGTCGACGGGCTGACCGGATGTCTGGCACGAAGTCCAGCTAGGTCGACGGGCTGACCGGATAGCTGGCGAGAAGTCCAAGCGGGTCGACGGGCTGACCGGACACTTGGCGAGAAGTCCAGCTAGGTCGACGGGCTGACCGGATAGCTGGCGAGAAGTCCAAGCGGGTCGACGGGCTGACCGGACGTTTGGCGAGAAGTCCAGACGGGTCGACGGGCTGACCGGACGTCTGGCAGGTAAGTGAGGTAAGTCACTGGAGGGGAGTGACTGTGAGGACGCATTCCCGGGAAGGGGACATTAGGCGTCGATCCGGATTAGATCCATTTCGGATGTCTAAGTCGAGATCGTGACTAGATTCCGGTCTCGGAAAGACGGAATCTAAGTCATACTCTTTTTATCCATCTGTTGAACTTTAACTGTGCTAACAATTTGTTTTACAGGATGTATATTTGCCTCGAACCTTGTTTTGCGGGAAAAAAGAACAAGTTTGTCTCGGATGAACAGTGTCCGAAGGCACCTTCAAGCAGTGAAGGCATCTTGGTACTATTCATAGAAAGCGCCTTCCGCCCGGAAGGGATCCAGGCGCCCGGAACAGCATATAAAAGAAGCCCCAGGCAGGAGCTTCAAAATCAACTTTTACTGAGAACTCTTCTACTGCTGATCTTGCTGCTCGACGTTCAAGTGCGACGTCAACTACGCTCCGACAAAAGTGCTCTTTCGGTTTTTATTTAATTTTCCTTTGTCGATATTGCTTTATTACTAGCATTTCCTGTACTTATTCTGTAATCATATTTCGACTTGTTAGTGATTGCCCAACGAAAGTGGTCAAGGACCACGGGCCTTCTAGTAGGAGTCGTCACAGGCTCCGAACGAAGTAAAAACATCTGTGTCTATTTTATTTTTCCGCTGCGATTATACTCATCTTTTTCGAATCGATATTCACCCCCCCCTCTATCGAATCTAACGGTCCTACAGATTCTTGAATCTTTGCAAACTTAGTCTTAATTATTTTTGAAAAGTAAATTGTTTTTAAACTTAATTTTAAATTCTGGTTTTGAAAACTCATTTGAAACCTAGTTTGAAAATTTAACCTTGACTTTGAAATTTTGGTCTGGGAAACTGAGGTTTGAAAAACATGTCAAAAATTGAAAAATCTACACCTTGGTTTTTGAAAAAAAAATTTTAATATTATACACTTATACTTAAAAATGAGCCTTTCAAATTTCTGATTAGAAAAATCTCTCTGAGTTTGTAAATTCATTTTTGAAAATTAAATTAATGTTCAAAATAAACTCATTACTAAGTTTTATTGCTAATTTAGTTATTTTTCAAAACTTAGTTATGTTACAAAAGTTAAATTACTATGTGGTCAAATTTAAAACTCCCCCAGATTAACTTGACATTTATTACTTTGTCTGAAGTCTATGTTTATGTTTACTTAATCCATGCTTATTTTTGATGAATGCCAAAGGGGGAGGGTTAGGTGGTTAAGTTAGCTAAACCAATTTGAAAATATAAACTAACTTTAAAACCACATAAATGCATGTTGTTTTTTGCATAGGTTTTCACTAACTTAACCAGGTTGTCATTCCATCAAAAAGGGGAAGATTGTTGGTGCGGTTAGCACTAACGATTTAACCCAGGTTTTGATGAATGACAAATCAGGTTAAGTTAGTTTGTTGTTGTCTGACACTTTGATCAAGTGTGCAGGAGAAGTCCAGACAGGTCGACGGGCTGACCGGATGTCTGGCACGAAGCCCAGCTAGGTCGACGGGCTGACCGGATAGCTGACACGAAGTCCAAGCGGGTCGACGGGCTGACCGGACGCTTAGGCACGAAGCCCAGCTAGGTCGACGGGCTGACCGGACGTCTGGCAGGTAAGTGAGGTAAGTCACTGGAGGGGAGTGACTGCGAGGACGCGTTCCCAGGAAGGGAACATTAGGCATCGATCCGGCTTAGATCCATTTCGGATATCTAAGTCGAGATCATGACTAGATTCCGGTCTCGGAAAGACGAAATCTAAGTCATACTCTTTTCTTGTTAAATCATATTACTTTAGTTGTGCTAACAATCTGTTTTGCAGAATATATATTTGCCTCGGACTAACTCTGTTTTACAGGAAAGGAAGTTTCTGGAAACAGGAGGTACGGGTGCCCGGAAGGGATCCGGGCGCCCGGAGGTGAATTTTATCCAGGCCGAGTCGTCGCCACATGGAGTTCGCTGATTAGACCTGCCACGTCGCACCAGGGCGCCCGGAAGGGATCCAGGCGCCCGGAGCAGCATATAAAAGAAGCCCCAGGGGTGGAGCTTCAACAACAACTGAGAACTCTTTGACTGCTTGCTCTACTGCTCTACGCTCCTGCGACGCTAACAAAGCTCCGACAAAGTGCTCCTTCTTCTTTGATTAACTTTCTTGTCGGTATCACTTTATTTCCATTAGCATTTCTGTACCTTAATTTGTAATAGTATTTCGAATTGCTAGTGAATTGCCCAACGAAAGTACTCAAGGAGTACGGGCCTTCGAGTAGGAGTCGTCACAGGCTCCGAACGAAGTAAAAAAACACCTTGTGTTCATCTGTCTAAAGTTTTTATTATTCCGCTACGCTTAACTCTGATTAACGCGATTTCTTCGAATCGATATTCACCCCCCCCTCTATCGACGTTTCACGATCCAACAGAAGCAACCACTTCACGGATGCCAACAACAGCAGCAACTGATCAGTTGGAGTCCAGCCGAGGGAAGCTCACACGAAGCTTCAGCAGTGGAGAGCTCAGCAAAGCTCAGATCGTAGGAGCAAGAAGAAGTCAACTTTCTCTCGTGTAGAGGCCCTCAACCTCGATTTTTAACCTGAACCTGCGAAGAAGACAAAGAAATCTAGCCGTTGTGACTCAACGGCTAGGCCTGGACCGATCAGGCTATGGCCTGATCGATCTGGGAGGCTTCTGATCGGTCTGTGGACCGATCAGACTATAGGTGGATGGTCCACAGACCGATCCCCCATACTCTCTTCCGGACTTCATCGCTTCCTGATCGGTCTCCAGACCGATCAGATAACTTACTGATCGGTCACCAGACCGATCAGATAACTTATTGATCGGTCACCAGACCGATCAGATAACCCACAGAACGCTACTGTTTGGTTACTGATCGGTCACCAGACCGATCAGATAACCACAGTATCACTGGATCGGTCAGCAGACCGATCCAATACCCATGTGGATTTAGAGCTTCCCAGCTCTAAACCCCAAAGCCTTCCTGATCTAGAGAACGAGCTACCAAGTCCTCTCCGACCTAGTCCAGAGAATGAGCTACCGAGCCCTCTCCGACTTCCTCATCCGGTCCAGAGAACGAGCTACCTAGCCCTCTCTGACCTAGTCCGGAGAACGAGCTACCGAGCCCTCTCCGACTCTGTCTGGTCCAGAGAACGAGCTCCCGAGCCCTCTCTGACCTAGTCCGGAGAACGAGCTACCGAGCCCTCTCCGACCTCCCATGCCAAGCTTCCACACTTGGACTTTTCCCTGTGCCAAGCTCCCTGCTTGGACTTTTCCCGTGCCAAGCTCCCTGCTTGGACTTTTCCGTGCCAAGCTCCCTGCTTGGACTTTTCCATGCCAAGTCTCCATACTTGGACTTTTCCCGTGCCAAGCTCCCTGCTTGGGCCTTTCCGTGCCAAGTCTCCATACTTGGACTTTTCCCGAATCAGGTCAACTCAAGTCGGGTCAACCAGGTCAACCTTGACCAAAGGTTGCACCCACAATCCCCCAAGTTCCTATTCTTGTCAAACATCAAAATACAACTTCTCTATTCTTGTCAAACATCAAAATATACCTCGAGTCAGGTCAACTCGAGTCGGGTCACCCAGGTCAACCTTGACCTAAGGTTGCACCAACAACAAACTCATTCTATTTTATTGTAGAACGTTTTGAAGTAAGTAAAGAAAAATATGCAGTTAGACCTAACAATACGGAACCTAATCATGAGTTCATGTGCTCTAAAAGTAAGTTGATTTGATAATTTCTTCTTGGTATCCTGAAAAACAAATGAGGTTATGCCTTCATAGACATTCTAGTTGTTGATTGGATGGCCATCTCTTTTCTCTAACAAGTTCTTTCACAGTACTAATGACAACTTTGTTTCACTTTATGAATACTAGTTTAGCTTTATCAAAATTCTAAATTATTTTTGTTAAGTATCCAAGACTAGAAGTGAGTTTGAAGTGATTGTTTGTGAAGAAATGAATACAATATTGTTTTCTGCAAATGACTTCTTTTTTATTTTGACATTAATATTTTCCTGAAATAGTGCTAGGAAATTAAATAGATCTGTAGGATCTTCAGTCCTGGCCATTTATTACTAGTGTGATGAGCAGTATGTTTTCTTGTATTCCTCATTCCTAATAAAATGGATCTGCAACATCACTTAGCTTATCTATTTGTAAAATGTCTTAAACTGGAATTTGAACTGTGACCTTTGTTTTTAGCTTTTACCATCGAAAATTTCTTTTACATAATACTGATGGTATTGTTTTCTGTGACAGATACACAGTGGTAGGTGTTTTGTCCCAGTCTCAAGTCGACAATAGAAGTAAGCATGCAGATCGTTGTCTTCGAGGCCAGCTAGCTATTTTGTACTTTTTTGTTTTAAATTTAAATGTCACTATCTACTTTGAAACAGAACTATTTTGTCTTTGTGTATAGTTGAATTCTCCTCTAAATACTAATACATTGTAGTTGAGTTCTATTGTTTTGGTATGAGTTTGAAATCATTAGCCGAGCTGATTAAATGCTATTTTATATGTCAAATTCGAAACATGGTAAAAAAAATAATAGTTTTGTAAATATAAAAAATTATTTTGTTAATAGATTTTTTTTATTTTAAAAAACAACGCTTTTAAAACATTGTAAAAGTGTTGTCTTTGCCAAAAACAACAACGCTTTTAAAGCGTTGCAATAATGTTATTTTTGCAAAAAAAGACAACGCTTTTAAAGCGATGCAAAAGGGTTGTCTTTGCCAAGAAACAACAACATTTTTAAAGCTTGCAATAATGATGTTTTCGTAAAACGACAACGCTTTTATAGCGTTGCAAAAACGTTGTCTTTGCCAAAAATAACAACGTTTTTAAAACGTTGCAAAAGCGTTGTCTTTGCTACAAAAGACAATATTTTTAAAGTGTTGTCGTAGAGCGGACTTTTAACAACAGTGCTTTTAACAACGCTTTTTCACCTACAAAGACAACGCTTTTAAAGCGTTGTCTATTAGCGTTTTTCTTGTAGTGTATGTAAACAATTTACATAAAAGTCCACTTATTTATCAAATACAAATACCCTTATGTTTGAATTCGGAAGATGGTAAGTTTTCACCAAGTGGGTTGATATCCACTACAGATAAGAATAACATTGACTTTGGCCAACAAGTCATTCTTAGCTATAGCGGTAGGTAACAAGTTTACCGATTACATATCACTTATATATAACTATCACATTATGCTAGTAACTAATTGATCTTCGCATAAACATCTGGTTGTTAACACATTAACAAGTATACATCAAATGTATATCACCCAACTTCACTTCTATCCACATTGATCATTACTTTGGCATAACAAATTAACGCTTTAAGTTTTAAACCAATCTGTTAACCATAAGATTGCATCTCTATGGTTTGAATATATTTAATTTCAAGTTGAGCTTGACTTTGGCCAACAACTCAAACAAAAACTTAAACTCTGGTTCTTACTATATTAACAGAAAGTGTAGGTTTTAATATCGTGTAAAGGATTTGGTCTCATGTACATCATGCAAATATTCTATTTACATGACATTACATGCAAGGAATAAATGATGGCATGGTACGTCGCATGCATGGAATAAATTATGACAAGACACATCGCACGCATGGCATATTATGATACATCACACATATGGTAAGATCTAATCACATCGCACGCATGACAAAATCTAATCATGTAATAATTAATGCATCTACATGACATAAAATATGATATCAACATGACATAAATTTACATATGTTATAATTCTATTTTAGAAATAAAAATATATTATAAATATGATTTTAATAAATCAAGATTTATCTAATTAAATTAGGAAACCAATTTCCAAATTTAATTAACATATCTCATCTAGAATCTTTATATCAATCAAGAATCTTTAATTTTTTGAAAATAAATTTCTAAATTAATTTTCTAATAATTTAGAAAATAAATAATTAATATTTTTTAATTTATTACAGAATAATTCAAATCTAGATTTTTTATGATTTTCAAATCTTTCCAAATTTAGTATTTATTAATAATTTATGAAACTTTCTAAAAATAGAATATTTTAATAAATCCAAAAAATTTTAAAAAGATTAATTCTATAATTTAATTTAGAATATCTCAAATTTGAATTTTTAATGATCTTTCAAATATTTCCAAATATGGTATTTCCTAATAATTTATGAAACTTTCTAAAAATAGAATATTTTAATAAATCTAAAAATTCTAGAAAAGATTAATTCTATAATTTAATTTAGATTATCTTAGATCTGGATTTTTTTAAAAAAAAATTAACAATCTTTCTATATTTAGTATTACCTAACAAATTATGAAATTTTCTAAAAATATAATATTCCTTAAAATTTCATAAAATTCTAGAAATGATAATTTATAAATTAACAGAATATTTCTAAATTTATTTTTCTAGAATTATATCAAAATATTTTCAAAAATAGAATTTCCTAACAATTTAGGAAACTTCCAAAAATAGAAAAAAGTCTTAATAATTCTAGAAAAATTCCAAACTAATTACAACACTAATTACGAACTGTAAAACGATTTTACGGTCATGTCAAAACACGACCAGGCTCTGATATCACTGTCGGGATATGCTCGATGCGGGTATGTCCTAGAACACGTTTCGTAAACATGCGCAGTGGAAAATAAAATAATAATAATTCCTAATTATTAAATCACACACACCATACGCATACAAGGATACAACATGCCGAACATGATCTCATAATTAAAATTTTACGGGAAGTAATTTTACGCTACGCTAGGTATGCCGAGTATGTCGAACCTCGCCTCTATTCGTATCCACGCCGAGCTTCTCAAGATAACTCCTTAAGTACAAACCTTTCCTTCAGAAGTTACTAGCCACAATGGAGAATTTTTCCTGGGCTACGACCTCATAGTGAGGTTTTTCCTGGGCTACGACCTTGCAGTGAGGTGGTGAGATCAGGCATGACCTCAACAGCGTGCCATGGTTAGCTTGAATTCACCCCCCCCCCCCCCCCGCCTAATTATAAATTATGGCTACGCCATTGTTAACAGGGCGTGCAAATCCCTAACATGACAGTGGAAGCTTCCACCATACGATTTGCCTGTTGACTATGCCTTATTGTCAGCAGTACCAACTCCTAGAAAGGTACAATGAGCTAAGCAAGGGGTCCCACTGTTTGGCCAAGCGGGTGAGCCGCTCGGTCAGGATTCCTCGCCCAGTCGCTCGAGGCTGTTCTTCTCCACGATTGTTCGGCTCAGTAGGTTGTTCCTCATAGGTCTGGACAGGTGGTCCGGTCGAACTAGCCCTTATAGAGTCGTCACAGTTGCGAACATCTGTTCTCCTCTCTTTAGTCGTCCGGCTATCGGAGCGTTGCCTATTGCTCAACCAGACGAGCGATCTGGTTGGACAAGCCTCCTGGCGGAACCCTGTTCCTGGGCCCTCCTTTCGCTGAGTGGGCGGCTATGCCCGATCGGCCTGTTGCCACCCGCTCGGCCAACTTTGGTGACCCGGCGACTCTATGCCTTTGACCGTCTTGACTTTGACCTCCACGTCGGCTGCTTTTCCCACCTTTGGTTCGTCCTTTGCGAGCTCCTTTTACCACATCACCTGAAATCTAAACTTAACTCATCTCACAAAACGATAGGATACTTTTGTCTGAAAACTTAGACTCGGTGAATGTTAAATTTAACATAAAATCAAAGCATTGACTTAAAAAATTAAAATTAAACTTAACTTAATCATGTATAAACACTGAATTGTTTTAATATATATATATATATATATATATATATATATATATATATATATATATATATATCTTAAATTCTTTTAAAATTTTACTTTAATACTTCTAAAAATTATTTTAAAACTCCTTTAAAATTTATTTTTAAAATTTTTTAAAAATCCTTCTAAAAATTATTTTAAAAATTATTTAAAAAATATTTTTAAATTATTTTAAAAATTAGTTTAACAATTTTTAAGATGTCATTTAAAACTTAGACACTTAACTAAAAATTAAAGTTTACTAAGATTAATTAAATGAAATTAATTAACTTAAAACTAAAATCTTAACTAAATAATTAATTAATTAAAATGTAATTAACTTAAATTTAAAACTTAGTTAATTAATTAATAAGTAAATAATTAAAACTTAATTGAATTAAACTCAAAATATTAACCTAACTAACTCTAAACTTAATTAATATAATCCTAATTTAACTTAATTTTAATTAATAATTTAACTTAAGGATGAAATAAATTAAAAATAATACTTTCATTAATTAATTCAACCAATTACTCCAAAATTTAAGTTGATTAATCGAATAAGTATTAAATTATTTAATTGAGTTATTAACAAATTATTTCATTTAACCTAAAATTTAATTTTAACTTAATTAACTTAATCCAAGATTAATTTTGTAAGATTAATTAATTAATGATTAATTTAAATAATTTTATTTTAACCATACTTAATGAACAATTATAATAGGTATATAGAATTAATATATTTGCTGAACATAACTGTTTCCAACACTAAATTCCCTAGGCACTTAAGTAGAACTCCTTGTTGCTAACAAGGATAATCAGGAAATATTAGATGACTAAGATTAAGAGGAGGAAGGGTTGAAAATTCTTTCAAATAGTTTAAAAACCTTTGATTTTTAAAAACCCTTATGAATGTTTTGAAAAGTACTTTAAAAACCTTTTAAAATTTGCTTGAAAAATATTTTAAATGGTTCTAAAATGATTTTGTTGAATTCCTTTAAAAAGTTTTGCAAAAGCCTCATAAAATTATTTTGAAAGATATATGTTTGAAAATTAATTTGAAATTATTTTGAAAGATATTTTAAAAAAATACTTCAAAAATCGCTTTCAAAAACTTACTCCACTGTTTAAATATCTATTTTGAAAACTGATTAAAATTAATCTTTCAAAAATATTTTTAAAAATTACTTGGACAATATTTGAAAACTTTTTCCTTTTGAAAAACAATTGTTTTAAAATTACTTACTTTGAACAATGTTTATAATCCTATCCGAAGGTGTAAAGCTGGAAAGCCGGGGATGTGGCAGTCTCGCTAACTAGATGAAGACCTCGCTCCTATTTGCAAAGCAAAACCAAATCAGGGAAGGGGTCCCTGGCGTTGGCCCTCCGACGCTCAAGTTAGAAGCAGGAGAAGAAAAAGTTAGAGTACTAGGGACAGAGGTTAATCTTCCCTTTCTTCATATCTGACATACTCTTCTATACTTTTCCTAGTGACCCTCCATCTTCTCCTGTTTTAATGATATTAATTACCGATAGAAAGTATCTTTGCCCTAGCTTCTTCTCATTTAATGACAAACAGAGTGTTCTCTTTTATTTTCTCTTTCCCTTATTAATTATTCATCTTCTCTTCCTTTATTATTTTATCGGTTCATTATGTGTACAATGCCAACGCCATACCTCGAGCCGAATGGGTGGCCCGCTCAACTCGAGCTCCTAGCCCACTCAGCATGCTCTCCTGTCAACCGGGTTGACCAGCCACTGGTTTACTCAAATGGTCGACCGGACAATGATCCCTCCGATCAGTCGATGAACTGCTTCCCACTCGGGTGCAGCCGAGCCTTACAAGCCTTGGCGTTGACCGCCTTGACTTTGACCTACACCGTGGCAATTGACTCATGCCAGGTAGGCCCTTCCTTATCGCAGCATCACAAGCCTCTCCTTCAAGTCTAGTCGAAGGAGGCTGCAAGTCCGATTGACTAGACAAGATGTGTCTTCGACGACTCTGAGGCTCGTTCGGCCCAAATGCTACAGTGTCCAATCAAACTATGCTCGATCTGTAATCATTAATCGGCCCACAAGCCAACGTCGCTCAACTTTATTTTGTCGTTGTCGAGTTCAACCATGTGACTCGTTCTTTGCGCCAATCGGGACGCTGAGCAGTAATACTTGGCACATGTTTTCCTTTTCCTTACGCACCCTCGGGCGAGCTCGGTCTTAGCTGACGTCATCCAAATTTCTTGAAGACTGTACAAATCCCTAATAATTATAGCCGAGCACACGACCATACATTTTTAATTAAGCTCATTAAATACTACCCGGTGACCAAAGGACACGTGTCCCTCACTGCTGCCGCCCGCTCACGTGACAGGCGGATATTCTCTTGTAACGAGGTGTGTGCCTTTTCAAAATCAACGATGGGATCTGCTTCTAGGTTTCCGTAGCTTTGGATCGGACAGCTGAGGTTGATCGGCCTTGAGGTTTATAAACCTCGCGTTCATCGTCGTCTTCCTCACTCTGCATTTTCGTCTCCCTCACTCTGTGTCTCCATCTTCGAACTTTCCGGAGACACTGCGTTCTTCTTCTTTTTTCGGCGGTCAAAGTTATCTCTCTACTAAGCTTTTTGTACCCTTCAACCAGCTATGTTCATTGTTCTTAGCATCTTTTCAATCAAACTTCTTTGTTGTTTCTTGTCGTCGTTTGTTTTCGATGGCAAGCTCCTCTCAACCTCCTATCTCCGTCCCTGGGCTCTAGTACACATACATCGAATCCAGGTTCGACGAAGGCGATGTTGAGAGTTTGAGAGCTTCCTTTGAAATTTCCTTGATTATCAAATCGATCTTCCTTCGACTTTTGACCGCCCGAACGAGCCACCTCCGGGTTTTGTATGCTTCTTTAGGGACTAATTTACCACTGGTATGTGATTCCCGATCCACCCTTTCTTCTCTGCCGTTTGTAAAGATGTTCATATTTCTCTCCATCAACTAGTGTCGAACTCCTTTCGACTGCTGTGCGGGGTCGTCATTTTGTTCCGCCTGTATGGCATTCCCCTTACTCCTCGGCTCTTCCACTATTTCTATTATCTCAAATTGTCCAAGTCGGGGACTTTTCTCTTCCAAGCCCGAGTGGGCCTAGTCTTCTTTGACAAGATGTCATCCTCTAACAAGCATTGGATGTAATTAGAGGTGCCAAATCCTCCCGAGCTCAAGAAATACAAGAGCCACTCAGACTACCTTCATGCAGCTTCTAGCTTGACCGGTCAGAAAAACCATATACACAAGTTGCTGCTGGAGGGTGTCCTCTATGTGTTCAGCCTGAGCCCTATCCGCTAAGGCTTCCATCTAGCCTAGGTATGCTCCTTCTTAGTCTAACTTTTGAATCTAACTGATTTCTCTTTTTCTTTTGTAGCTCAAGTCATGTTGCGCGCACATCTGGCCGGAAAATCCAAACTTACGGACGTAAAAATCAATGCTATGATCGTGGCTGAGTTGGAGAGCCGTGACTTACAACCGGTCAGCTCTCATGAGGATCCGCTTGGAGAGAGCACAGAATCCCCAGCTCAAGGGAGCGACAGAGTAGCCAGCCGTATGGTTGGTGGTGAAGCGGTTGTCGCAGTGAATCCCCCGCCCGAGCGCCTTCCAGTAATTCCAGTCGCCGAGGCCTTGGAATCGGCTTCTTCCGGGGAGCCGTTGATAAGCCGGAAGAGGCGACGTGCGGAGACTGCTGCCCGATCTACTGCCTCCGCTACACAGACTCCAACCAAGATCAACCCACGTCTTTCATCCGAGTGGGGCGAACCCTCCACACCTGTGCCTGAGCAAACAACGGTTGTCCCACATACTTCGATTTCATCCGATCGAACGTGGTCTTTGTCCAGGATACCACAAGGAACGATCTGTGCACCGTCGATTGCTTTCATACCGCCGAAGACTCAAAAGTCTCGCATCCTGCCAGCGTCAACGTCTTAGTCGGTTGGTAGAGCAACCTCAGCCCCATCCACTCTGAGTGACCAGCGTCACATAATGGCAGTCATCCATCTGCCTATGGACGAGTGGTGTTACTCTAGCAATGCTAAATCCCGAGCCCCGGAGCACCAAATAATTATCCAAGAGCCGCTAGCACAGATATGGATCGACGCCCGAGCCCGTATGACGGTCATGCCTCCAGGGGCACTCGCCGACAGTCATACCCAGATATCCACTGAGGTAAGCTCTTTACTTGCATGTTCCTATTGATTGCCGCTTGAGCCTAAAAATTATTTACTTGCAGTATTGGGTAGAAAGTCTGATCATGTGCCAACGGCTCACCTTTTTGGAGCAAGAAGTCAAACAGCTGCATGCCCCGAGTGGCCAAGCAGTGGCTTCTCAGGCGCAGCTGGAGCAAATGAGTGCTGAGATGGCTCAATTAAGGGCTAATCTTAGTAAGAGCTCCGAGCAGCTGGAAGCGGAGAAGAGTAAAGGCGTCGAGCAGGCTGCACAATTGGCTCGGTCGGGCCATCGAGGACTTGGAGATCAAAAATAAGGAGTTTCGGGTGTTAGCCCAAAACCTAAAGGAGGCTGAGGCCACATTGAAGGCTGAGCGAGATAGACAATCGGCCGAGCAGACCGCTGCGAAGACCTAGCTCGACGCCAAAGATGAAGAGCTGGCCAAGTTGAAGGAAGAGCTGAAGGCCTCCCGAGCAGCCTTAGAGACTTATCAGGGAGCTGATCAGTTGAGTAGGTTCAATCTCATGAAGCAGGCCTACATCCGCTCGAACGCTTTTAACAACAAGGTCACCGATCGGGCACTCCATCTATTCGACCTTGCTATCGATGGGACTCTCGATCAACTGAAGGAAGGTGACTGCCTCCCCACCACTCTGACAAGCAAGATCATTAGCTGGGACAAGCTGACTGAGTCGCTATCCGATGATGTTTTAGATTATCTTGAGTGAGCCTGCTCATGCGAGTTTTACTTCTGTAATTTTTTGAAAAAGGTAGATCCGCTACCTTAGCGGCCCCCCTAGTGTCGGCCCCACGGATATGGAGGGAGGTTCATGCAGGTACACAGGCCATAGGCGCATGGCGGGGTAAACCCCAGGTCGTCAGTTCCTGAGAATCGACCCCTGGCCATTACGCCAGAGATACCATGCGCCCACCGTCTGCGCTACGCCCTGGGGGCTTCTGTAATTTTTTGAAGTATCAATAAATGATCGTTCATCTGGAAAATCATTATTTTTCTTTGTCCCTTTCTTGTCGTTTGGCTTTTTTGGCTTCAACATGTATTCAGTTCATGTGCTACCGCGCAAACCAAAGTGAAACTGAGTCGCTTATGCCCCCAAGTGTAGTTTCATGATCTTATGATCGACAATGGGCTATATGATTTTATAGCTGATCGATCAGTTCTGAGTTGAAGGTCATCGCTCAACTTCTAATGGAGACAAGGGTTTAAAGTCACCGCCAACTGATAGCGACAAGGGTTTAAGGTCACCGCTCGACCATTGGTGAAGACTGGGTTTAAGGTCGCCGCTCGACCATTGATGAAGATTAGAATTTAAGGTCGACGTTCGACCGCTGATGGCGATAAGGGTTTAAGGTCATTGCTTGACCATTGGTGAAGACTAGGGTTTAAGGTCGCCGCTCAACTGTTGATGAAGACTGGGGTTTAAGGTCACCGCTCGACCACTAATGGTGACAAGGGTTTAAGGTTGCCGCTCGACCATTGGTGAATACTAGGGTTTAAGGTCACCGCTCAAACGTTAATGAAGACTGGGGTTTAAGGTCGCCGCTTAACCACTGATGGCGACAAGGGTTTAAGGTCATCGCTCGACCGTTGGTGAAGACTAGGGTTTAAGGTTGCCACTCGACCGCTGATAGTGACAATGGTTTAAGGTCGCCGCTCAATCATTGGTGAAAACTAGGGTTTAAGGTCGTCGCTCGACCGCTGATGGCGATAATGGTTTAAGGTCGCCGCTCAATCATTGGTAAAGAGTAAGGTTTAAGGTCATCGCTCGACCGCTGATGGTGACAAGGGCTTAAGGTCACCGCTCGACTGCTAATGGTGACAAGAGTTTAAGGTCACCGCTCGACCGCTGATGGCAACAAGGATTTAACGTCACCCTCGACCGATGATGGCGACAAGGGTTTAAGGTCACTGCTCGACCGTTGGTGAAGACTAGGGTTTAAAGTCGTCACTCGACCACTGATGGCGACAAGGGTTTAAGGTCGTCGCTCGACCTTTAACTTAGCCGATTGGCTCAAGAGTCTGGAAACTTGGCTTTTATTCATGTATGTCCTATATCTAGAAATCATATACGCAGGTACATCTATATTTACTCACGCACCTCTCATCTGGCCCTATAGTGTTGGAGATGATTTGCGCTCCATGGCCACTCGAGTCGTCTTCCATTTTCATCTTCTAAGTAGTAGACCCCCGAGCGGAGTTTCTGCACGACCTTGTAAGGTCCCACCCATGGCACCTCGAGTTTGGTGACGTCCCTGACTGGCTTGATTCTCTTCCAGACCAGATCGCCAACCTGAAAGACCTCGAGATCACCCTTCGATTGTAGTTCTGCCTCATTCGATATTGGTATGCCGTTAGCTGGATGGCAACTTTATCATGTACTTCATCCACCAAGTCGAGCTCCATCAACCTCCACTCTGTGTTTCACTCGTCATATAGTCGTACCCGGTCAGATTCTACTCCAACCTCCATGGGGGCCACCGCTTCTCCTCCATACACCAGCTGGAATGGTGTTACGCCAGTCGCCTCTTTTGGAGTCGTGCGAAGTGCCCACAAGACACTTGGGAGCTCATCGACCCAGCTGCCCCCAGCGTGGTCGAGCCAAGCTCGTAAGCCTCTAAGGATCTCTTGGTTTGTGACTTCTATCTGGCCATTACTCTAGGGGTAGGCCACTAAGATGAAGGCCTGCTGGATGTCATAGCCTTCGCACCACTCCCTGAGCCTTCGTCCAGCGAACTGCCTCCCGTTATCCGAGATGAGTTGGTGGGGGATGCCGAACCGACACAAGATGTTCTGTCAGATGAATTTTATGACCATCTACTCACTTATCCTTGCTAATGGCTCGACCTCCACCCATTTTGAGAAGTAGTCCACTGCGACGAACAAGAACCTCCGTTGGCCAGTCGCCATGGAAAACGGTCTTACGATGTCCATGCCCCATTGGTCGAATTGGCAAGACACCATGGATGCCTTCATCTCCTCGGTCAGTCCGTGTAGGATGTTGTGATACCTTTGGCAGGATAGGCATGTGGTTACTGTCCGAGCGACATCCTCTTGGAGAGCTGGCCAAAAGTATCTGGCTAAGAGAATCTGTCGAGCCAACAAACGATCGCCCGGATGGTTTCCACAAGAGCCTTGGTGCACTTCTCATATGATGTATTCTGCGTCTTCTGGTCCAACACACTTGAGAAGGGGTCTTGAGAAAGATCTCTTATAAAGTTGGTCTCATATAAGGGTGAATCGTCCGACCCTCTTCTTTAATAGTCGCGCTATCTGCTGGTCGGCCGGAGTGCTACCCAATCGGAGGAATTTAATTAGCGGCATTCTCTAGTCGCTCGAGAAGACCACCCCCTTCATCCAGTCAATGTGCACCACCAATGAAACCTGTTCAATCGGCTGGCTAATCACGACTGGTGATAATGAACTAGCTAACTTAGCCAGTTCCTCCGCTGCTTAATTTTCCGATCGGGGAATCTTCTGTATAGTAACCTCATAAAAATTTGCCTCGAGCTTCTCGGATGTTTCTACATATAACTTGAGTTGAGAGCTGCTAATCTCGAATCTCCCTGATAGCTGCTAGGCAGCCAACTGAGAGTCCGAGTCAATGAGGACTTTTGTGGCTCCAACATGTCGTGCCACCTGTAAGTCGGCTATCAAGGCTTCATACTCATCTTCGTTGTTGATGGCCCGATAATCCAACCGAACGGAAAGTTCCATCCAGTCTTCCCATGGTGAAATGAGCAGAATGCCGATCTCACTGCCTTGTCGAGTGGACGAACCATCGACATATATTCTCCAAGTTGCTGCTGGCTCGGCATTCTGGACCTCTGTGACGAAATCAGCCAAGGCTTGAGCTTTGATTGCCGTTTTGGGTTGATATTGGATATCAAACTCACTTAGTTTGGTTCCCCATTTGATTAGCTACCTGGACGCCTCTGGATTGAGGAGGACTCTTTCCAAGGTACTGTTGGTCATGATGATAATCGGATGAGAGAGAAAGTACGGGCGGAGTCTCCGAGAGGCAAGCACCAAAGCATAAGCTAATTTTTCCAGGGCGGTGTAGCGAGATTCAGCGTCTTTCTATATATAGTTTAAAAAGTACATGGGTTGCTGTTCATGGCCGTTTTGCTTGACTAATGCCAAGCCGACCGCAAGTAAGGAGTTAAGATACTCCTTGAGCTCTTCCAACGCCCGATCGCACTCCTTGTCCCACTGGAATCTTATCGCTCGACGCAGCACCTTCAAAAATGGTAGACTCTAATTGGATGACTTGGATATAAATCTAGATAGTGATGTGATCCTTCCGGTCAGCCATTGGGCCTCTTTCAAGCTACGGGGTGAAGGCATGTCGTGTAGTGCTTTTATCTTGCTCGGATTCGCCTCGATCCCTCACTCGGTGACTATGTACCCGAGGAAGTGTCCACTCTTAGCGCCGAACAGACACTTATTCAGGTTCAGCTTCATCCCATACGTCCTCAAAGTTTAGAATGTTTCTTTGATATTTGCACACGGATCAGCAGCTCAAACTGACTTTATTAATATGTCATCGACGTATATGTTGGAACCTCAAGGTTGTTTTGGTGTGATCAACAAGTTAAGTTAGGTCCTGCGTTGTTTCTAATCTTGTGTCTAAGTGTGCAGGAGCTTAGGAGCACAGGTACTCGAACGGAAGATACAGCTAGAGAGAAGGACGACACGCGGTCCGTCCGAGGGACGAGGCGCTACGGAAGAGTACCCCGGTGGATGAGAAGGAAGCGTGCGGTGGTTCCGAGGGACGAAAGCCGGAGCGGAAGATTGCTCGGGGAGCAAGAGACGCAGCTAGCGAGAAGGTCGGCACAGGGTGCGACTGAGGGACGAAGACTGCGGATGAGTACGCTGGTGGACGAGAAGGAAACACGCGGCGATTCCAAGGGATGAGAAGCCGGAGAGGAAGGCTGCTCGAGAAGACCGGAAGTTGGGTTCGGGTGAGCCCTTTTCCGGATTGGTGAGATCACCCAAGCGAGTGGGTCTGGAGTGGAAGAACCGGACCGAGGCAGGACTGACCCAGAGAAGAGGTCCCGGATGAAAAATTCAATGTCTGTTGACTTTGGGTTCCGGGGCGCCCGGAGCCCTCCGGGGCGCCCGAAACCCTTCCGGGTGCCCGGACCTTGAATATTGACCAGAACGTGTCTAATGCGTTCTGAACGTTGGGGGATAAAGTTTTATCCCCCAGGATGCCCGAAACCCTTCCAGGCGCCCCGACCAAGGCTATAAATATAGCCTTGGTCCAGAAGCTTTTCAACGAACTCATTACTTGTAATTCCAACGCTTGTGCGCTTTAGTTTAGAGTTAAGCTTCTGTTTTCTGCGCTTCATTGCTGTACGAGGCTTCTCCGCCCGAAGTAGATTTTTAGTGAGCTTGATCTTCCTTGGATTAACAACCACATCGGTTGTAACCAAGTAAATAGTTTGCGCCTCATTTTTTTCTTTATGCTTTTAATTTATCGGCTTACCTTATATATACAAGTGTTAGCTTAAAGAGTTCGAGGAGGGTTTGTCTTTTTGTGTTTGCAGGATATCCAACCCCCTCCTAGCCGGCCGCAACGGTCCTACAAGTGGTATCAGAGCCGAGATGCCTCAGAAGGACTAACCGTCGTCTGAAGCAACAAAACGATGGCCGGAGCTAGCGAATATCCACTAGCATTCGAGGGGGAGTTTTCTTCATGGAAGAAACAAATGGAGGTATACCTTAACTCAGACCTTGGTATTTCTTTAATTTTAAAATCTGGTTATGAAGAACCGAAGAACACGAACGGAGAAAGACTCTATCTACGCCTCTGGAACTAAAAGCAACGTAACGAATCGACGGCAAACGGACGGGCAGAATTTCATCTCCTAACCGTTATACCAAATGAAGATCTCAAAAGAATCGGCGAATACAACAGCTCAAAAGAACTTTGGGAAAAATTCTTAAAACTCTACGAAGGACCGATTGAAGTCGTCCCCTCAATAGTCATTGAGTCGTCATCAGAATCTGAGACGGAAGAAATTACCGAGACAGCCCCAACAGCCGAAGTACATCCCGAGATCAATGAAGGGGGAGAATCTTCGGAAGAAAGTAATTCAACAGGGGGAGAACCAACGGCCGACGAGGTAAGTAAGGTATGGACTCGAACCTCTAATCAATTGGTTCAATCAATCAAAAAATTGCCTGAAGATATTTGCGAACCAGAATTTGAATCATCTAAAGAATTTTTTGAATTACAAAATGTTTTGACGAAAGATTCTTGAAAACTAGAAATATTATCGAAAGAGTTTTTCGAACCTCAAAATGTTTTGACGAAAGAATCTTGCAAATTACAAAATATTTTTTCGAACAAAGCTTGCAAATTAGAGATAATATCAAAAGAGTTTTTCGGAGTAGAAAATTTATTATCCACAGATTTTTGCAAATTAAAATTTATGTTGTCAAAATATATTTGCAAATTACAAAATTTTTTGTCGAACGAAGTTTGCAAATCAGAAGTATTGGCGAAAAATTTTATTAAGTTAGAATTTATACTATCAAAATATTTTTGCGAATTAGGAATTCAAAATACAATAGAAAATGACATGTTACAATTGTTACAAATTTCTACATGTTCAAATTTTCTTGCTTCAAAGTTAAGAAATTATGATAAATTAAAATAGAAATTTAAAACTTTCTGATAAAAGCATTAGAATAAAATAAATAAATAAATACATAGAAATTTTTTAATGTTATCAATTTTCTTAAACTTTCTTGCATAAAGTTTCGGGCTTAGAAAGATTTTTATGGCTTAAACTAAGAAATTTTTCAAAAGTTATTTTTTAATTTTTCCTTGACTTGGAAATATTTTCCTTGAAAATCATTGAAATATATTTTCATTATATTAACCTTTAGATCTTTGTTTGAATCCCATTTTTTTTGTGATCAAAGGGGGAGAAGGAAAGTATAAGTCTAGGGGGAGGTAGAAATTGAAAATTGAAAATTTTCAAAATTTAATTTTTTCTATCTTGTTGCACATTATTGCAATAACTTGTTTTAATTTTATGTCTAGTTTTGACCCTAGCTTAACTTGGATTGATCACACCAAAAAGGGGGAGATTGTTGAAACCCCAAGGTTGTTTTGGTGTGATCAACAAGTTAAGTTAGGTCCTACGTTGTTTCTAACCTTGTGTCTAAGTGTGCAGGAGCTTAGGAGCACAGGTACTCGAACGGAAGACGCAGCTAGTGAGAAGGACGGCATGTGGTGCGTCCGAGGGACGAGGCGCTGCGGAAGAGTACCCCGGTGGACGAGAAGGAAGCGTGCGGTGGTTCCAAGGGACGAAAGCCGGAGCGGAAGATTGCTCGGGGAGCAAGAGACGCAGCTAGCAAGAAGGTCGGCACGGGGTGCGACTGAGGGACGAAGACTGCGGATGACTACGCTGGTGGACGAGAAGGAAACACGCGGCGATTCCGAGGGACGAGAAGCCGGAGCGGAAGGCTGCTCGAGAAGACCGGAAGTTGGGTTCGGGTGAGCCCTTTTCCGGATTGCCGAGATCACCCAAGCGAGCGGATCCGGAGCGGAAGAATCGGACCGAGGTGGGACTGAACCAGAGAAGAGGTCCCGGACGAAAAAGTCAATGTCTGTTGACTTTGGACTCCGGGGCGCCCGGAGCAGTCTGGGGCGCCCGGAGCCGTCCGGGGCGCTAGGAGCCCTCCGGGGCGCCCGGACCTTGAATATTGACCAGAACGCGTCTAATGTGTTCTGAACGTTGGGGGATAAAGTTTTATCCCCCCCAAGGCACCCAAAACCATTCCAAGCGCCCCGACCAAGGCTATAAATATAGCCTTGGTCCATAAGCTTTTCAACGAACTCATTACTTGTAATTCCAACGCTTGTGCGCTTTAGTTTAGAGTTAAGCTTCTGTTTTCTACGCTTCATTGTTGTACGAGGCTTCTCCGCCCGAAGGAGATTTTTAGTGAGCTTGATCTTCCTTGGATTAACAACCACATCGGTTGTAACCAAGTAAATAGTTTGCGCCTCATTTTTCTCTTTATGCTTTTAATTTATCGGCTTACCTTATATATACAAGTGTTAGCTTAAAGAGTTCGAGGAGGGTTTGTCTTTTTGTGTTTGCAGGATATCCAACCCCCTCCTAGACGGCCGCAACGGTCCTACAAGAGAAAGGGTTGTGTTTGCAGGATATCCAACCCCCTCCTAGCCGGCCGCAACGGTCCTACAGTATACCTACAAGTTGCGGCCGATCTGCTTCCGAAATACCTTGTTCATGAGTCTTTGATAGGTGGCGCTGACATTCTTCAATCCGAACGGCATGACATTATAGTAAGATGTTCCGCCAGCCATGATAAAGCTAACCTTTTCCTGATCTTCTTTAGCGAACGACACTTGGTGGTAGCCTTGATATACGTCTAGCACGAAGAACAGTTCACAGCCCGCCGTAGGGTCCACCATCTGGTCTATCCGAGGCAGTGGATAGAAATCCTTCGGGCATGTTTTATTCAAGTCATGGAAGTCAATGCACACCCACCATTTGTTGCCCGGTTTGGAGACTAGCATGACATTAGCTCAGGAACTGGACTTCCCGAATGTGTCTGGCCTCCAGTAATTTCTCTATTTCTACCCGGATGATTAGGTTCTGCTCTACGCTGAAGTCCCTTTTTTGTTGCTTCACAGGTCGGCCATCTGGTCAGATATGAAGCTCATGTTGGGTGACGCTCGGGAATATTCCTTAGAGCTCGTGGGTCTACCAGGTGAACACGTCATGATTTCGCCTGAGGTAGGCGGACAGCTCCACCTTTCTCTCACTCTCTAGATCGGCAGTAATGAAGGTGGTTGCTTCTAATTGGCTCAGGTGGATCTGGACCTCCTCCTTTTCTTCATAAACCAGCGTAGGGGGCTGCTCAATGATGGCATTCACCTCCAGGCGCGGGTTCTTCTGAGCGGTTCTTGCTTCTGATCTGACCTTCTCGACGTAGCATCGTCGAGCGGCCAATTGGTCACCTTTGACTTCTCCCACCTTGTCATCCACTAGGAACTAAATCTTCTGACAGTAGATGGACACTACTGCTCGGAACTCGTAGAGGGTCGATCAGCCAAGTATGGCATTATAGGCCGACGGTGCTTCTACCACAATGAAGTTTGTGGTTCTTGTTCTCTTCAGTGGCTCCTCTCTGAGCAAGATGGCCAACTTGGTCTGGCCGATTGGTAAATACTTCGTTGCCCGTGAAACCATAGAGCGGGGTCGTCATCGGCAGCAACCCACTTCGGTCGATTTGCAATTGATCGAATGTCTTATTGTATATGATGTTCACCGAGCTCCCTATATCAACAAAAGTTCGATGGATTGTATAATTGGAAATTACCACTCGGATGATTAGTGCATCGTCGTGAGGGATCTCTACTCCCTCTAAATCTTTAGAGCCGAAGCTAATTCGGGTCCTTCAGCCTTCTCCTTGTTGCAGCCAACAGCGTGGATCTCAAGCCGCCAAGCATGTGACTTCTTGGCTCGGTTGGAATCTTCATCGGTCGGCCCGCCTGTGATCATACCTATCTCCCCCCGAACGACATTACTTTGGTTCTCTTCCTCCTAAGACGTCGGTCTGTTCCTCTCGGTGAAGCATCGGGCGGGACTTAGATTGCTCCCACTCTAGGGTCGATGGTGACGTGGTTCAGGCGTTGTCCTTTCTTCCCCATTCAGATGGTTGATCGATGCCTTTGTCGTAGATCAGGTGATGGTGATCGACGGTGGTATCTCCGCGAGGTCGTCCTGCTTACTGCCAGGTCGTAATAGTCCCGGGTGTTGTGCGTTGTCGACTGGTGGAAGGAGAAGAACATCGGTGTCCACCTCTTGCCTTTTGCGGCCATTGGACGAGCAGCAGCCACATGTTGCATGGTATATGTCCTGGGCTCGTGTGGCAGGGCTCCTCCCGAGCAGGGCCCCTTGGGAGGTTGATGGTTGCTCGGCTGTCGCTGTTCAGATACTCTTGCGGGCTCGGCATGTGTCTCCTTCTTCCTTGCCGTCTGGGCTTCTTCCACGTTGTTGTATTCGTTGGCCTGCTTTTGTAGGTGGCCAAAGTCCCTTGGCGGCCTCCGGATGAGCGACCAAAAGAACTCTCCTTCGGTGAGCCCTTGGGTGAAGGCATTCACCAGCACGTCCAAGGAGACTGCCGGGATATCCATCGCCGCCTGATTAAAGCGCTGAATATAAGCCCTTAATGCTTCTTGGGGCCCCTGCTTCAGTGAGAAGAGATTTACACTCGTCTTCTAATGGTGGCAACTGCTAGCAAAGTGATGCAAGAAGGCTGCTCGGAAGTCCTTGAAGTTGTGGATCGAGTTGCTCGACAACCGCTTAAACCAGCGTTGCACCGATCCAGATAGCGTGGTGAGGAAGACTCGGCATTTCACCCCATCTGTATGCTGGTGAAGTATGGTCACGTTATCAAACTTGGCCAAGTGGTCGTCGGGGTCGGTCGCTCCATTATATTCCCCGATCGTTAGTGGGGTGTAATGCTTCGGCAGAGGGTCATTTAGAATCCCTTCCGAAAACTTAGAGGTGGCCAGACTTCCCGACCAGCGTTGCACTGAATCATCCTCTCTGGGTGCCTTCATTTTCCTTGTGTCTTGAATGGGTGCCTCATCTGAGGAAGATCCCAGGTCTCTATCCGTTCAGCCCCTCTCTTCTACCGGGGTCCAAAACGGTGCTCGATGTAGGGGGACCGGTGCATGAGGTGCTTCCCCATAGGTGTCGATCGGCCTTTTGTTCGGGTCCCGAATGGAAAGGTATTTCGTTCGGTCCCCTCGCTTAGCCTAGCGGCCTACCACTGAAGTTGCAGGCTCCTGCGCTTGTCGATCGACCAGCGCCTATTGTTGCTGTTGCTCCAATATCTTCATCACTCAAGCCTGTATTAGTGTGTCGAGATCCTCTTGTGTTAACGTCACTGTTGTGAGTCGTCCAGCGTTTTCCATCTTCTTGTTTGGATGCAGACTACGTTCCCATAGACGATGCTAAAATGATCCTATCTGAAGGCGTGAAGCTGGAAAGCTGGTGATGTGGCAGTCTGGCTAACTGGATGAAGACCTCGCTCCTATATGCAAAATAAAACCAAACCAGGGAAGGGGTCTCTGGCGTTGGCCCTCCGACGCTTAAATTAGAAGCAGGAGACAGAGGTGAATTTTCTCTTTCTTCATATCTGGCATACTCTTCTATACCTTTCCTAGTGACCCTCCATCTTCCCCTGTTTTAATGATATTAATTACCGATAGAAAGTATCTTTGTCTTGCCTTCTTCTCATTTAATGACAGACGGAGTGTTCTCTTTTGTTTTCTCTTTCCCTTATTAATTATTCGTCTTCTCCTCCTTTATTATTTTATCGGTTCATTATGTGTACAATGCCAACGTTATACCTCGAGTCGGACGAGTGGTCCGCTCAACTCGGGCTCCTGGCATGTTCAACTTGCTCTCTTGTCGACTGGGTTGACTAGCCACTGGTTTACTCAGATGGCCAACCGGATAATGATCCCTCCGATCGGTCAATGAACCGCTTCTCGCTCGGGTGCGACCGAGCCTTACTTAAGCCTTGGTATTGACTGTCTTGACTTTGACCTACACCGTGGTAATTGACTCGTGTCAGATAGGCCCCTTCTTATCGCCGCATCAGTTTACAAATTTTTAATTACATGATCACCTTACTGAAATACTAAATGGTTAAACTATGTTTAAAAAGTTTATTTTCAAAACATTTGTTTCGAAATGTTTTTGAAAAGTCATTTGAAAATTTGTTTGTTTTTAAAATTCCGTTTGTTTTCAAATTTAAACATTGTGTTACGAAAAGTGTTTTGAAAAAATTATTGTTTTAAAAAAAACATGTTTCAAAACATTATTTTGAAACCATACTTAAAAATTTATTTTAAACTGTAATTAAAAAATTTATTTATCTTGCTAAAACTGTAAATGAAAATTTGTTTGAAAAACTTGGTTTACAAATCTATTTATTTTGCTCAAACTTTATTTCAGTTGTTCAAAAATTTCTAAAATTTTGTCAAAAAAATTAGTTGCAACTTTTGTTATTTTTTCTAATATTTTGAAAATTAAGTTGCCAATTTTTATTGAAATTTTTGTTAAGAGTTTTTTTTTCTAAAATTAGCTTCAAATTAGTTAATAGAACAACTACTTGAGTATGTGCTTTATTTAAAACATCAAAATTGTTCTAGTATGCCCATGGTTGCATTTACTTGTGTTTAATGTATTACATTTTTTTTATATATGTCAAAAGGGGCGGATAGTAGGTTAGGTTAGAAAAATTAACTAACTTTACTCAAATTTAAACTTAATTTGCACTACATATTTATGCTTATTCGTATTTATTTTTCCTAACTTTAACTTAGGTTGTCATTACATCAAAAAGGACGAGATTGTTAGTATATGTTGGACTAATAATCAGGTTTTGATGTATGACAAATAGGTTAAAGTTAGTGTCACGCCTCAAAGGAGCCCCTGCCCAACAAATAAATCACATCTCCCCTATAACAGTGACAAATGAAACCTGGATACATAGTCACTTGGCCTACAGCCCACACGACTAGAAACAAAATGCAACCATGTAGTTTAATATACAGTCCACACAGCTAGATCAAGAACCACGTAGTTATATACACAGACCACGTGACTGGAATATAAAATAAAATAATAAACAGTCCACACGGTTGTAACAAAAACACAGTGAAAGTTGTAGGAAAGCCACACAATCTAAAATGATACAATGTGTACCGACACGACTTAAACATAACAAAATACCAAAAATGATAAAGTAGCCACATGGCTAAACACCAATTATAATGATAATACCATAAGGAAAATATGCAAGAAAACAAAAATCAAAGTAAAGACCATCCTCTAATGTGACGTAAGACCGACCAACAAGATACTCCAAGCGACTCAACAATCATCTACCTGCTATCTGAAAAATATAAAAGTACAAATGGGATGGTGAGTGCGGGTGACTCAGCTGATAATAGACAAGATAGTGCATGGTGATCCTGTCCGAAAATCATGGAGATGGCAAGCTGGGGATGTGGCTGTCACGTTGACTGGATGTAGACTCCACTCTGCTCTACAACACAAGAAACGTCAGTATCGAGCCAAGGAAGGGGTCCCCGGTATTGGCCCTCCGACACTCAAGTCAGTCACAGGAAAGAGGAAAAAGATGGTGCAACAGTTAACATAGGCATAAATAGTGAATAACGCGTACCTCCGTCGGTGTATGGACCCCCTTTATATAATGCCCTAGTGTGCGACGTGTGCACTTCTCTTGAGACGTAGGCATGTTCTCTAACTGGTCATGGGCACGTTCTCCAATTTGTCCTATGAAAGGACATGTCGGGAAAGTGCCTCTGACATCATACCTTAATAGGGCATGCATATCCCTGACAAAACAGTAGAAGGATATTGAGAGATACGACAGTGATCCAGCTATTCGACCGAGCGAGGTAGCACCTCGGCTGGGACTCCTCCACTCGATCGACCTTGACAATTCTTCCTTGTGGTGACTGGGTATAGTAGCTTATCTCCTTCCGCTCAGATAAGCGCTTCAGTGACCTTAGCATTCTGCCGATCTGCAGTGAGCATCTGGCAATCTTGCCCTATTGTTCTGAGCTGGACGGGGGTCGGCTCGGACAAGCCTCTTGCCAATCGGACACTGCCCGCATTGATCGGCCATTGTAGTTGACCTCTGCTCAGCCACCATAGGTGAGCCCTTTGACATTCTGGACTCGTCGACTACTATCTCCGTCCTTTGACCCGCACTAGTGGGCCCCCCTTTTTCACCACATCACAAGTTTTTTCCTCAAGTCTAGTCGAAGGAGGCTGCAAGTTCGACTAACTGGACAAGTAGTGCCTCGGGTGACCTCCGCCAATCGGACACTCTCTATGCTTGGATGTTGGTCCGCTCATATCTCCTAACCATCATTCGGACATAATGAACGTCAAAGTTTATCGCTGACTCAGAGGTCGAATTCATCGACCGGTCATTGCCTTCTTTGAACTCGAACTCTTGATCGGATCACATAATCTTCAAAGTCTGCAGTGGATCTGCTGCTCGGCTGCATCATAGACAGATATCTGGGCCGATCAGAATGGTTGACGATGGCACTTGGTGAATTTTTCCCTTTCTCTATGCTTTCTCGGATGAGCGCCCTTTCATAGTGGCTGATGTCATCTAAATTTCTAGAAAACTATGCAAATCCTCGATCATTTTGACCGAGCACGCGGCCATGCCTTTTAATTAAGTCTCATTAATGCCCTCTCATAGCTGACTGCCACTTGTCCTATCTTCTGTCATCGCACGTTTGACATGATAGGCGGATATCCATTGCTGATGTGATAGACACCTTTTCAAATTCCACATCCAAATTTCATCCTTATTTTTCGCAACCCTCAATCGGACGGCTCTAAGCAATCGACCACGAGGTGTATAAACCTTCATCTGCTTGTCGTCATCTTCACTTTACCTAGCGCTTTCGTTTTCAAGCAGACTCTATGACGTTTCTTCTCCTCTTCTTCTCCGGTGACCTTTCTCAGTAAGGTTCTTCTCTTTCCTTCGTTGAATCTATGGGTTGCGTCTTCTCAATTTCTTTGTTTTCGATGGTTGATTTTCTCCAACCGCCTGTGCCCATCCTCGGGCTTTGGTACACTTTAACCAAATCCAGGTTTAACGGGGAGGAGATAGACCAGCTTAAATCCACCTACCATTTTCCATTTGATTATCAAATTGTCATTCCCTCTGCTTACGACCGGCCACACGAACTGCCTGTTGGCTTCTTAACCTTCTTTAAGGACCAGTTTTGTGCAGGCCTTTGGTTTCCTGTTTATCCCTTCTTTTCCACTGTATGTAAATATTTTCATATTTTCCTACATCAATTAGTGTCAAACTCCTTTAGGTTGCTGTGCAGGGTAGTAGTTTTGTTCCACCTGCATGGCATTCCCTTAACGCCTCGGGTCTTTCATTACTTCTATTACCCTAAACTATCCATGCTAGGAACCTTCTTGTTTCAAGCCCGATTGGACTCAGTCTTTTTTGACATAATGTCGCCCTCCAATAAGCATTGGAGGGAATACTATTTCTTTGTTCATTTTCCCGAGTGTCCCGACTTTTCGACCAGTTAGCAGATAGAAGTGATGACGCCTCTATCGCTTGGGAGATACCACAGTCGATCAGACTATCTCCAAGCAGCGTCTAGTTTGGTCGGTTAGAAGTATCACATCCACCGGCTGCTGTTGGAGGGCATTTTGTATGTGTTCGACTTGAGCCTGATCCGAACATAGCTGTCGTCCAGCGTAGGTATGCTCTTTCTTCTCCTTATCTTTGAATCTAACTGATTTTTCTTCTTTTATTGTGACCCGAATCATGCTGAGGGCGTGTCTGGCTGGCAAGAGTAGGCTCACGGATGCATAGATCAATGCAGCAGCCGTGGCTGAGTTGGAGAGTCACGGCCTAGTGTCGATCACCCACTATGACAATCTGCTCGGCGAGGTGGGTGAGACACATGCGTCGGCCAGCGAGCGTGAAGGGAGTTAGACAGCGGCTAACAGAGTCGAGGCTGCCACAGCTAACCTTCTTCCCGAACGGCCTTCCATGCTACTGATCGCGATAGCCTCAGAGTTTGCTACCTCCGATGAGCCTCTGATACGACGCAAGAGGCACTATGGGGAAGCTTCCTCCCACTCCGCCACTTTCGCTCTGCAAGTCCCCGCCCGCACTGGTTCTCGTCCATCATCCGAGTGGGGTGAGACATCAACGCCCGCTCTTCCGAAGAAGGGAGCCGCAGCGCTCCATACTTCACTATCCTCCGACCGGACGCCTTAGCTATCTGGGGTGCCATCGGGGATCATCTGTGCGCTGTCGATCCCCTTCATACCACCACAATCCTCTCGGCCGCACAAGTATCCATCATCCGGCCGTCCCCGATGTCCAAGTCTACGAGGAGAGCGACTTCTGAGCCTTCCGGTCTAAGCGGCCAGAGGCAAATAACGGTCATCATCCATTTTGCCCACTGATGAATGGCGCAGCCTAAACGACGTCGTATCCCGTACACCCGAGCACCAGATTCAGATTCAAAGGCCACTAGCACAAGTATTGGCCGATGCCAAAACCCGCATGGCGGTCATCTCACCGGGGGAGCTTGCGAACAACCATACTCAGATGGCCACTGGAGTATGTATATTGTCTTTATATTTACTTGCTTTTATCCTATCGGCACTTACAATCTTATTATGGTTGTAGTACTGGGTCGAGAATCAGACCATGTGCCAAAAGCTAGCCTTTCTGGACCATAAAGTCCAACAGCTGCGCGCTCTGAGAGGTCAATCAGAGGCCGTTTAGGAATGTACGGAGCAGCTGACTGCTGAGGCGACCCAACTAAAGGCTGATCTATAGAAGAACTCCGAGCTGCTCCAAGCGGAGAAGGCCAAGAGTGACGAGCAGGCTTCGCAACTGGTGAGGCTCAACAAGCAGGTCAGCTCCTTTGAATCAAAGATAAATTCCGCCAACGCCCAGAATCTTCGAGCCATTGAGGACCTAGATATCAAGAATAAGGAGGCTCGGGTCTTGGATCAGAATCTTAAGGAGGCTAAGGTCACGCTGAGTGTTGAGCGGGAGAGTTGATCAACAGAGCAAGCTGCAGCGAAGGTCCAGCTCGCTGCTAAGGTTGCTGACTTAGAATCGTTGAAGTCCGAGTTGGAGGCATCCCGATTGGCCCTCCAAATTTATCAAGATGCAGAGTCTGGTCGGTTTGAAGTTCTCAAGCGAAATTATCTCTGCCTGGACGCCTTCAACGACCGGTTCACAGGCCGAGCACTCTACCTCTTCAATTTCAGAATTAATGGGACTCTTGACTAGCCGAAGGATGGCAGCTATCTCCCTTCCGTGCTGACCAACAAGGTTATCAACCGAGAGAAGTTGACCGAGTCGCTCCCCGACAACTTGCTTGACTATCTCGAGTAATCTTCATGTTTGCCTTCTTGGGCCACCTTATGTATTTTCTTCATATGTAAAAAATTTTCTAAGTGTAAATGAATGCATTGTCGTTCGACATTTCATCTTTGAATCAGACTGTGCAAGTGCTCGTTGACGACTCGTTATTCAACATTTTGTCGAAAGCTTCGAATTAAGTAAAACACTTGTGTTAGTGTTTGTCTTTTACTTTGATTATTTCCACCGCGCATTCTCGACTTTCAAAAAAGTAACGAAAACTATTCACCCCCTCACCCACTAGCGTCTTTACGATCCAACAAGTAGTATTAGAACGAGATTCCGCTCTGAATTGGTGCAACCACTAATCAAGCAAAGGGTTTGTTTTCTTCTTTTTTTTAAATCTCGTTTGATTTTAAGATTTTCGACCTAGTTCAAATTGGTACAATCATCTCTTTTGAACAAGCTTTTCACATTGCAAAAATACTCTGTATTGGTGCAACACCAATCAAATTTCTTTTTATACTTGTCATCCTCCCACACTACTTACCCCAAGACCTAGTCTTGGAGTTTCTTTTCAATTGTGTTGTGCAAGAAAAATGGAGCACGAATAGCACTAAGGCGATCCACTCAAGACATGGAAGCAAACACAAAGGTAATAAGTTTAATTTTAAGTTTATTACCTAACAAAATTACGTGCAGAATTGGAGAACACCAAGATGCCTACAAGTTCTGGACTCATCTGACCAAGCTTCATGAGGATCTATCAAAACTAAAGGATCAAGTCAAAGTCAAGTCTAAACACTAGTCCGAACTAATAGAAAAGCCTACAGAATTAGGGGTTATGATTAATGTTAGTAATATTTACCAAAATACCCTCTATCAGTAACAATTTAAATAATATACATGATAGTTCAGAAAATTTTTCTATAAATCTGCATGATAAGTTAGATATTTATAAAAATACTCCTATAACATATTAACAATTTAGATTTAATTAATTCAAAAAATATGAAGAAAAAAATTCTCTCAGTCCCCCAAATCTTCTCTCAGTCATGTATTTCCACTCGGTGGTTTGCCCATAATAGCAATCGGGTACTTTCTCAGTTCACCAAAAATAACCAATGTTTGGTTGTGTATGTGTTCTGTCATTGTATCTTGGGAAATGGTCGTCCATCGTAACTTCAAAGAATAGCCAAAGGAGGAAAAATCTATTTTAAGGAAAATGCTTGAAAGCATACCTCAACATCTTCTTTCCTACACTCAAACTCAGGAGTCTACACTCGGGAGTAGGGAGTTTGCAACTCAAATTTTGCAGTTGGGAGTCTACACTCAGACTATGTAAACGAGAGTTTGCACTCGGAAGTTGGGAGTATACACTCAGACTCTACAGTTGGGAGGCTGCACTAGGGAGTTTGGAGCCTGTAACTCAAACTCTGCAGTCTAAAGTCTACACTTAGGAGTTAGGAGTATGCACTTTAACATACAAGGCAGTTCAATTTTCCAGCCAACTCAGCTATCCTAAGTAGCTCTTCCTTCCCTGCTTGGCAACCGAAGATTATCATCTCAGGTCAACTCAACAAGTAAGTCTGATTTGATATGTAATTTCAGTTCAGACTACTTCCCCTCTCTCTCTCTCCGATAAGATTGTATAATAATAATCAATTCGAGAGCCTAAGGGTGGGCTAATAATGTGCGACTCATAACTATAAATGATCCTTCTTGAGAGCGTAACTGTCAACTTACCGGTGGGGTGTTGCTGATGTTGACTTTTTAGGAGATTGTGACCTAGGGTCAGCGATGAGGAACACACTGCATGGCTACGTCAACTTTGACTCCCACTAAGTCGGGAGAATGGACCCTTATTACGAAGTCGCAAGTGCACAACTATGTCGTCAGTAATAAAAATATCGATCCCACAGGGACTGTTGATTAAGTACTAGTTAAATTCGCACGGTGAATTATCTAGAGAATCAAAGGTTGGTTCATAAACACTAGAAGAGAGGTTGGAAAGAGGGAAGAGAAGGTTTAGAGAAAGAGGAGGAAAGAGAGAATAGAGAGAGGGAGCGTAAGTGAGTAGCGTGTGATAGATTCTAGGATTTCGATTTCATTATGATGTTAGTTAATGTCCCTATGCATTGTTCATCTACCTAACTCCATGCTTATACTTGTGTAGGGAATCTAACTAAAGCCTAGCACAACCCCCACGTAGGTTACACCAGAGAGTCTACCTAAGTTCTAACGTCATTAAGTAAAGAGGTAACTCTAGAAAGTCCGGTTAAGAGGGAATCCCTGCCACTAGGACCCCCCCCCCCCTCGTCATATATTCTCAGAGTTATCTAATGTACTTTTTAATGGTAGTACTAGAGTATCAACTTCAATTAGAACGCCCTAACAAGGATTAGTCCCTATGTTAAGATCTTTTTACTCTAGAAATTGGGTAAGTATCGATGCCCTCTGTCACTAAGGGCATAATGTGTCAGGTTGAATGGGTATCCTCTATCATTAAGGATCCCCCGGTTATCCAGTCCAGTAGCAACCTTAACATAGAGACAAATTCCTCACATCTACATGAATTGACCTCATACACATTTCGTCAAATGCATACAAGGCACAACACACATAGAACATGATATAAACACTTCATAACATAAGGAAATATCCAAATACATAGTTCATACACCACATCACTATTGGTTGCTACTCGAAATACCGTCCTAGTTCCCCTGTACAAAAATTTTGTACAAGCACAGAACTTTCCTAGCTACCCATGTGCTCTACTAAAGTTCAACTTGGATCACAAACGATACTTAACATTATTGATCCAAGTCGTCCTTCAGAAGTTAAACTTGGATTGGGAACGGAACTTAACATTCTTACTCCAAGTTTAACCGATGTGTTCTTCTTAAATTAAACCATATTACAGAAGTCGATTAAATATCTATTTCAAAGATTGGCTTCCAGGTCAAACGTGGCGAGGCACTAGGCCTTCTTGGTTATGGGATCATCCACCACTGCCTAGACAATGCCTTTCAAAGAAATCGGATATTCAAACTTCTAACCGTAAACTAGGTTTAACTATAGAGACCTCAATAGAAACACATTATCGAAACATGAAATCAAAACATAAAATCGATAACAAAAATGATAACATAAAACGATAGCCTCTTGTGTTTGGTATTTCAAAAACAATACAAAGAACATGAACTAATTAATATGATGCAGAAATTATTAATTAGTTATACCTTTCTTTGTAGCTTTAACAACCTCTTGATTTTCTATTGTATTCCTCTTCTTCTCTTGAACGTCGTGTGGGCGACGATCTACCAAGATGAAATCCACCAATGCCCCTCCTTTAGCTTCCAAGTTTCGGCCACCACCACCAAGAGATGCTAGAACACAATGTCTCCTTCTCTTCTTCTTCAACTTCAACCAACCGGCCACTTAAAGGGAGATCTCCAATGGGTGTCGCCGGCCCTAGCTAAAGAAAATAAGAAGAAGGGAAGAGAGAAGAGGCCGGCCACCAAGGAAGGAAGAGGAGGAGGAAAACCAAGGCTGTGTGTCTCATGAAGGCACCCTTTATCTCTCTTTTATATTCCTTGGTGAATCCAAAAAAGGAAAGTTTTATAACAAAAATAAAACTTCCTTTTCTTACATGCTATGGTCGGCCACATCAAGTCCAAGCAAACAAGGAAAGATTTTAAACAAAAATTAAAATCTCTCTTCTAAAATCCCTTTTGTGGTTAGCTATAAAAGGCATGTTTTATAAATTAAAATCTCTCTCTTTTAAATCCTTTTATGGATATCTACAAAAGAGAAAATTTTAAAAATAAAAACTCCTTTTATATCATGGTTACAAAAAGGAAAGTTTTATCAAAAATTAAAATCTTTCTTTTAACTACAAATAAAAAAAGATATCAAATCTCTCTTTAATCCTGTGTAGAAAGTTATAAAAGGAAATATTTCAAAATTTAAAACTCTCTTTTAAAACCATGTGGATGACATTATAAAAGGAATGTTTTTAACAAAATAAAAATTTCCTTTTATGACCGATCTAAAAAAGGAAAGTTTTAAAATTAAAATCTTTCTTTTAAATCCTTTTGCGGATAGCTATAAAAGAAAGATTTTAAACAAAATAAAACTTCCTTTTCTATCTTTTAATGGTCGGCCCCTTGCTTAGACACCAAGCAAGGCTTGGCCGGCCCTAGCTTTGACTCCAAGTAAGCTTGTGGCCGGCCACATCTTGGTCACCAAGATGGGCTTTGGTCGGCCCCTATTACTTGGCTAAGAAGCTGGGCTTTAGGTGGATATAAGGCTTTATAAATAAGAAGCTACAACAGGGACCAAGAGGAGAAATTGGTTTTGGTCTCCCGATGAACTTGAGCTTCCCGTGTTCGCCCCGAACACCCAACTCAAGTTCATCAATAATAACTCATACCACTAAAAAGTTATTATTGAACTACCGTACCAATCCCAAATTACATTATGGGTTCCTTCTTATCATGGTGCATTAGTCTCCCTGTGTTTAAGATATCGAATGTCCACTAATTAAATGAGTTATTGACAATTCACTTAATTAATATCTAGTTCCAAGAGTAGTACCACTCAACTTCATTATCATGTCGGACTAAGTCCACCTGCAGGGTTTACATGATAATCCTTATGAGCTCCTCAAGGGGACATTACCAACCTAGATTACTAGGACACAGTTCCCTTTTATAATCAACAACATACCATATAAATAATATTATTTTCCAACTTATCGGACCTCTTGATTTAACGAACTAAATCTCACCCATTGATAAATTAAAGAAATAGATACTAAGTATATGTACTAGTTATTATATTGGGATTAAGAGTATGCACATCCATAATAACAGAGATTATGTTCTTTTATTCAATCAGTATAAAAAGAACTACCTCATATGGTTCTACTCAATACACACATAGTGTACTAGTGTAATATTATAGTCAAGATAAACTAATATCAAATTACACTACGACTATTCCAATGGTTTTCTCTTTCCATCTTGGTCGTGAGCAACTATTTATAATTTATAAGGAACTGATAACATAATCTTCTGTGTGTGACACCACACACCATATTATCTACAATATAAATTAAATGAACAACTACACTTAACATATAAATGTAGACATTTGACCAATGTGATTCTTATAAATGTTTACAAAAAGCTAGGCTTTTAGTATACACTCTAACAATCACATCATAGTTACTTTCTATATCCTAGATCTAGATATCTACTCCATTGCAAGAGAATACAACCAAAAGACAATGAAAATAGCAAACTACAACTCAATACATAGAAATAGAGAGAGGAGAGTGCTTATCCTTGAAGCGTGGCATCCTTGGAGGTGTTCCCTTGCTCCGGAGGTGGACGGATCGACAAAGATGGATGATCTCGGGTCCCCCAAGGGGGAGAACCCTTCCCCAAGGAATGGGGGCAAGCCCCAAACTAAAGTTCCTGAAAAGGGGAGAAAACCCCTTTATATAGTGGTGGGCACGGTCATGCCACTGGACCAGACTGTGGTCGTGTGGAACCACATGGCCACAGTCTGGTCCGGTGGCACAGCCGTGTGGATTCATACGGCTGTGTGCTATTTTGTCTCTGGAAAATCCACACGATCGTGTGGAATCCACACGGTCGGGGTCTACTCCCTCTCTAGAAACTTGGGTCAAAGCTTGCTTTGTTTCGAGTGCGGTTTCACACAGCATGAGCTTGATTTCTTCCAAAGTTGCTCCTGTGTGCATTTTTTCTCCAAATATAAGTAGACGTGCGTCAAAATATGCATAAAATTGTATATAATCTATGCACATTAACCCTGTGGACCCGGATGATACTGTATATGCTTGACGCAGACGAGACGACATATGCTTAACCCCTTGGCAAGAGTAAAGTTGATACCGCAGCCGAAAGGATCTCAACCCCGACTATATCTGAGTAGGGGGAGTTTGGGCCCTAAAAGGACATAAACAATAAGATATATGCTCGACCCTTAATAAGGGAGAGGTTGATACCGTAGTCGAAAGGATCTCAACCTTGACTATGTCCAAATCGAAGAAGTTTGGGCCCTGAAAAGGACACAAACGATACGATATATGCTCGACCTTAATAAGGGTGAGGTTGATACCACGGCCAAAAGGATCTTGACCCAAACTATGTCTGAGTCGGGAGAGTTTGGATCCTAAAAAGGACGCGGACGATACGGTATATGCTCTACCCCTAGACAAAAGTGAGGTTGATACAGTAGGTGAAATATCTCGACCCCAATTATATCCGAGTCGGAGGAGTTTGAGCATTGAAAAGGACGCGGACGATACAGTATATGATCGACCCCTTGATAAGGGTGAGGTTGATACCGTAGTCGAAAGGATCTCAACCCCGACTATGTTCAAGTTGGGAGAGTTTGGGCCCTAAAAAGGACACAAACAATATAGTATATACTCGACTTCTGGACAAGGGTAAGGTTGATACCGCAATTGAAAGAATCTCGACCCTAACTATGTCCGAGTTGGGAGAGTTTGGACCCTGAAAAGGACGTTGCCTGAGAGACACCTTTTCTCTTGGAGGACTTCAACGAAGAGTTTACTCCACAGATTCTAAAGATTCCTCCCTCATCATGGTAGTATTGGCCGAGATATGGCATGCCTTTTGCTGCAATATTGGTGAGGCCTTCGTTAGTTACGTTTTATTTTCGCCATAATGCCCGGTTTATCCACGTGCACTGTCCACGCTTTTTAACAGCTCAATGCTTTAATCCCAATTAGCTTTCCCTCTGAAATAGACTAGTAGACCCATAGCCGGGAGTTGGGCGACTCAGAGTCAGGAGTCGGATACGACGTCCCTTTCCCCTTTGAAATGAACTAGTAGCCCCATAGTCGGGAGTTGGGTGACTCAGAGTTGAGAGTTGGTGTCAGTAGTCAGGTGACTCAAAGTCAGGAGTCGAGATACGACATCCCTTTTACCTCTAAAATGGACTAGTAGTCGCATAGCCGTGAGTTAAACAACTCGGAGTTGAGAGTCAATGTCGAGAGTTAGGTGACTCCGAGTTAGGAGTCAATGTCAGGAGTTAGAATTCAATGCCTTGTAGCATAACCTTTTGAATTTTGCCACCTAGGTAAAAATAGAGACTTTTCATCCACTTAGATCTTTGACAACTTCTTCTGTGTCAACCCCCATATCCTAGATAATATTGTTACCTATCATCTAACTGATCTCTTAAGTCTAGTGATCCTCCTGCACTATTAAAAAATTAATAATGGTTTAGTGATGAATTTTTAAGATGCAATATTTTCCTGATGGGAAAAGACAATTAGATTTTGGCATAGATTATTTAGTTGAATGTACTTTACATTAAAATATAAAAATAATAAGAAAGAAAGGTCGGAGATGAATTGATAACAAAAACAAAGAAATATTAAATTCGAGAGCCTGAGGTGGAATATTACCTATCATCTGGCTGATCACTTAACTCCAGTGATCCTCCTTAATGGAAGGCAGGGGTGAAGCCACCTGTTATTCTGATGAGGAGGAGTTGCAGCGTAAATTTGCTACAGGAGATTCTTTCCATGTGCATATCAGTTTTTTTATTAATTTTTTTTTATTTTAAATCAAACGGGTTCATTCTACTACGTGTCAATATTTAGATCTTGTTGTCTATCTGGGTTACCATGGCTGGCACCTTGTAGTCCTTGTTGAACGTTGCAGACATTGCAAAAGATTTGCAACGTTATGTTGAAGAGATAATGGGTTTATCTACCTCAATGTTTATTGCGATTAAGGATCATCAAAATATTGGTTATAAACTGATATTTTCTTCTTATATATTTATGCGTCTAAGAATAATCAGGGGTGTGCATCGAAGAGATGATGGTGGGTAAAAGAGCAAAGGAGAACATATTGTTGAAATTTGGTTTGTGATCTTGCGAAGAGTTTTTCGATCTGTGATCACTCTTCCTACAATAAGTAAGAAAAACTTGTCAAGATTTAGCTCGTCGTCTTTAAGATCGTTTCGAAAGATCATTATAAGTGTTTACTATTATTTATATATTTATTCTATGTTTCATACTATTAGATCTAATAGCCCTTGTGTAAAGGACGATTGTGCCTCTATAGGCTGCTCCGACAGCTTTCAGAATTTTCAGTGCCCTTCGGCCTTCGAACCAGTACAATGATCTGGCCAGCTTGTTTTTCAACACCAATATTGACGACACGATCAGAAACTGTTTAGTAACGAATCAAATGATTATTTCCATGAGTCGTCGATCATGGTATCCTTCATTTATAATTTCATGATAAACAATTTATTATTGTTATTATAAGGCAAGGGTTTAAATCTAAGTAAAATCGAAGAAAAAAACACTCCTCTACATTGGCTAACTAGAGCTTCCCGATTTATTTCTTTATAGATGGTCGTGAGGTCGATCATGTGTGGCTGTTGGGATGACGGATTTCACCTTTTTTTTGTTACCATGATAAACAATTTGTTTCCCGTTTTGCCACATGATAAACAATTTGTTATCCTCAATTCATTTCCTTCACCTTTCAAGTGAAGATATTTACTCTACAACGAGCCAAAAACTAGTCGTATCGTCTCTACAATTTAGGATTGATTATCACTATAAAAAAAAAATATTTGTATATGAGCGAGTTTTTTTTTTACTTTCAAAATAATTTTCAACCACTCTTATATTTTTATCAGGTTTGAAAATTACTCCTCTTGTTGCCGTCCTCGTATCATATATAAGCGGTTTTCATAACCGATGGTAAAAGTTAAAAAACCGCTCCTATTATTCTTTACAAGTGTGGATTTAAACTGATCTTATAAACCACTTCTATAACTATATTTTCCAAATCAATGGGTTGAGTACCCATTAACCCTATTTGTATTTTTTTTTTACTTTTAAATGTTGGAATTTTTTTTATAGATGTATAGATATTAAAAGAATTTGTTCTTTATTTTTCATCATTCTTTATGTGGAAGATTGTAAGACTTGTATCAAGCTCACTTTAATTAGTTAAGAAATTTGATTGAAAAAATGCCTCCCTTCCTAGGTTTTGTTAGGGTTTGAAGGTCCCTTTGTGCCATATTTGTCTCTCTACATTAGTATTAACTTAATTATTCCATCGAATTTATTAATACAACGAATCAAGCGATCTAACTATTCTTCTTGGCACGCACTTGTTCATTCAATTCCAACTCCCATTCCCTCATTTCCTTGACGATTATAGTCACCCATTTAGTTAGCTCCTCCAAAAAAAAAAGTTGGATGTTTCATTGCATCATAGATCCTTCCATACCTTCAAAAGCTATATATCAGGTAATCACAAAGCACATGGAGGATTTAACCCACTATAATTCTGATGCTGGGTTCGGATCGGATAGTGATTATCTTCTGAGCTAACGAGAAAGGAGATTTAAGAAAAATATAAGAAGAGAAATCGAAGAAACAAAAAGAAATTCATTGTTTACCAAAAAAAAAGAAAATTTTATTCAATATGAAGGATTCATCCTCAAACAGTTAAACAGGTTATTTATATAGACTCCAGACCCAAAAATCAAAATAAGAAAAGAAACACTAATACATAGACCCTAAGACCCAAATAAGGACAGAAACACTAATAAATAGATTTCAATTCCCATCTTGTAAAGAAAGGAAAGAGTTTGGCAAAAAATATATATATACATCATAATAAAAATCCTAACAGGAAAATTTACTAAAATAAGACGCTTAATTAGAGTCTAATCATATTCCATAAATATCAGATATATCAAAAATACCCTAAATACTATAAAAATAAAATTTATTAAAAAATAGTAAAAACATGTTCGAATATAATGCTCGGATGAGGGCCTAAACAATAATTTTTGGGTCCAAACTTGGCTGTTACAAATTCTCCGAAAATAAACTTAGATTTTCTACAATCATGAACGCTGGTAAAGTATGATTCTAAGTCTAAACTCAAAAGTTATCACTCTTTAAATTCTAAAGAATTATATTGGATTAGGTTGGTCCTACATCAAATTCTTGAGTCAGCGCGCCAACTATGATAAATAAAGCGAGCCAAAACCTATTGTGTCGATATACAATAAAATCAAACTATAAAAACCTTAATTAAACCATCACACCTATACTTATAATAATTAACTTAAGTATTTTAAGATTAAGAAATCATCTCAAAACTATTAATAATTAATTCTTTTTCGTTCTATTTTAAACAAATGAGTTTACGAAGGACAACTACTTCAAATGAGTTTATATGTTCAAATTTCATCTTACTAATCTTGAAATTAATAGACGATCTTCTTGAAAATTTGATTCACCTTTAAAAATCGACCTTTGGAAAATATTTTAAATCTTTATTAATTAGAATTCCAACTTCTACACCCGTGAAGGCTTCCCTTCCTTTCCCTTCCTTGCTAAGATCCAACAAGGTCTATTCATAAAACATATACAACACACAAAAAGACATTCTTTCCTTTAATTTCTCCTTGGACGGCTGCAAGTCCGCTGGTGCAAATCGAGTTCATCAGTCACGGGACGTTGTCCTCAATGAAGTACTCTCCAGTCTCGATCAAATGCCCCACAATCCATTCACTTTATTTCAACAACTCTCGCAAAAAAAAATTAAAATAAACAAATAAAAAAGAACAATCACACGCACAACAGTGTGTATATATATATAAAAATATGCTTCCAATGGCAACAAATTGTGAAGAAATTGATTGCTGAAATGAACACTTAGTTTATTAATTCCCACACACTCGATGAGATCACCATAACACACTCACTCACGGACTCACAGCCACTCTCACACTCACACTACTGATCAAGCCAACAATATAATGCGAAGAAACAATGCAGGCATGCCTAGCTTAATGATCATTAATTAAGAAGTACTACACTACTCTAATGAGGAGGAGGAGGAGGATCAATGGATATGTGGGATTAGGGTTAGGGTTGTGGGAGGGGGGCTAGAGGGAGCAGGTGTAGCCGGGCGGCGGGGCTTTGCCGCAGGTGAGGAGGAGCTGGAGGGCGAGGGGGAGGTAGATGTTGATGTTGAGGAGCTTGAGCTTGATGGTGGTGCAGAGGCAGACGGCGGCCTCCAGCTCCACCAGCCCCTGCAGCAGCGGGCAGCACTGGTTGGCCACCGGGTCGCCGAGGCCGATGTGGACCAGGCCGCCGAGCAGGTCCACGCATGCCCCGATCTTTAGGCTGTCCGCCGGGCAGCTCGCCGGGGGCGGGTTGGCAGGTGGAAGCAAGGGCGGCGGCGGCGGGGGGCAAGGTGTTCTTCCACCTACTGGAGGTGGTTGGATCACCGGGGGACCGGTTATCGGTGGGTATCCGATCACCGGTGGCACCGTGACTGGTGGATTTCCTATCACTGGAGGCACCGTCACGGGTGGATTTCCGATCACAGGAGGGACAGTGATGGGTGGTTTTCCGATCACCGGAGGGATGGTGATGGGTGGTTTTCCGATGGGAGGGTGGACGTAGGGCGGTTTTCCGATGACCGGGGGTTTGGTTTTGGGGGGCTTATGGGGGTGTCTAGGAGGCTTCGGATATTTAGGTTTGGAGGAGGGAGGGCAAGTAGCGGCGCCGTCGGAGGTGAGGGGGAGGAGAAGGGAGGAGACAAGGAGCATGGAGCCGATGAAGACGACTCGAGAGTTGGAGGAAGCCATGGCGATGAGGCCTCTTGGACTCACCCACTCACTCCTTTTGAAGAGAGAGTGAGTGTGCATGTGCTTAAATAAGAGTTGAAAGGGTTCACGTGAAGAATATTAGACATGCAATTAGGGTTAGGGTTTAGGGTGTGGGGGCATATGGATAGCTACTGACGGTCTCACTCACATTATATCGTGCATATGCATGCCGACTTTTCCACGAGACAATGTCGAAAGGCAATACTCATGGATTGTCATTGCAAGAAAAGAAAGTTTATCCGGAAAAGAAAAAAAAAATTGATAATCCTATTATTTTGATTGGTAATATGAATTATATATAGGTAAAAAAAATTTATCAAGACTTGGCCGGTAATTTATGATCGGTAAATATCATTCCTCGATTATTATTTTGGCCATTATTAGGGTATTCTCGGTGCTTGATATGTGAATGAGGGCGATCACATGGCTAGCTAGATATATAGCTAACTAAGTTGGAATGAAGACATGATTTTCTTAATTGTCCTTTTTTCATCCCTAATCATATACTTAAATACATAGGAAAAGACAAAGTAAGACTTTAGCACACACCATTTGATCGGATGCACATCGACATGAAATATAAAAGGTTGGAGACGAATCGATAACATAAACAAACAAATATTCAAATTCGAGAGAGATGGCATAGAACTAAGGCCAAGGCCCTCTTCACTTGAAATCTAATTAAGATCTCTATCTATACAATTGTATTATTGTTGTGCACGAATCTTAAAGCAATGCGAGTAAAAAATAACATTTGATTAACATATACAAATTAACATACTTATATTATAAATTGTTGGGCAATACAAGAGAGAGCATAATCACCTTTTACTATAATTATATTATAAATTATAAATTATCTTATAGTTTTATATTTCTCAAACCAACCCTTCGCGATTGGATCGAAATAGATGAGTCCTTTGCGTAAAAAAGAACATGTTCGCTTGCGAGATCTTAAGAAAAAGACATTTCCATGACTGACCTAGACAGTGTGGCACATGTACTTGAATAGCTCTTGTAGTTTTGTGCAACCAAACCATGCACCACAGCTAAGCATATTTTCGCTATCTCTATAAAGGACTCGGGGGGCCGCTTTAGTACCACTAGCTATGATCGAACCGATTTCGATAAAAATTCGCTATGCAAAACGGAAGCATATAAGTTTTATCGCTTGATCGATGAATCATATCACTAACGAGTTAAGTATCGGTTGTATTGTAAAATAGAATAGATTCAATTTGAGTACAATTAGAAATTTAGAATGTTCATTGTCAATACGAATAAATAATATTTTTAAAAAAATAAATATGAAACTACGTGAAATTATTGGAGTGGGTCCGTTTACTGCGGCGGAGCATTGGAAGGATGGGGAAGGGGAGAAGGACGGAGAATGAGGAGTCCGTGAAGGGGTGGCTTCTGGCTGCTGTCCGGTGCAGGCTTTCTGTGCGGATTGATTCGGCGCATAGGCACATGGCGACCCGTGACTTGTCATTTGTCCTCTTCTTTCTTTCTTTTCTTCCTGTTCTTTCTCTCTTTTGTTTTTGGATGTGCATGCGGAGACACGCATGCATGATGCCTCATGCGGCCATGCAATCTCTCACGTGAGCGGATATCACCGACTCTGAATGGATTGCGTGGTGGGGCCCTCTCTTTCTGTGGGCGGCCAATGGTGAGGTCAGGCATCGCGTGCCGTACTGGTTAGATTATATATTATATAATAATATTAATATATTATATAATAATATAATATATTAAAATTATAAAATTAGGATTGATCCGAGTTAAGAGTAAAACGGGTCGGACTGACTACCCGTGATTCGGTTTGGACGGGCAGGGTTGGGTCAGGAGGTGAACCAAGCACGGCCAGGGCGGCCGGGGGTGAACCATCCACAGCCGGCTTGGTTTTATGCCCTGTTACTTCAAAGTATGAATGAGAAAAAGAATAAGAATTGAGATATGTGCATAAGTATTTGAAGTAATAGGATTAAATTAAATTATGTCGGTGGAATAGATTTTGAAAGACATTGAAATCACATGGAATGATATAAGAGGCATTCACAAGGGGCATCTTTTTCAATCCACGACAATGGCACCATCAAAATTCTCTAGTATGCACAAACCACATTGCGTCTTCAAGACTTATTCGTTACTAACTTGATGACATCATCCTCGAGTAATAGTGTGTTTTGCACTACAATTTCTTGAAGCAAGATCATGGAAGCGAAATTGTAGGGGAGTTGATGGAGTAGAGGAGGAAGATGGAGGTGGAAATTGTTGGATTTTTCGGGTCGTAAAAATCACTTTTTGTATTACGGAAACTTTGAAATTCTCATGTCACGGATCCGTGTGAAGAAATAAAATTACGTAAAACTTTCACGTACGAGTTTTCTATGCCTAGATCTACTTTAGATTTACAAGATTAAGAGGTTACCCTTGATGCGAAGCCCTTCGCGTAATCCCGCTCGTCCAAGGTTCACCGGATCTCGAAAGTATCAAAGTAGATATTTCTCTATGTGTATCCACACGAACGGAAGATGGAGAAAACAACTAAAAGGTGTGCTAACACCCTTAGGGTGCGTTTGGTTCGGGGTTATTCTTGATAACCTTGGTTATCCATCCAAGGTTATCAACAAAAACCTTGTTTGGTTTAGGTATTCAATGATTCCCAAGTAATGTTCTATTCCCGACACGTCAGCAAAAGGGTCATGCAGCCCGGAAAACTAAGGTTTTTCTTGATTCCGGGGTTAACGAATTTTTTTTACCAAAAATACCCTCCGATAAGAAAAAACATGAAAAAAAGAGAAAAAATGTAAAAAAATATTAAAAAATGTATAAAAAATAAAAAAATATTTTAAAAAATTTAAAATTTAAAAATTTATTTTTTTAAAAAAAATAATTTTAAAAAATATAAAAAATAAAAATTTTAAAATAAAAAATAAAAATTTTAAAAATGTTAAAAAATTTAAAAAAATTTTAAATTTTTTTTAAAAAATTTTAAATTTTTTTTTAAAAAATAAAAAATTTTAAAAATAAATAAATAAATAAAAATTAAAATTTAAAAATGTAAAAAAATAAAAAAATATAAATATAAATAATATAAAAATATAAAAACATTAAAAATTAAAAAAACACATAAAAAAAGTAAAAAATATACAAGAAAAAGAAAAGTAAAAAACATTAAAAAAATAAATAATAATAATAATAATAATATTATGTATAGCTGGTTTTGTAATTGAGGATAATACGGTAAAATATTAAACTAAGGTATTCATTAAAACCTTCAAACAAACAAGTTTTTGTTGCACCTAAGGTATTCATTAGAAGTTTCGGCCAAGGAGGTGGAGGAGAGGGAGAAGAAGATGAGAGCTTGAGAGGAGGAAGAAGATGAAATCAATTAGCACACAAAATGCACTCAATTTCATCTTTAAGTGGCCGGCCACTTCAAGGCTTGTAACCCCCATGGAATATCAAGAATCAAGTCTCTTGATCTCCTCCATGAGGTGGCATTTGGTCAAGTCAAACTTGACCAAATGAAGAAGCCTTGATGATGTGGCATTGGTCAAGTCAAAGTCAAGTCAAAACTTGACTCTTCATCTTCCTACTTAAGTCAAGTCAAACTTGACCACTTCTCTCCCTTGGTTGATCTAATCTAACCATTGGTTCAAGTCAATTTTAATTTTAATTTTAATGAATCTCTATTCATTGAATTAAATTGATTCAATGAGTCTAAGTCCAAATTAGACTCATTTAATACATGAATCAAATTGAGTCCAACTCAATTAACCTAATTTGGATTACTCTTAATCCAATTTGGTTCATCACATGAACCTAATCCTTTAGGTTCATCAAATGAACCTAATCTCCATCTAATTGTTCTTTGTGTGTGACCCTATAGGTTCTTGTAATGTTGGCAATGCTCCTAAACTCATTTAGAAGCATAAGTAATGAGCGGTATCTAGCAACACATCATTACTACCCAAGTTATAAGAAAGTTGAGATCCAACATCACCTTGTGACTATTAATTGTGACTCTTCACAATATATGACAAGTGTCCTTCTATCCTTGACATTTAGATTGATCAATATGAGGCATAGACCGTGTCATCCTCTAATCAATCTAAATCTTGAATCCCAAGTAGACTCACTCAATCAAATGAGCTCAACATCTCATATTGACTCATTTGGGCATGGTCATGCACTTAGTGGTCTCACTCTATCAAGAATATCGATGTCTCTCCCGTCATATAGGAGGGATAGATCTCATCTACATCACTCACATCCCTCCGCATAATTTGTTACATACCCAGTAATCGCCTTTATAGTCCACCTAGTTACGGGTGACATTTGACGAAGCCAAAGTACGTAACTCCTTATGTAGGGAACCATGGTGACTTCAGGTCCAAGGACTAGTAGTCATACTAATAGCCACATGAGAAAGTATATGACACTCATATAACGATCCATGATACTTTCTCATGGTGGGTCATTCAGTATACATTCTCCAATGCATACACATGTGTCAACTTGATATCTCCATATCCATGACTTGTGAGATCAAGTCATCGAGTTGACCTACATGCTAGTCTCGTCGCATTAACATTGTCCCTGAATGTTAATACTCGACTAGGAATAATTAAGAGTAGTGTTCCCTATATCATCTCACTATCGATTCAACCAATCGATTGATATAGGTAAAAACCTTCTACTCAAGAACGCTATTATACTTAGTTATTTGGCACCAATACAAGTAAGTATAATAACCAAAAATAAATGTCTTTATTTATATACAAGAATATGATACAACGAGTCCATACAATAATCATCAAATGATTGGCTCTAGGGCTCTAACTAACAATCTCTCACTAGCACTAGTGCAAATCAGTATAGGCTCTAAGGCCCAATGACCTAGTGTGACCATCATGCTTTCTCTGTGCCAAAGCCTTGGTCAAGGGATCTGCGATGTTAGTCTCAGTGGGTACTCTGTAAATCTTCATATCTCGTCTATCGATGATCTCTCGAATGAGATGGAAGCGCCGTAGTATGTGTTTGGTCCGCTGGTGTGAGCGAGGTTCCTTAGCCTACGCAATTGCTCTATTATTGTCACAATATAGCTCAATAGGGTCAGCAATGTTAGGAACCACCCCAAGTTCAGTGATGAACTTGCGGATCCAAACTGCCTCCTTTGCTACCTCTGATACAGCAATATACTCGGCCTCTGTTGTAGAATCAACGACTGTGTTCTGCTTCGAACTCTTCCAGCTCACAGCACCACCATTTATGCAAAACACGAACCCTGACTGTGATCGATAATCATCCTGGTCGGTCTGGAAGCTGGCATCACTGTAACCCTTTACAGCTAGCTCGTCATCGCCTTCATATATTAAGAAATATTCTTTAGTCCTTCTCAAGTACTTAAGAATATTCTTGACCGCTATCTAGTAACTTTCACCTGGATCTGGCTGGTACCTGCTTGTCATGCTCAAAGCATACGAGACATCATGACGAGTATATAGCATGGCGTACATGATAGATCCTATGGCTGAGGCATAAGAGATCTGATCCATGCGGTCTCTCTCCTCTCTAGAAAAGGGGCCTTGAGTCTTCGAAAGACTCACACCATGTGACATCGGCAGAAATCCCTTCTTGGAGTTCTGTATGGTAAACCGAATGAGTACCTTGTCAATATATGTACTCTGACTTAGGCCAAGCAACCTCTTAGATCTATCTCTATAGATCTGTATGCCTAGAATGCGGGATGCTTCACCTAAGTCCTTCATTGAGAAACAAGTCTCTAGCCAAGTTTTGACAGACTATAGCAAAGGGATGTCTTTCCTAATGAGTAGTATGTCATCCACATACAATATGAGGAAGACAACTATGTCCCCTACAACCTTCTTATAGATACAAGGTTCATCTTCATTCTTGATGAAACCAAACTGTTTGATTGCATCATCGAATCGAAGATTTCAGCTCCGAGAAACTTGCTTTAGTCCATAAATGGACCTATACAGCTTGCACACTCTGCCAGTATGCTGTGGATCTTCAAAACCCTCAGGTTGTGTTATGTACACATCCTCGAGTAGGTTTCCATTCAGAAACACGGTTTTGACATCCATCTGTCATATCTCATAGTCATGGTATGCTGCAATAGCAAGCATGATCCGAATGGACTTAAACATCGCTACTGGAGAAAAAGCTTCATCATAGTCAATACCATGAATTTGCTTGAAACCTTTAGCTACCAAGCGACCCTTATAAATAAGTCCATCCATGTCAGTCTTTCTCTTAAAGACCCACTTATACCCAATGGGTTTGACCCCTTCAGGTGGATCAACCAAAGTCCATACTTGATTAGTGTACATGGATTCCATCTCGGATCTCATGGCCTCTAGTCATTTCTCAGAATCTGGTCTCATCACAGCTTCCTGATAGGAGGTGGGCTCATCCTCTATGAGCACAATGTCATCATGGTCAGACAAGAGAAATGAGTATCTCTCAAGCTGACAACGTACCCTATTAGACCTGCGAAGAGGTATGTCTACTTGAACTGGTTGTGGTTCCTCAACTCCTTGTGGAACAACATCATCCACAACACTTTGTGGTTCCAGTTCACCTTCCATCAAGGCTTCAGTGCTATTGTTCACATCTTGAACTTCTTCAAGATCGAACGTACTCTCACTAGTCTTTCTAGAAACAAAATCTCTTTCTAGAAATATCCCAATTTTAGCCACAACTATCTTGTATTTACTGGAAATATAGAAGTAATATCCCTTCGTTTCCTTGGGATATCCAATGAAATAGCACTTGTCGGATTTGGATCACAATTTGTCCGAGACTTGACGTCGAACGTAAGCCTCACAATCCCAAATCCTCATAAAAGATACCTGGGCATCTCTCCCAGCCCATATCCTATATGGTGTCTTTATTACAGCCTTGGATGGAACTCGGTTGAGTATAAAGGTTGTCGTGTCTAGAGCATAGCCCCAAAGGAATGTATGAAGATCTGTGTGACTCATCATAGACCGTACCATATCTAATAGGGTACGATTCCTCCTTTCAGATACCTCATTCCACTGTGGTGTTCCAGGAGGAGTGAGTTGGGATACAATCCCACACTCAGCTAGATAGTCACGAAACTCATGGCTAAGGTATTCCCCACCTCGATCTGATCGAAGTATCTTAATGCACTTGCCAAGCTGGTTTTGTACTTCATTCTTGAATTCTTTGAACTTTTCAAAGGATTCAGACTTATGTGTCATCAAGTACACATAACCATATCTACTGAAGTCATCAGTAAATGTAATGAAGTACCTATAACCACCTCTAGCAGTGACATTGAAAGGGTCACATACATCACTATGTATAAGACCTAACAAGTCAGTCGTTCTCTCACTATGTCCACTAAAGGGAGTCTTGGTCATCTTGCCTAGAAGGCATGACTCGCATGTCTCATATGATTCAAAATCAAATGAGTCCAGCAAACCATCTCGATGGAGCTGGGATAAGCGTTTGTCATTTATATGACCTAAGCGACAGTGCCAGAGATAGGTTGGGTTCATGTCATTTGACTTGAACCTCTTGGTACTTATGTTATAGATAGGGCTCTCAAGGTCTAGAATATAGAGTCCGTTCATCAGAGATGCACTACAATAGAACATGTCATTTAAATAAATTGAACAACATTTGTTCTTTATTATAAATGAAAAATCTTTCTTGTCCAAACAAGAAACTAAAATTATGTTCTTAATCAAAGCAGACACATAACAACAATCATCCAACTCTAGTACAAGCCCAGAGGACAAAGATAGAAAATAAGTCCCTACAGCAACAGCAGCAACCCGTGCTCCATTGCCTACTCGTAGGTCCACCTCGCCCTTTGTCAATGCCCTGCTATTTCTCAGCGCCTGCACATTAGTACAAATGTGAGAAGCACATCCGGTATCTAATACCCATGAAAAAGAAATAGATAGATTGACTTCTATAACATATATACCTAAAGTGGAAGTCTCACTTCTCTTCTTCTTAAGATCTTCTAGGTACACTTTGCAGTTCCTCTTCCAGTGCCCGGTCTGACCGCAGTGGAAGCAGGTAGCATCCTTGGTGACCCCTCCTTTAGGCTTCAGTGTCTTGCCTTTACCCTTGGCTTGGGACTTTCCCTTGCCTTTAGACTTGCCCTTGCCCTTGCCCTTGTGTTTCTGAACCATCAGAATAGAGTTGGGCTTAACCTTCTTAAGGTTGAGCTCAGTAGTTCGTAATATACTAAGCAGTTCGGGCAGTGGCTTGTTAATTTCGTTCATGTTGTAGTTCATGACAAATTGACTGTAGCTCTCTGGCAAAGACTACAAGATCAGGTCAGTGGCCAGCTTTTGGCCAAGTGGGAATCTCAACCTCTGTAGATTCTCTATGTACCCAATCACCTTGAGTACATATGGACCTACGGGAGCCCCATCTGACATCTTGCACTGAAATAGTGTTCTTGAGATCTCAAATCTCTCGTGTCGCGCTTGTCCTTGATATAGTTGACGAAGATGTTCAACCATATCATAAGCACCCATTAACTCATGTTGCTTCTGAAGCTCAGAGTTCATGGTCGCGAGCATTAGATATGATACATCTAATGCGTCATCTTGATGCTTCTTGTAAGCATCTTTGTCTGCTCGCGTGGCATTGGCAGGAGGAGCCTCCGGAATGGGCTGCTCCAGAATGTATAGTTTACGTTCCTGTGTGAGAACGATTCTCAGGTTCCTGTACCAGTCCAGGAAGTTTGCTCCGTTGAGCTTGTCCTTATCGAGGACAGAACGCAGGGAGAAGGAGTTCGTGTTTGACAACATGGTAATCTACAACAGAAAAATGTAGAAAATAAATATCATATTCTATTAATCATTTAATTAGGCCTTTAATTAAATGATGCTCCCACTGAATTCTATAATTCATGTGGGACAAGATCCACATCATACTATGCTCTGAGTTAGCTTTGACTAAATCGCCCAAGACTTAGTATGATCGGTAGGTAACTAATTACCAATTACATCTCTATGCAACTCTTGTTTATAGGATCAAGATCCGCATTTATATTAAAACTCGAGTTAGCTTTGGCTAATACGCCCAAGAGTTAATATAAACATGATTTTGTCCTATCTACCAACAATTGAAAAATGTTTATAGTTAAACTCGATCCAATTGAGTTAACTAGTTACTCAATCTAATTGAGTTGTACTCACCCATGCGTTGATAGGCGGGACCAAGATTGTCCCTCCGCACCCTACCAAAATAGTATGCGTTGCTCTGCTTTGGCAGATTCAACAACAACATGCGATCGAGGTAGTGATGGGTATCATGGCATGGTAGGCATTTCGAGTTGACGTGATTGAGATCTAATCTAATCGACGAGGTGTATCATATACGTGATTTAGATCTAATCTAATCATTAGGGCGCATCATGTATGCGATTTAGATCTAATTTAATCATCAAGGCGCTAATTAATTACTATTCTAGCATGCATCACATATACACACACACAAGCAATTAATTAAATATTTTTGTGATTAATCATGGCCCTACTACGATCTTCTCAAGCCAATGAGAAGATCGGATGGCCAACCTAAGGTCAACAGCTTCTCAAGCTCCTTCCTTTGACCACCTTGTGTTGCTCGTGCCCTCCTCGTAACTCCGTCTCGAGTGGACCTTCCACCGCTTCATTTTGTACATTATAAAAGTGAAACTCGAGTTACATTCAAGTCTAAACTAATTTACAACAGGAAATAAAAAATAGGAAAGGCACGACGCGCAGGTCGTGTATCACATACAACACGCACATCACAGAAAATGGCACGCAAGCCATAATATGAATTGCAACACAGAATTTCCAATCTAATTGGGTCTTTTGGGCCATGACCATCACAAAATAATATATAATTCTAAATTATGTAATTTCTATAAATTTCTATAATTTTTCTTACAATTTTTACAATTTTTATGAGTAAAAATTCCTAGCGGTCCCGTTTAGCGATTTTGGAGCGCAATCGCGGAACGAAGCCCCTTGCGGGGTTAGGGGCAGCGCCCCTACCCCCGATATAACCATCGCGAGTGTTCCTAAGCGATCCTACAGTGCCTTAGTCCGCTGTCCCAAAAAGATTTGGGGTGAAGCCTTGCCGTTTCGGAAATATCTTCTCGGTAGTCGAAGCCTACAAGTGTCTAAACACTTGTGCTTCGCTTCTACGAGAAAATTACCCATAAAATCAATAAAAATCATAAAAATACAGAAACTTATAGATCTATAGAATTTCATAAAATTCAAATTAAAACTCGTACGAGCTTCGCACGTGGCTCTGATATCACTGTTGAGTTTTTCGGGCCGTAAAAATCGCTTTTTGCGTTGCGGAAACCCTGAAACCCCCATGCCACGGATCCCTGTGAAGAAATAAAATTACGAAAAACTTTCACGTACGAGTTTTTTATACCTAGATCTACAAGATTAAGAGGTTACCCTTGATGTGAAGCCCTTCGCGTAATCCCGCGCGTCCAAGGTTTACCGGATCTCGAAAGTATAAAAGTAGATACTTCTCTATATATATCCACACGAACGGAAGATGGAGAAAATAACTAAAAGGTGTGCTAGCACCCTTAGAAGTTTCGGCCAAGGAGGTGGAGGAGAGGGAGAAGAAGATGAGAGCTTGAGATGAGGAAGAAGATGAAATCAATTAGCACACAAAATGCACTCAATTTCATCTTTAAGTGGCCGGCCACTTCAAGGCTTGTAACCCCCATGAAATATCAAGAGTCAAGTATCTTGATCTCCTCTATGAGGTGGCATTTGGTCAACTCAAATTTGACCAAATGAAGAAGCCTTGATGATGTGGCATTGGTCAAGTCAAAGTCAAGTCAAAACTTGACTCTTCATCTTCCTACTTAAGTCAAGTCAAACTTGACCACTTCTCTCCCTTGGTTGATTTAATCTAACCATTGGTTCAAGTCAATTTTAATTTTAATGAATCTCTATTCATTGAATTAAATTGATTCAATGAGTGTAAGTCCAAATTAGACTCATTTAATACATGAACCAAATTGAGTCCAACTCAATTAGCCTAATTTGGATTACTTTTAATCCAATTTGGTTCATCACATGAACCTAATCCTTTAGGTTCATCAAATGAACCTAATCTCCATCTAATTGTTCTTTGTGTGTGACCCTATAGGTTCTTGTAACGTTGGCAATGCTCCTAAACCCATTTAGAAGCATAAGTAATGAGTGGTATCTAGCAACACATCATTACTACCCAAGTTATAAGAATGTTGAGATCCAACATCACCTTGTGACTACTAATTGTGACTCTTCACAATATATGATAAGTGTCCTTCTATCCTTGACATCTAGATTGATCAATGTGAGGCATAGACCGTGTCATCCTCTAATCAATCTAAATCTTGAATCTCAAGTAGACTCACTCAATCAAATGAGCTCAACATCTTATATTGACTCATTTGGGCATGACCATGCACTTAGTAGTCTCACTCTATCAAGAATATCGATGTCTCTCCCGTCATATAGGAGGGATAGATCTCATCTACATCACTCACATCCCTCCGCATAATTTGTTACATACCAGTAATCGCCTTTATAGTCCACCCAATTACGGGTGACGTTTGACGAAGTCAAAGTACGTAACTCCTTATGTAGGGAACCATGGTGACTTCAGGTCCAAGGACTAGTAGTCATACTAATAGTCACATGAGAAAGTATATGACACTCATATAACGATCCATGATATTTTCTCATGGCGGGTCATTCAGTATACATTCTCCAATGCATACCCATGTGTCAACTTGATATCTCCATATCCATGACTTGTGAAATCAAGTCATCGAGTTGACCTACATGTAGCACCAATACATGTAAATATAATAACCAAAAACAAATTTCTTTATTTATATACAAGAATATGTAAGAATCTTCTACTCAAGAACGCTATTATACTTAGTTATTTAGCACCAATACAAGTAAATATAATAACCAAAAATAAATATCTTTATTTATATACAAGAATATGATACAACGAGTTCATACAATAATCATCAAATGATTGGTTCTAGAGCTCTAACTAACAGGAACGTCAAAGTTTGTTGGGTGATAGCGAAATGAGAATGAGAGGAATATTAAGAGGGAGAAAGAAAAAAATGTTAAACCAATCGTGAATAAGGAAGAAGGAAAAGGACAATGGAGTTCTCCCTTCCCGCGCCTGCTTTGTGTGTTCCTCTCCTTCATCTACACGTCATATCCGTCTAAAATCAGTGAAAATTAGAATATCAATGAGCAAACTTCAAAATTGACTGGAAGAAAACCTTTAAGAAGAAATAACTAGGAGCACCTACAAACTCCCAAAGTTGGAGGGGAAAAGGAAGCATCAACAAATAGGTCAAGAGAGTCCATGGCACAGTTATTCTAATGCTCAAGTCAGTAAGATGAAAAAGATACATAGAATAAGATGAAAAAGATACATAGAGGGTGAACAGTAAAAAAAAATGAAAGTAAAGTGCTCGCGTAATAAAATGTCCCTTTATATGTAAGGGTGAAGCTCCTTATATAATATATCTCTCATGTCTCTTACCACAATCTTTCTCATTAATTAAGCATTCCATCTTAATCAAGAATATGTCAAATCGTGTTATTTTTATTGTATTGATTAGTTCTATCACCCATATTCAGTTTCATACTATTGCGCATGCATCTGACATCCCACGCGCAACATTTATTACATTTAAATCATCTCCAATCAGTACCCTTTTATACTATTTTGATGTAAAAGAGACATCAAATCTCTTCTACTGGAGACCCCAAAATTTACAATAAAATGGTGCAAGTGAACAGTGCTGCACTATTCACTTGCACCAAAATGGTACAAGTACGGCTTTTTAAAATATAATATATTATAATATTAAATTTATATTTAAAATATTCTTAAATATTATAAATTAATATTATTTAATTGAATTGAATTTATTATGTAAATTTTATATAAATTATTTATGATTGTGTATTATCTATGTATGTTGAATAATAAATTATAAGATGGAAAAATAGAATATTCTAAAGAATATTCATTTTAGGGTAGGAAATGATGTGTATTTGTAAAAGTTGTAAAAATTGTTGGTGCTCAAAGGATACCAAATTGGTGTTGAAAGTGTACTAAAATAAGTTTTGTGGTTGGAGATGATCTTAGACCCGTGAACCTTAGAGTCTATTGGGCTTTTGGGGGCAAGCCCTTACAAGAGGAATCTTAGTGGGGCCAATGGGCTAATATAAGGTATGGGAGCCCGACCCAAGGTTTTGAGTGAGTCGGTTGAAAGATGTATCTATTCATCCATGAGGATTTGAGGGGAACTACAATCCTACTGTCAGATGAATCCCATCAGAGAAGCTCTCGGTCGGCCAATTATATCGAGGAAGCATGATTCTTATGAATAAGGAGAAATCAATCGAAAGAACATTCTTGAGCTAGCTAAGGGTGTTTCCTCATAGAATGTCAGCCCTTAGAGTCAGGAGAATCCGACCAACCAATTGAATCAAGCCCAATTAAAGAAGATAGAGTCGATCGGCAACAAATCTTTTAATCTTTCCGAGTGTAAAATCCTATCGATTTCCCACAGTCACATTCATTGACAACCCCATCAATAAAAAATGCTTGACCATTGGAGGCTTTTCAATATCATCCGTATCAAGCTAATTGATTTGTCGATAAACAAATTAGATAAGAAATTTCACTAATACGTGATGTAGTGTACGAGAGTTCAAATCTAAATAACTACAATTTAATCTTCAATAAAATGAAAAATAATAATTTTATATCCAGATGATGATAAATAATAATAATAGATAATTGCTATAATAATAATAATAATAATAATATATCAAGAGAATGTACTAGAAGCACTATATAAAAGGCGGACGACTGATTTCTTTCTAATTCTGATTGCAAAGCGGTCGGCGAGATCGCTCTTTGTCGGGGAAATGGAAGGCGTGGACGCCGACCTCCCCGGCGATCGTTTCGACGGAGGCACGGGCGGCGCCTAGGAGAACGCCTGGAGTTTCCTAGCTTTGGCTCGCCAGCTCGTCGTCACGGTGAGTTCCCTAAACATACCTCTATTTTTTTTGTTTCTTTAATCTCATCGTCGAATCGAATATGTATTTTGCCCATTAGGAAATTGTGAGTTGTTTAAATCTGACATCGCTGATCTGGTATTGTTCGTCGATCGGTGCTCATGGTAAGGGGAATTAGGGGTTTTTGATCTTCTTTATCTAATTTCTTAAATCACCGCCTTTCGGAATTTGCGGCTTTGCTCGCCTGTTTCGGGCGACTTGGTGGTGAAATTAATAGGATTCTTTGACCTACACCACATTTACTTTGTTTTGCTTGCATACGATAGTGTTTTCGCTTCTGATGAAGGAGGCGGAGGATTCAAGGTTTTCAGATTAATATGCGTTTCTGTTTGTTTGAATCGTTAAACGAACATTTTCAGCTTTCCCTTTGCAGTTTCTTGATCTTCTTTGGGTGGATATGGAATTAGAATCCCTATTCATTGTTAATGTAACATTTTTGTGTTGTGTTTCTACACTAGCAGCTTCAGTTATAATTTTGCTAGAGTCTGGTGGATCCATTGGGAGACAATATACGTGCTAAAATGCTCTGAATGAATTTGTTCATGTCATTTCATTGGCTCATTAATTGAAAAAAAAAAAGCATACATAAATTACTGTCGAATTGCCCAGCTTTGTGTTCTTTGGGGCTTCAGCCTTGGCTTAGAACCATGTATCCCACTCAGATTGGCCTTGGTCTAGATTTATAAGGTACAACAAAGGTACTTTTTTTTCTTTGAATTGGGGTGATTTTCTTAATATCTGAATACTTTTGTGTTTGTGCACACAAACTTTGATTGTTTAACCACTTATTCTTAAAATTGTTAACCACTTTTTCTTTGACTAGTTTGAGAACATTGCCAGCCTTCTGGGCCTTATCATTAATTATCTTTTACAAACTTCTTGTCCATTTTGTTTGACCACTTGTCTGAAGTAATAGCCCCTTTTTGGAGTCCTGATTTGTGTTTCACTTATTAGGATTTTTTTTTCCTCTTGATTGCTTACATTGGTAAGATCAGAATACTAAACCTCCTGCTATGATACTTATCCCCCAAGCTTAAGTAGTTAGAAAATGTTTCCCCATTGTAATCAAATTGAGACCTCAAGTCTGGCCGATACTGACTGAGAACTCCGTCCGAGACCTCTAATTTGGCTAAGACCTTCTAGTCGAGACCTCCAGTCTAGTTACCTTCGATCTGGCTGAGACTTCTTGGTCGAGACCTCCAGTCTGGCTGAAATCCCTGGCCGAGACCTCCAAGCTAACTAAGACCTCATGGCTAAGACCTCCAATCTAGCCTATGGCTGAGACCTCCTGATTGAGTTCTAGTATGGCTGAGACCTGCTGCTCTCCTAGAACAAGGACTTTTCCTAGACTTCTTTTGGTGGTTCTGCAAACTTAAAGCTGCTCATTTGTTTTTTTTTTAGCAGCGTCAGCTATGTTTTTCTCTCAATTGCTTACATTGGTAAGATCAGAATACCAGACATCCTGTTTCACTACTTATCCCCCAAGCTTAAGTTGTCAGAAACCTCCATACTTCTGTATCCTTAAGAGGTGTTTTGCTACTTCTTGTGGGGCAAAGATTGGTTACCTGTCCAAGAGTGGTTAGCTTATACAACTATGGTTTATATTGATTATGATAATATTCGTTTTGCCTGGATAATTGCAAAAATTAAATACCACGGATAAGAAACTTGTGATGATCTTTTTGGTGGCTTGGAGAGCTTTGTTTGTTTGTTTGTTTGTTTTTTTTTTTTGAAAAATAAAATTAACACTATTCATTATCATTAGGTGTTTTTTTGAGAGTATAAAACCAACCAGAAAAGGTACTTTAGAATGGTTTGTTTTGTCAAACAAGTTCGAATTAATTAATGTCAAAAATTCGAGGAGTAGAGAGTCCAAAGACATTGGGAAAAAGAACAACAGATCTAGATTGTAGATGAATTGAAGAGTCCAAAAGACATTGGGAAAAAGAACAACAGGTATAGATTATAAATGAATTGAATATTCATGAACAAATTTAATATTTGATTTGATAAGAATTTATTTATGTTTGTTTAATATAAGATCGCACGAATAATATTTACAAATCATATATATTAATAAAAATTTTATTATTAGAGAACATCGCAAGACTTTGTTTGATTTGTTTACAACCGTCAACAGGATGCTTAGGATTTAGGAATGTTGGTGACCTTTCTACTGAAGTTTCCCGTTGCGTGAGGCTGTCCATTTATGAAAGCTTGGAATCTTTCCGTCGCCTGAGTTGAATTTGGACGATACGAGTCGAAGCCATTTTTCTCAATCAAACTAAGCTGGAGTTGGTCAATTAGATGGATGCGATTAGAAAAATTGTCGGCGCCTACTTAATTCCCTAAAACGATGTTAGAGGCTACTAAGGGGGTATTTGGTTGATGAGTTTGAAAATGAGATAATGGAATGATAATAAAAAATAGTGTTTGGATTGTGGGTTTGGGAATGACATTTTGGGAATGATTACTAGATTTATAGGAATCACTAAATCCATATAACTTGATGGATTTCATTTCCATTCCTATTCTCATTCTACCCTACTATCAAATCCATACTCATAGTCGTTCTCATCATTTAACCAAACACCCCCTAAAAGAAAGATTAACAAAATACTAAACTCTAAATATTAAATCCTAAATTCTAAATCATATATATATATATATATATATATATATATATATATATATATATATATATATATATATATATATATATATATATATATATATAAATTAATTAATTGTTCTGTTGCAACTTCGTTCTTGTGGATTCGTGCGCATCTATATTAGAGATCCTTAGGATTTTTTTTTTAATATCGTTAAGACGCCTGGATCGCCCCAATTCTTTATTTCTTTATTATTTTTTATTTTTTATTTATTTATTTTAGATATATTTATGGTTTATGATTTTAAAATTTAGGAATTAGGTTATAATAAATTTGAGTTTAAAAAAATTTCTCTACAGTTTAGACTTCTTTTAATAAGAGTTTCCATTTATGATTCAAACTTTCCTCTTGGGTTATATCGTTCAAGATTAAAAATTTTAATACTAATAGAGTATAGTGTTCTTCTTTATAAACAAATTGATTTATATATATATATATATAAGCGATACTTTGTGCACGATCATGAGCAAAATTCGACGTGGGCTATATGACGTGGTCAAAATCTATTTTTTTTATTTCTCTTTCATCTTCATGTAACAACTTTTCTCTCTCATCTATATTCTCATTTGCATGCAACAACTATAAAATTCTCGTTTCTCTCTCATCTGATTGCATGCAACAATCACTGTGTTGCTAATTTTTAAAGGCGATATAACTGCTACAACGTTGTAGCAGCTACTACACAATAACTGCTACACATTGTAGCAGCTTCTGTATAGTAGTTGTTATAACGTGTAACGGTGTTATTGTGTAGCTGCTATGTTGTAGCAGCTACTGCACCATTGTAGCAGCTATTGCACCGTTGTAACAGCTTCTGTACCGTTGTAGCAGCTACTGCACCGTTGTAACAGCTACTGTACCGTTGTAGCAGTTTCTGCATTGTTGTAGCAGCTTCTGCACCGTTGTAGCAACTACTGCATCATTATAGCAGCTACTGCACCGTTGTTGCAGCTATTGCATAGTAACTGCTACAAGTTGTAACAACTTCTGCATAATAGCTGCTACAACGTTGTATCATCACTGCCACAATAATTTTTTACATGTAATAATATGAGAGAGCAGATAAAATATCATTTTAATTTAAAAAGAAATAGAGAAAAGTTGTTACATGCAGATAAGAGAGATTAAAAAAATTGAATTTTGGCCGCGTCAAATAGCCCATGTTGGATTTCGCTCATGGGCGCACACAAAGCGTCGCTTAACATATCAAACCTCTCTCTCTCTCTCTCTCTCTCTCTCTCTATATATATATATATATATATATATATAAACGGTAGGTGATTCCACAATTCTATAGCAGGCGATCTACAACAGATCAATTCTCTTTCTATATATATATAGAGAGAGAGAAAAAAAATTTTGTGCTGCGGTGCTTATGGTGCGGCGCCGTGCGGTGCCGTCCACATCAGCAGCGTTGCAAATGAAAATGAATGAAACTGCAACGCGTGAGAAAAAAGAAAAAAACGCAACCCTAGCGTTGCTCTCTCCCGTCCTCGAGATCTGCTCTCTCCCTCGTCGAGCGCTGCTCTCTCCCTCGTCGAGATCTGAGATCTGTTGCTCTCTCCCTCGTCGTGATCTGAGATCTGCTGCTCTCTCCCTCGCCAGTTCTCTCCCTCGCCGAGATCTGAGATCTGCTGCTCTCTCCCTCGCCGAGCGCTGCTCTCTCCCTCGCCGAGATCTGCTCTCTCCCTCGCCGAGCGCTGCTATCTCCCTCGTCGAGCGCTGCTATCTCCCTTGCCAAGCGCTGGTCTCTCCACTCTCTTGTCGCCGCCGCAAGTCCCCTCCTACCTAAGCAAGTAGTAGTTCTTCTTCTTTTTATTATTTTCAATTGTACTAGCCGTTTCACATAAATGAGCAAGTATTTGTCTGCATAGTTAAAGGATACTTCGTATCATTTTTCTAATTATAGCTCCGTTCGAATTGTGATCGTTTTCTCTGGTTTTTGTTGATGTAAAAGTTTGTCATAAGTTGTTTTATTGTTCTTCTCTAGTCTCGTTTATGAGCAGGTCTATTGAATTTGCCAATTCAACATTCTGATCTCTTACATAGGGGGATCCTTGGTTAAAGTTAGATTGCTTTTGAATACAATCATGTTTGTCTTGGCTCAGCTTGTTTTCTATTCCTAGTTTATTTTACTATGATGTATGCTAAAATTATAGTCATGTTTTAGGGTTGATAATTGCTAGTTGATAAAATTAGATTTATAATATAATTGACTACTTGGATTAGGAGTTCCATTCCTAGTCATTAACTTGATCAATTGACATTTGTTTTGTCTTTTTTATTCAATTATTAAAATATATATAGTTGAGACTAATATATCATATAAAAAGTGTTTTACTTACCAGTGTTGATATAGTGACTTCTAAATATTAGAAATGTAAGGCTACATAGTGTATCACTTTTCATCCTAATAATGTTTTCTCTCATGAGCAACGTGTACTTGATTTGTCACTATCTATGCTTATGCCTATGTCTATGCCTATGCCTATGGAAAGACCATGTATGTATGTCCTTTCAAGAATTTTTTACCCAATTTATATAATTTCCAGTCATGATGTTCATTGACGTTGCTGTTTTTTAATAATATTTCTTGCTCATTTCACCTATAGTTGTATTCTTGACATTCAATTTCATGTTTAACTTAGATGATGTTCTGTTAGAATTTGATGCATCTATATCATAATCACTTTTATTGGAAGAGTTTTTTTATTTATATCATGTTTATGATTTGATGATGTATTTATATCAGAATCACTTTTATTTTATTCTATTAATTGGAACCGTTTTTATTTATTTATCTATTGTCAAATAATATGCGAGGGCGCCCAGAAATGGAAGAAAATAAAGTTGATGATCAGGAATTCATTCCCCAAGTTGCAGATGATCGAAAGTCAAAAATTGGAATGGAATTCTCATCTCTAGAGGATGCATATTCGTTCTATAACCAATATGCACGAGAAGCCGGATTTAGTTCAAGGAATAGCACGAGCAGGAAAAACAAAATAACAAATGAAGTGACATGGAAACGAATTGTATGCTTTAAAGAATGGCATACAGATCTAATGTGACACAATAAACATCCAAACCATGATCAACAAATAAGGGAAAGAGCACATGGCACAGTTAGAACGGGTTGTGAGACAAATATTACATTTGACAAGAAACAGATGGGACCGGATTGGGTTATTTGTAACTTTATAGAAGCTTATAATCATCCACTCTCGACTCCATCAAAGGTGCATTTGCTACGCTCACATCGTAGTGTTTCGGCAGCCAAAAAAGTATTGACAAAACAATTTTCAGAGACCAATGTACCAACTTGTCAACAAATGCGTTTATTAGAGATAGAGTATGGAGACCCTGAATGGGTAGGTTGTACAGAAACTGATATTAGAAACTTTGAGAGAAATCTAAGGGATGAACAAAAGGGTATTGATGCTGAAACACTTATCGAGTTTTTTACATCTGAGCAAGAGAAGAATTTAGCTTCTTTCTTTGCCTACGAGACTGATTTAGATAACAGATCTAGTAGGTGTTTTTGGGCTGATCATGTATCAAGAAGGGCATATAGTGTATTTGGTAATGCTATTGTATTTGATACAACTTATAACACCAACAAATATGGTTTGATTTTGACACCATTTGTAGGAGTTAATCATCATCATCAGACAATTCTTTTTGGTTGCGGGTTTCTTAGTGATAAGAAAATTGAGTCTTTTGTTTGATTGCTTACAAAGTTCTTAGAAGCCATGCATAAAGGTGCACCAAACATTATCATCACTGATCAGGATCCTGCAATGACAAAAGCTATTGCATAGGTTTTGCCTCAAACAGTGCATCGCTATTGTTTGTGGCACATATTGAACAAATTCCCAGAAAAATTAGACCCTTTAACTTTTCGAAACCATTATCACAGCATAAAGAACGTCATTGCAAATTCTACAACACCTGATAATTTTGAAAAGTCATGGGAAGAGACTATCAAGGAAGCTAACTTAGAGAAAAATGATTGGTTGTCCTTGATGTATGAATTGCGACACAGATGGGTGCCAGCATCAAGTAGCCAAAGATCTGAAGGGTCACATGCATTTTTCAAGAAATATGTCTCAAATAAGAACTCATTAATGGATTTTATCAAACGTTTTAATAGAGCACTGAGACACCAAAGACACAATGAGTTAGTTACGGACCATATTGATATGAATGAGAATCTCAAACTTAATACAACCTGGCCAATGGAAAGTCAAATGGTTAAGCTGTACAAAAAAGAAATGGCTCGAATTTCAAAATGAAATAATCGAGAGTCATAGTTATTATGTGCAACAGACATGTACAGGAGTTGCCTCAGCAGTTTACCACGTGATGAAATTTCAAAGTTCCTCTTCCTCAAAATCAAGAGTGCTCATGCATGACAAACAAAGGGATTGCATATCATGTAGCTACACAAAATTTGAGTTTGAGGGCATTTCATGTAGACATATGTTAGCTTTTTTTCGTATCAACCAAGTGTTTCATTTGCCTGATATGTATATACTCAAACGATGGACGCGATATGCAAAAGTTGGAGCAATATATGCTTTAGGAGAGCAAAATGTCATTGATGATCCAGATTCAAAAAGATATTTGATGTCGAGGCACTCGAGGTTGTCCTATAAAGCTTCAGTGTTAGTTGATGATGCATCTTTGAGTAATGAGAGGACAACCTTCTTGGAAGAACAATTTAATTGTATCTACAATAAAATTCAAGAGATGTCCATTAATACAACATGCAGTGATAGAAGTCAAAAAAAAAAAATCCTTGGATGAGACACTTGGTATTATCGATCCTTATGTAGTACGAACTAAGGGATGTGGGAAGAGATTAAAATCATCAAAGGAGAAATCAACATCAAATTCTAGGCAGTAGAGGACTCGCGGCGGAGGGAGAGAGCAGCACTCGGTGAGGGAGAGAGCAAAGCTCGGTGAGGGAGAGAGCAGCGCTCGGCGAGGGAGAGAGCAGCAGATCTTGGATCTCGGCGAGAGAGAGCAGCAGATCTCAAATCTCGGTGAGGGAGAGAGCTGGCGAGGGAGAGAGCAGCAGATCTCAGATCTTGGCGAGGGAGAGAGCAGAAGATCTTAGATCTCGGCGAGGGAGAGAGCGGAGAGGGCAGCGCTCGGCGAGGGAGAGAGCATATCTTAGGGACGGGAGAGAGTAACGCAGGGTTGCGTTTTTTTCTCACGCGCTGCTGTTTCGTTCATTTTCATTTGCAGCGCTGCTGACGTGGATGGCATCGCACGACACCGCACCATAAGCACCGCAGCACAAATTTTCTCTCTCTCTCTATATATATATATACACATTTGTGTTCATCTTGTGAGCACCATTGATGGTGGAGCCAAATGATGTGGTACCTGAGTTGTAGCCCGGGAATCAACAGCAATCAAAAGAAAATAAAAATTTAATTTTCTTATGAAAAAGGAAAAAAAATAATAATAATAGTGAAAGGTAGTCCGGGCATCCGTGTCAGTATAACCCACAGCTCGGGTAGATCGTTCGGACTAACCCCGCCAGTAAGCACCATAAAATAAGATAACATTCTTATATCTGTGTATATCTGTAAGTGTGATTCGGATATTCGGAATCACTTTGAATAGGATAAGATGTATATATATATCCTATTCACTCAGGTGGCCTCTGTAGTCCGAGCGGCCGGAGAGAAGTAGAAATGTCAGATTAACTTTATAAATCTAAAAGACACTGCAAAACAAAAAAAAACATTAATATAAAGCTGCGATGAATTTTTTGATCACTTTCTCTTAAACTTAAAAGTTATTTATTTTTTGTTTAAACCAAACGGCATTTATTCTAAGAAAATTTAACGAAAATGGAATAATTAATTTGATCAGCCAAATCCAAATATACCACGCGACCGAGTAAATTGTTGTCGAAAAGATTAAACAAATCTTTACTCTTAAAAAAAAAATCTAGTATTCATTATTTATTTCGATTAAATGTTGAACCGGACTTTTGGTCCGAGTGAAGTCGAAACGTATCTGTTGTTTAAACATTTAAATTTTATTACGCTTAATATCACACTGAACAATTATTTATAACCAATTTAAAAATTAAATTTTTACCATGTGTCTTATTTTTAATCATTAAACATCTTTTTTTTATTTAGTATTGATATCTTGTTTATATTAATTAATTCTTAGATTGGACGATTAGATTTCATATAAATTTTTACTGACTATTAAATCAAGCCTATCAATCAAATGTTTTTAGATGAATCATCCATGATATTTATCCGTTAATTCGATGATATTCAATGTTTAGATATTTGAAAAATTAAAAAATATTCTGTCATTGTACTATTATCCTGGGATTAAATAGTGTATCTTTCAAACATAGAACTCACATATATTGGACTTGGTTAAGGATATATCAAATCCATGCAGTATTGTAACACAAAGACATCCGGGAACCCTAGTAACAAGCTAATGTAACAAACTCTTTCTTATAAAATATTATTTTAATTTTTTATATTAAATATTAAACTAATAAGAATAAATAATACACTTGATCTTGACCAAAAAAATCTATAAATTAAAATTAATAAGGGTATATCAAACTCATAGGGTGACGGAACTCCAATAGCAAGTTGTAATGAACTCTCTCTCATATATAAAAATTAATTTAATATTACATTTATTCTTTGTCAAAAAAAAAAACTTAAAAAGTATGTTTTATGATGTCATCGGTCCAAGATATTTATAAAAAAATTTCCAATCAATCATAAGATGTATAATTATAAAAAAAATCATGACATTACATATTCCCTAATTAATTAATGAAAAAAAAAATTCAATAATACGTCACAACTGAATCTCGAATTCTAGATTTCTAATTAATTAAAGAAAAAAATATATTAACATAATTTAATTATGAATTTTATCAAATTAATTAGAGTTAGTAAAAAATGTAAATTCTTAATAAAATATTATTATTATTATTATATTTTAGTGATATCAAATATGTCTACTAATTTTAAAAATGATCAATCTGATCTTACAAAAAAATTTCTCTTATTATTAAAATAAACTGAAAAATGCTTGTAGCAAATGGTTCATCAACTCAACATTCTTAGTTCAACCACTATTTAAAAAAACTCTATTAATTCATAGAGATTAAAACTCAATCCTTAATGCTTGAAAAATTAAGGTGGGGTGCTGCTGCATCATTGTCCCTAGGGCCATGAGACAACCATTTTATATCATATCAGTGATGCATTGTAATGGGTCTGGCGGTAATATATACAAGCTTTATAAATTAGCATAAGCATCATAAGTTCAAGAATAAACTTATTTTCAAATTAATTTATGGTCAAAAGTTTAAAAAATTACGAGTTTTTCCCCGTCTGAATTCAACATCATTTAAGATCTATAAATTAATTAACACCTTGAAACTAGAATTGAGCAAGTCTAACATAAATAATCCGCGATAGACTTTAAAATACACCTTTAAAATAATAGAAATAACAAACGAATAGCAATCTAAATGGAAAATAGTATTTGAGCAACAAATTAAAACTATAGAAAGTAAAACAAAAATTATAATTTCAAGATTTAAGAAACAATAATAAAGTATAAGCATCTACATAAAATTTTCTCAAATAGAAAATCTAGATTATATTTGTTTAAGTTTCGAAGGACAAGAGATTTAGTTAAGCTAGAAACACTGCCCAGATAATAACATGGATCAGGAAAGCCTAATGCAAAATTAGTGTAAAATGGTTAAGTAATAGTTTAATCGTGTTCCATTCAAAGTTCTTCAGTTCAAACCATGCAGAGGTCACTTAGTATAATGGCGGCAAGCAAGTTAAACTTGAAAGATTTGAGTTCAAATCCGGATAATGAAGAGGGCATTGGTTACCTTTGCGCATCGCAGAATTCCCAAAAGGTGAATTCAAATAGTCAGTGTTCGTCTGAGTTCATCAAGCGTCCAGTTGTCGAACAATATGCAAAACCCAGAAACAAAAGCAAGATGTGACATTGAACTTCAACTGTTCCATCTCGCAATGGTGTGGTGTTCTTCTTGGCTGATAAAAACTGAGCAATTGCCTCACAGAAAGATGAGAAGAGTCGATCAACCATAGTAACAAGTGCCTAAACATTAGAAACTAAAATCTCGGCATATTAACAAACTTGAATTGGCATTGAATGTGTGATGAAGTCACAAACAACATAATCGAAGTGTCATTAGTGCAAGACGGCACACCCATGATAGAAGGTTATAAAGAAATCAGTTTCAACAGGTATTTAAATGGAATATAGAATATTGATGTAGATCTTTTAAAAGTGAAAATTAAATTCAAGCAAGATAGAAGGTTGTTTCAAATAATATAAAGCCAACATTTGATGCTCACCTAAAAAGGAAGTGTTAGTCTCCATATTTTTATTCACATCCGAGTATCCATCATCATATCTTCAATCACTGGTCTCCACTTTTCAGTACCCATGATCCTTTGCTAGAATCGCACAGTTCGCGTATTACCTGCAAATAATTGAACATCATAAGGAAAAATTGGCAAGATAATATGCAAGACTACATATATGATATAAATTCCATAAAACCCACAGCAGAAGGAAAAGAGTGATGATGACTAACTTCACTATTTTAAAAACCATTCACTCTAGATTCTGTTATGTTTCTAGTTCAAGTTAAGCGTCCAAGCACATAGTTTGTCGTCTTTTGGGCACCTCTACACCTAGATGAAGAGGAAAGCGAAAGAAAAAATAGAAGCATGTCCTGAAACTGAAACAAATCATTAAAGGACAGCCCGGTGCACGAAGCTCCCGCTATGCGGGGTCCCAGAGAAGGATCCATTGTACGCAGAACATAAATGCTTCTAATATCATAAAACTGAAACAAATCATTCTACATGAAAAAACATAAATGCCTCTAATATCAACAACAACAACAACAAAAAAAGGTAGCATGCATCTTCCTGAGCTATCATTTTGTTTTGTTTCAGATTACATCCTCTGCTAAGTTGAGGTCATCAATTTCTTCTTCTACTTTTAGAAGGCATTACTAGGTTATGTTCATTTTTTGAACTCCAAATTGGACGATATTCCAGCTTAAATATGTTAAAGCTTTAGTTTGTTGAATTAACAATATAACAAGTTTCTAACAAGAACGAACCATGATACGGTGCGTAAAAGAGGGGCCCGATAAGGCTAGGGGGTCGGAAGTCAAAGGGGCGTGATAGTCAGAAGTCAAGGGGGCATGACAGTCAGAAGTCAAGGGGACGTGGAGTCAAGAAGACGTGGCAGTCAACAGTCAAGGGAAGGAAGGAGTTAAACCGCCTCACGTTATCAGCCGCAGAATTCCCAGTCGATCATAGTCAGGGCAAACTCGAGATCTGAGACATAAGATGGAGGTTGGACTAGTTCCTGACCTTCCCCCGACTGATCAGACCTCCCCAGCTCGGGCTGCATGAATAATCTCGGTACTTTTACTTATACAACTCTCGATCGGCTCTTCAATGGTCAAACTATAAAGGATGGGTTTCTCGCCATAGTCTCAGATAAAGCTCGGTAGTTCGCTACAGCTCATTCTCCTCATCAAAGCCCAATTTCGGCGGTATAGCTAAGTGGTCATCCCGAGCTGTCTGTAGCTAAACCTGGGAGGGACGGAAAGCGCTAAACGACAACAATGTCAAGGAATCGTAACCTCCTCTCAGAGAATAACCCATACGTCAAGGAATATTCTAGTGGTATGTTATCACTTCCTCTTACCGTACCTCCTCTCTCATCCGACAGGCTCTGACACCTGACATTCTCTGACAACATGCAAGCTCTGAAGGTACGCAGCATCATATAAAAGGGAGGTCCTCTTCCTTAGCCAGGTACACGCACATTCACACTCGTCTTCTACGATTCTTTTTTCCTTCGTACACTGTTCTTCTGGGAAAAAGTACCTGACTTGAGGAGGGTCTACGTCGGAAACTTTTTTCCTGGTTTCTGGTCTCTAACGCTCCATGTGCTTGTCTAAGTGTGCGCAGAGTCTAAGTACTGTCGGTTTCGTCACCACTGTCCCTAAGTTCCAAGTGGGGATCCGTTTTTTCGGTGCACATACGCTAGGTGTGTCAAAGTCGCCTCTCCGTCAACACCAGCATCATCTCAGCCGGTCTTCGTCTGACTCAAATTCCGGACAGGATCAAACCATGGGTCTCAATTATTTAAAGATATGATAGATGAATCTTATCTCCCCATTTAACTTACATAAAGTTATCTCGGAAATATCCAAATGCTATAAATCACATTTGATAAAATGCAATAGTTTCTCCGGGCTCCTCCTAGCCCACATTCCAATTGATTCAACTTGACCAACTACTAAAGCTGTTAATACTTGGTTCTTTTGGAAAATGTTCATACCATTTAACCATATTTTATAGAGGTACACAATTTCTTCCAGATAAAATTACGTTTATAGTAACTTCATCTAAGTTAGATTTTTTTTTTCTTTTGAGCAACCATTGTTAGTCTGAGTATATTTGGTTGTGTACTGCAATCCTATAAATTTTTTCTTTTAATCCTAAGAAGCGACAAACACACAACACTCCAAAAACTTCTCCAAAACTTTAATCACTATTTATCCTATCTTCATCAATATTTCATTGTTGAATAAGAGGCATCCAACATCTTACATCCAAGGATTACCCATCCATTTAATTTGATTATTCCCTCATTTCTTTAGTAACTGTTGAAATTGCATTTCATATTCTGTCTCAGCTCAGTTTAATTTTAAAAAAAATAGTTTCTCTTTACAATTCAAGCTTTGAACTTATCATATATATTCTCATAAATTAATATAATAAGTTACAATAAGAAAGCATACCAGAGTCTACTCTGACATAAACCTACATTATACATGTCTTTTCTTCTCTAAAATCCTTTATAACAACTATTTAATAATTACCACAAACTTTTGCTAACTCGAAAGAAAAATACGTGAAAATCCTTTTTCATTATATTTCTCCATTAACTTCTTCCCATTAATATTATCGACTTTTCATTCCAGTTGATGGATAAGTTGTAACTTTAAAGTGCCATCCAAGTAATATGCATCAATAATCATGAACATTAATCAATAAAAAATGTTGAAACTACTGACCAAATATGTAGGGAAGTGATAGCTCACTCTAAATAACCTAGTAAATCGGTCTAACCAAACATGACTTAGAATTTATCACTCCATTTTCAAAAAAAAAAAAATGTTGAAACTACTGACCTGATTATAGTCAGAATCAGTAATATCCTTCTGGAGACGAGTTTTAGCAGCTATGCGTATCTCCTGCTTATTGAGTTTTGCATTAGGTTCTTTGCCCCTGAAAAGATCAATGACAACATCTCTGCCACAAGAAACATGTCTAATATTAGTGCAATTTTGGGAAAATGTATATAAGAGCAATATAACAAGGCTTGCAAAGTGCATAACCTTAATCGATGGAAATCCGAACTTCCAGAAGATTTCAGAATATATACACCATGTACATCCACCGCGATTTGACTCACAATAGCTTGGAGCTCAGTTACAGGGGCAGATGCACCATTAGTAGCAGCATTGATGATCGCTCTAGTTCTAGGGTCTTCTCTTGGACGAGAGGAGTTACTGATTGCCAAGCCCCTTAATCCATTAATAACTGAGTTCATACTGCAAGCACATAAATTCAAATCATACAACCATAAAATACATATATGTAAAGTAGTCAAATGCTTCAAGTAACAACCATGCCTGACTATGAATGCTGGAAATAATCTTGCAACTGACAAACTACTGAACCTGGAATATCGGCAAGGTATTTACCTACGAATTTTTTGATCCTGGAAAATTTTCAAGAGAATCTTTGGAAGATGCTCAAGTGTCTCAGTTGACAGTGTCGACATTGCTGTATTCACTGGCTTATCTTTGCCTCCACGCGCACCATCGACCACTTTAGCTCTTTTTCCACTTGGAGTAGGGACATGCATCCTTTCACCGAGAGATTTAATAATATTATTCCATCGTACCAACCAAGCTTTTTCCTGCTCATCCACAATTTCTGGGTTGTTTCTAATATAGATAAAATCAGTAGACTCTTTGAACTTCCAGTGCTTGAGGATGCGCCTTTCAATAGCCAATGGAACAAGTATAGATTTTAGACCAGCGTAATTTATCATCCTCAATTTGTCTGTTGGAATTATGGGATTCATACTGAATAGATAAAGAAGATAGTCTCTATACAGAGCAGCTTCGCCTTCATGCAACAAGGAGCTCTTTGTGATCCACAATCCTTGAACCAAATCTGCATAATGCAGCAGCACTTTCAGAACATCTTCTTTTGAGTTATCTGGAGCAAGATCCATGAGTGCATTAAAATTATTCACCTGAGAAACCTGCATGTAGAGGCAGAGTATGACAAATTAATGAAAGGTATTATCAGAATAATCATTAAGAGAAAACCTTTGAAGCATGGCAACTCTTCTCAATTATGACCTAGCTAATATATCATGAAATGAAACAGACCTCTCCACAAATATCTAGAAGCTGTGCAAATTGACTCTTCGTAAAATGCACAGTAGCAAGAGCCTCATGCATCAGGATGCCGGTATTATGACCAAGTGAATCTCATACAGAAAAATAATGAAATATATCAGGCGAGGGGAGTAACATGCACAGTACCAAGAGCCTCATGCATCAGGATGCCGGTATTATGACCAAGTGAATCTCATACAGAAAAATAATGAAATATATCAGGCGAGGGGAGTAGCTATGATAGTTAACTAAAGACAGAAGTCTGATGATCAAATAGTACACAATGGTGATAGGTATTCAGTGACAATTGACGCATAGGTAATACAGGGGAAGCTTTATTTTAGTTATTTGGTGTGTTTCAAGTGTTTGTAAGCCTTTTAGATTATATGAATAATTTATTGAACTGAACAAGGCAGTCTAACAGTAAGAACAATTTATCCTGGTTCCACTTCCCTATCTCCTCACTTCTCTCATCTCCTGATAGAGTAAACTGATCCCAGTCTTTTCCCCTTTCTCCTATTTTATCTTCCTAGGAATGACATGAAGGAGGCAGGTGGTTTATGCAAAATTTATCAAATCCAAAAACGATATGAAAGATGTTTGCTTTCTTCTTAGAAATGCAGAACCAGATAAAATTTAAGGACAAAATGAGATTAAACCTCAGAAAGCCATTTCTTCAACCGCTCTTCCAAGGGGAGTGAGAGCAAGAACCTACAGACACATGAAGAGTCAGTTTTTTTGCAGTTGCAATATCAACAATAAGAAATCATGTTTTCAAGAAGCATTCAGTTCAACTGGCTATGGCTGACAGGGGTGAAAGAAATACAAGGTGGGATAAAATGAGGTTTTAGTAATTTTCAAGTAATGCAGATATAAAATCGAGAATGTAGGTTATGTGATTGACATGGAACACAGCAAAAGAATTCCCAAGTCAACAAGAACTTGTAGAAAAAGCATATATATATATATAAGGTTGAATAACTCAACTTCTTTTTTTTTCTTTTTTTTTTTGAGAGAGAGAATACAGAAAAGATCAGCTCATAGTAGAAGAAATACAATGTCATTGTTGTTATTGGAGATTTGAAGATTTGATATCTGGAATTTTGATATCTGAACAAAACAACACATTTCCGTATTGTGCCGAGCATACTGATGTACGGTACCAATTGTGAATTGGAGGTGGAGAAAGGAAGAAGAGGAAAAGATAATTATATTCATAATAGCAAACTTTACAATACCATTCCATACCTCCTAGCTGGACTTTTAATCCATCCAAAATGGTAAAATTTTGACACAATGTTGTGTGGACAAAAACTAAAAAAAAATATCAAACTTTATTTAAATTCATCTTGACGAATATTGCATCATGCTAAGGGATGTCAAGTGTTTGCATAATCAACACACATGACATAGGAGAGATCACATATATCATTATCAAGATGATATGTTTCTACCATAGCGCCTGACATAGTACAAGACTTCAACATATGGGATAGTTACTAGTTATTAGCACTTTAGTTTACAAATAAAAAAAAAATTATTGTCTTGGGGTAAAATGAAATTAAGCTTACTAACAGGTTTGGTAGATAAGATGTTCAAATTATAATCCGTGTTTTAAAATGGAGCTAGAAAAGAACCAAAGCAAAGAATATTTTCCTAGAAATGAAAGGTGCATGGCAACTCTTTGTTTGATCAATCATAATATCATCAAAGAAGGCTCCAACTGCAATATGTGTAAAAGACCAATGTATCTCACCCCTTGGCCATGTAGTTGAGATTAACAAGGTTCAAAGTGCATCAAGTTATATGGAGTAAAGAACAATGCATAGCTGCATGGGTTTTGAAATATTTATTACAGTTAAATCATCAAACACCTCACTTTGAATGAATGGAACTGATATACAAAAAGATCAATGGTGACAAAATGTAGTCCAAAGAAAAGGTAAAACCTATTCCTTATTCTGCGAATTGAAACACAAGCAAAAGATCATAGCTGGAAACCTTACCTTAATGAAGAAACTTTTGTTGTCTTACTGTTTGTTGATGTTCCAGGGTACAATAAGTCGGCATAATTAGATCTAAAGCATTAATTCAATATGATAAAAGTCAGGAATCTAAATCACATATATGAAAAGGTTTGGAGTATTAATGTGAAGGAAATAACATAAAAAAAAATCAATTTGGGTAGTTCTCTAGTTTGAGGTCTCACGGTTTCATCATAAATGGAATTTGATGATGATCTTCTGAAATCATTTTCTGATGGTATCTTTCTGTAAGGTGGCTATCAATTGGATGATATTCTAGTGACACCCATGGCTGCAGACAGAGCAATGAAATCGGTTTAGCATCACAAAACATATTCTAGCAATTCAGCAGCAAGAAGTTCACAATAAGAACCACCATCCAATACAGGTTAGCAGGTAAAGCTATCAGAGAATCTATTTCTTCAAAGAATTCAATGGAAAACACAAGGCAGATTTACTAGGAAGTCACTTCAACTCTGAAAACTGTTAAGCATGGTTTAAGATTTCATTCAGTGCCAATTGGCGTGGGAAGAATATTTTGTTCCATCTGCCGACCAGCACATAGAACACCTAGCACCGCGCAACTCCTCGGTTGAGTCTTCCATGAACACCAAATTAGTGCAAGGTTATGAGGAGAGGAGAAGAAAGGTAAACCTAAGCATACTTCAAGTTCGACTAGTGACATAGATGTCCCACATCAGCAGAGAAGTTGGTGGTCAGAGGGGATTTCATGGGCTTCCAACGCCAATATGATAAAAGTGGGCTGACAAGGGTCCAACACGGCATAGTGTTCTAAAAATCGGCCTAAACGGTCGCCTAGGCGCTAGGCGCTAATCAGCCTCACCGAAAATATGCTAGCCGGCCAGCCTAGGCGGCTTTGGCGCCTAGGCAGGATTAGACTGCCCTAGGTACCGACTAATCGACCGAATCATCTATACGATAAGGAAACAATGCAAGGTTTTCATGAATTTTTTATTAGTTTGGACTTTTAAATTTAAAGCCCAATTTAAAACAAAACTGAAATGTAACCTTAAGTTTGTGTCTGACGATAATATTGAGTTTGTGTCCAATGAAGAACAAGTTGTTGAAAATTATACAGAAGGAAAAGTGGAATAAATTTGTGATATTTTATTAGTTGTGTAATTTTGAACTTATTTTAATTTGATTTATTGTGCTCGAGTTATAGAATGTGATTTATTATGTAATTTATGTTGATACCATGGAATCCGCCTAGTGGCGCCTAATCCCCGCCTAGGCGCTGGTTTGGCCCGACTAGCACCTAGCAAATTTTAGAACCTGCCAGGGCAGGGTGACAGGTTTTAATGATCACAATTTCAAGATTAATAATGGAAGGAACAACGTAAAAACTTTAAGAATATATATATATATACACACGCACAAACTATGATATATGTTATAGTATGTACATATGCACATTGAAAATATGTATATTACTATATTGTTTCGATACTAGCACCACATGATACAATACCAAAACTATCTCGTTTCGATTAGAGATTGAAACTACGACACAGTTTGAAATTTTAAGCCTTGTTAAGCCATAATCTAATGGGGAAACAAAATGTATCTTTGATGCATCTAAACAATAGGTAGTTGCTCCTAGAGAGAAAACGAAGGGATCATTTAACTCCATGTAGCAAACTATTGCATCCTATGGAAATATTCATTGATGTTATGTGAAAAAATAATGATAAAAATACAAAACATATATTAGCTTTGGCTTGTTGACTTCACACGTCTCTTCATATTATAAATCACCCCTTTATTCCTCCTCTCTAATCCGTTTGTTGGATAACATTGCATGCTTCATTAACAAAGAAGATAATTGAGAACTTAAAATGGAATTCCAAAGCAGAAAATTTAGTTACTTCAATGATGAATCACAACCTATGTAAGTGGTTCCTTCCATATACAAGATTGAGAACTTTGATTGAAATTATGCTTGAATTATCATATCTAAGCTTGAAATTAATCAATTTTAATTGAACAAACAAACAATCTAAGAGACAAGAATCAAACATAGAAAACTAATCAAATGAGTAGTGAGGTACAAGGAGCTTCCAACCTCATCATTTTCTCCTTTATTTAAACTGGCATGGCCAAACCTTTCCTGATCAGAAGAAGAAAAAAAATGAAAAATGAAAATTTCAGTACAACACTATTTAAATATTAAAAATTAAAACCAGCCCAAGTCATAGATTCTTGATGTTCTAAAGAGAGTATGTATATGTTTGAGAAATTAATATAAATAGGGAAAGTCCTATGTACACAAAGTGGTTAACCTATCATCATATGCAATATAATATTTCCTTTAGAGGAGATGTTGTCCCTCATCCTTTGACCATCTCACCCCTCTTATCATTGTGTCAGCGCAAAAGGCCTTCATTACGGCTATTGCCAATGCAGGAAAAGAGGAATTTGGGGCTCCACTGCAAGTCCTCACTCCAACATAGTATGACCTCGTGCGCACAATGTTGTCATCTAGTACATTGTCACCTTACGATCGCATGCGACAAGAATCAATTGTGCATAGTAGATGCCTCAGCAAACTTGTTTAATTCCAGCTTCAGCTGCACAACACCTCATGCGACCAACGAGCAGTAGATGATTCTAACCAAGTCTAAACAAGTTCTCTAGCGAACGAAAAAGGATTCAAAGAAGAAGAATAAGCGAACATGGAAAGAGAGAAGATGAATGTATGTACAAGTGTATAACTGTGCAAGAATTTTCTGGGAAAAGATCAAAAAGTCTTCAAATGAAAATGCCATAAACATATCTATAACCCAGGGGACAATATATTATAAAAGACCATTTTTAGAGGAAGTGTTTTTTTTTTCAGGAGCAGAGGAGTTAGCATACAAAATTCACCTGCTTGATGGAAAACCCAGGTGAATCAACAGCATTGGTGTCAGATTTTGTACTTGATTCGGCAGTCTGCGCATTTTCTTTCATCTCAGGATTTAAGTGTGTCATTGACGGACGAAATTGGACAACAGCATGGACAGGATTTAAGTGTAACTGCAAGTAATGAGATTAAGAACAATAAGTTTCTCTTGGACAAAATCTAGGTCATTGATGCAGAAAGTCAAACAGAACACAACATATACACCATCGACTAAAAACTCAAAAGCAACCAAAAATAAGAAATAATATGAGAGATCTAAGCAACACTATCCATTGACTATGACAACGAAACCCATGATTAAAGTTTTGTTTCTTTGAGAAAGTAAAGTAACAAGGAGAAAAAAAAAAAGCATTTCCTTTGAAGGAACCAGGGTATGAAAAGGCACTAGAGGAAAATTTTTCTCCCCTCAAAATTGATCCATCTAGAGAAAAAATTATAAATGCAGAGAGACACCTTGTCTCCCCTCACCGTCAGCTTGGCCTCTGCCCTAAACTATGAGCCTGTCTGTTGCATCTCCAATATATATATATATATATATCACCTATAGAAAAACTATTCTTTTCTTCCTTTCATTTTCTATCTCTATCTCACCTCTTTTCTTTCTCCTGTTCCCATACTCCTTCCAGGAAACAAAGATTAAGTCATTTTGCTTCAATTTACCAGGTAAATAAATTGAACCTATAACTCTAAAAGAGAGATTGCATCCTTTTGTTCATCATTAAAGTCCTTGCTCAAAGAAGTTAAATTTTTAGTGCTAAATAGTGACCAGGCTATGAGCTTATAAGTGAAAGCGAGTAGTTGTGTAAAAAGATTGTTCTAAGATTAATACTCATGTAGAGTAGTAATCTATTTGAAGCAAATTAGACAACGATATTGTATAAAGATAGTTGATCATTTTGATCAGGTGGAATGCAAATGAGTAAAATTTTGCTTTCTTTATGGCACATCTAACATCAATCTTTAAACACTTAAGGAAAATGATATGTAATTTGTAGTTATAGACCCTGTAATAAGATAAGATAAATGCGCTAATCATACAAGCCCAAGCAAAGTTTCAAAATTTATAGTTAAATTCCCATTATAACCTTTATGTATTCTTTAAGCAAATATCTAGTACTTAACAAATCAAAGTATCAAACCCATCTGCTAGTGATATGTAATTTGCAAGGCCATCTGATATATAATTTCCAAGGGCATCTAGAATACTCATATCATAAAACACATCCATGTTGACTAAAACAAAGCTTAAATGAAATTTTAAGTTTGTTAGGATGAATAGAAAATCTGGTAATTTGCAAAAATCAATTTTCATTTTTCTCAAAGAAAAATGTGAACTTTGTTCCAATTTAAGCAAAAGAAGGTACCTGGTTTCCATCCAAAATCCCAATAGCATAACTAGCTAATGAAGGTGTCAGTGATGAAGACAAAATCTGGAAAGTTCAATTTAACTGTCAGGTTGAAGAAAAGCTGACTTTGCAATACAATTAACCTTCATTTATTACTTAAGTTTATAAAATTAGCTATCTAGCAATTATTTGAAATGCTCTGAAATGTCACTAAGTTTGATGCCAATGAACTCAGAGGTGAAACAAAGCCAGGTAGGAAAGGAAGATATGTTGAAGCATAAAATATTAGGATAAGTGAAAATGAAAAACAAATAAATAAAGCCAATCCATTAAAAATATAACCCAGTCCACAAAACTAGGGTTGTAAATGCATAAAACGTCTATGAACCAACTTAATGAGAGCTTTTTTATATTAATTTACATATATAAAGAATGGAAAAAAAAGAAGATTTTTGTGAATTCAACTCCTTAATGTTCATGGAATGAGGAATGCCAATGAATAGTTTATGAATAGATTTGTTTAAAAGCTTGTCTAAGACTCATTTGTGATCTTCTATATTTAGCCACGTTATCCAAACATATAAAGCATACAATAACTATGTATATGCAATTATGTAGGTATATATATAGGGATGGCAATGAATGGGATAACACACTTAATTAATTAAATGCCTACATCTCCATGAAACAATATGTTACACGTGAGGACTAAGAGAAAACACCAACAAAGTAAAATCTGCAATTATACAATATGTTACATGTGAAGACTAAGAGAAAAGACCAATCAAAGCAAAATGTAATGAATCTAAAGCATAATGGTCATTGACGATTAAAAGTCAGACTACAATAATGTTTGCCATAGATTCAGCTACATTCTCAGCAGTGTAAATGACTTTTATGAGTATCCAGCAATAAGAAAGAGTAGAAATAGAAGGTCACATAGTTCTCCACCTGCTTCTCTAACCTACAGGGACCAGAAACATCTTGGTCATAGTTCTCACTATCAATATCCAGACTCAAATCTATCTCAATCTTTGATTTTGTTGGCTTCACTCGAACCTGAAACAACAAAAAATAGTCAAATAAAGGTTATAATAATGCAAAATAAACATATAGAAAGATCTGAATAAATGTATACAACAATCTCAACAAAAAAAAAAACCTAAAAAAGGAAACTACACTTCAAACTGAATCTACCGAACATACCTTTTCACATCTTTCATTCAATTCGTATGGTCTCCAAGAAGGTCTAAGTACATACTGCAAAATATATAGCTGAAAAAGAAAATGTTTACAAATGAATCGTATATTAAATATGATTGCAAGTAGTGTTCATTTGAGACAACTGAAATCCATATGAAACTACGTGCAGTTGATAACAACATCAATATTGTATTGCTTTTCCCTCGTCACTGAGACTACCTAGTCCTGAATATCTTAAGAGACAATGCTAATGCTTATTTAGGTCCTCATTGAAAAAAATAAATTCTTTGTTTCTATTTATGTTGGGTAGAGAGGGGGAGCGTGCAGCATAGCAGAGGCAGCAATCAGCGGCAAGAGAGGCAAAGAACTAAAATGAAAAAAAAAAACATATTTCCAATAAGCTTATTTGTTTGGACTGCTTAAAATATCAAGGAGAAGAAGTTCTAGCTTGCAAAAGTTGGGATTTCCCAACTCCATAAAGAACTGACAGATAAGTATAACCATGAAGGTAGAAAAGTTAATTTCCTAATCACGGGTAAGGACCAGAATGGAGAGCATTTCATTCCATTCCATTCCATTCCCCCAAATACTAAAACTGAGATCCAATTTCCTGAAATCTCATTTTTGACAAGACATTACAACTCTTTTTAGGTTCCAGACACTGCACACAACACCAAGCCAAAATGCCAGTTACGGCATCTATGCCTTGAGACTTAATCAGCAAACTTGCAACAATGGACTTCCAAACTTAAGATAGTAGACAAGGAAAGACTTACATAGGAATCCACATCGAGAGTAGCTGGAGAACAGAATACGTCAATCTCGCGAACCACGGGATCCTCCTCTTCCACTTCCTCCTCGAAACCTCCATCGACGTCCATCGCACAGCTCGCTGCGACCTCAGCGTCCGGTCGGGATGACGAGGGACCTTGAGACGAAGAGCCAAGTCCAGGATCCTCCTTGACGGGGTCTGGGGCGGGAGGGCCGGTGTCGGGGTCGGGCTTAACTCGGGTTGGGGGCTCGATCTTGACCTTGCCCTTCATCTTCGGCTGGAAGCGGGCGGAGCGCGAGGGGCGCTTGGATGCACCGCGGTCGAGGTCGAGATCGAGGGCCATGTCGAGGTCCGACGCGGCTCCGGCGGAGGGATCGATGCTTCCGTCCATGTCTCTCTCGCCTCTCCTCTCCTCTCCTCTCCTCCTCGAAGTCGCCTTGCGTTGTGTGAGTTCCAAACGGTTATCGAAAGCGCTCGAAGTTGAACCCTCGCGATTGCAGAAGACGTGCCGGTGAACCGGCGACTGGATCAACGCAAACCGGTCGAGCCAAACTAATTGACCCGGATCCGACCGAACCATGTCAGATTTTGGAGTCGCAACCAAACCAGATCGGTAACAAAGGATCTCTAGATAAAAGGAAGTTTTGGAAAAGTAAATTCCAAACAAGAAAAAAAAATTAAAAGAATACATTCTAAGTAAAGAAAATATTTAAGAAATGAATTATGAGGTAGTGAGAAGTCTAAACTAAAGATAATTCTATCCAAAAGTGAAAGTTTCTTTAAATTCATGAAGCCTAATAAATGTTTAACATAAAATTTGAAACTCATATTGTATCTAATGAAAGAAAAAATTATATAGTAAATTTGACAATCCAAGAATCTATTTAATGCCTTCTGAAACTTGACCTATTTTATTGATAACCTCATTGACCTACCTCCACTGCCTTGCTTTAGCTTGTTTGTTTCTTTCTTCTTCTGAAACTTGACCTATTTTATTGATACCAAGAAATAATGGTGTGAGATCAAAACAAGCAAGAACACTGCTGAGTAGTAAAGAGAAGGTATGGGAAAAACCTTTTGATTGATCATGGCAAATGCCTTGGGAAGTGTGGTACCAATATTGGAGAGGGCCTTTCTTCTAGTTGTTATTGTTGTTGAAGATATTCGCTAAGCATTGAGATTATAGTAAAAGTAGGAGTAATGATTCTTTTAGGATGGTCTTATATTTTTTGAAAGGAGATAAATTATGGCGAAATATTTACTATACTATAATAGCACTTTGCATAAGAAAAAACAAACATCCAACGAGATATTTAGTACCTGTTAGAAATTAATTATAAGATCTATTGTAACAATCATACATACAAATACCAACTACATTAACTGTGTCAATCATGCATACGCTAACCCTTGAGATTGAACTTTTGCTAACCCTTGAGATTGAACTTTTGCCTAATAGTAGCTCCTACGAAGATGTTTCGTCTCAAGTGTTGATGGCCACTCTTTATTAGTCAGACAAGGTGACATATAAGAGTGTTAAAATGGACCTCTTGAAGTGATCCCGAATAAATTTATATAAGGGATATAGGTCAAAAGTAATCAAATCAAGGAGAAAAATAATGGTTAAATCGGAGAGCACAACTAGGCTATAGTTGTAACAATGATAGTAAAAGATAATTATATTTATCCTAGACATTTCTCATAGCTCATCCTAAGTTATTGCACAATTCACAGGAGGTGTCACGTGATGTCAAGAAGTCAACATACCAAATGATGTGGTAGTCAAAATCAATGACAGATATCGTACTTGGGCAATGATCAAGCTAACCGAGTGTGGGTAATTTATTCACCAGAAAAACTTTTAGTGGTTATAAGCCTTACTAAGTGGGTCTAGCTTAGAGCTACCGTTCGGCGCTCTGATACCCATTTTAGGTTTTAGAAACCGAGTAATAGTGCGATAATAGCGCAAGCATCCTAATAACTCGGGAGGCTAATCCCGAGTCATCTCTTGGGATACTCGCTGCACTAACTATGTGCGTTGTTGTGACCTCTATTAAATGCTTAAACACTGCTCATTTTCAATATTCATTTATAATGAGATTGTAGATACGTAAAGAAGGGGAATAGATGGAAGAGTCAAAATATTAATCGCGTGCATTCATTATATCCTTTTCAATCATAGTCTCATTTAAAGTTTGCAGGTGAAATATCTCTTATAATTAAGGAATCAAGTATTCGCTCATTACTCTTCTGTAATAAATACATATGACCTCATTAATGAGGAAAAGGAATGGTTGAAGAGAGGAATGTATAAAAGGATAGTAATAAAAAAGGAAAAGGGGCATTATTTTTCTCCTCTCTAATTCTTGAAAAACCTACATATTGTTCCTTCAAGTTAACTCTCTAAAAAAAGTCACTAGCAAATCTTAATAGAATCTTGATGTAGGATCACAGGTTATATGAATGGAGATAAATCATGAGATCAACTGTTAAATAGCAAGGGGGTATAGGAAATTTTTTTCCCGAGAACATACAAATATTGATTCCTTATCTCATTATAATAAAATATTCATTTTCTAATCAATTTGGAACTTACAGCCTTACAGGGACACAACTAGGTTATAGTCAAGGCCAACGGAAGTAGTAAAAACAATTGTCAATTGACAACTTTAGTTCATGTGGCCAAGTATTTTAAGTGCTATTAGTCTACTTATATGCATTATTCTGAAATTTTGTCCCCCTTGAAATTTGCAAACCCTTGAGTTAACTATTATCTTATTTCTTCATTATATACTTTTAAGTAAATAGAGAAGCCTAGAGGTATGGAATCTTTGGGCTAAAATAAAAGTCACAAAATGGCTCAGTTAAAGGCCAATAAAATAGCCCCTAATAAAATTCGTACAATCATTATGCCTACGATTGGTATTAATATTATTCCATCGTACCAACCAAGCTTGTTCCTGCTCATCCACAATTTCTGGGTTGTTTCTAATAAAGATAAAATCAGTAGACTCTTTGAACTTCCAGTGCTTGAGGATGCGCCTTTCAGTAGCCAATGGAACAAGTATAGATTTTAGACCAGTGTAATTTATCATCCTCAATTTGTCTGTTGGAATTATGGGATTCATACTGAATAGATAAAGAAGATAGTCTCTATACAGAGCAGCTTCGCCTTCATGCAACAAGGAGCTCTTTGTAATCCACAAACCTTGAACCAAAACTGCATAATGCAGCAGCACTTTCAGAACATCTTCTTTTGAGTTATCTGGAGCAAGATCCATGAGTGCATTAAAATTATTCACCTGAGAAACCTGCATGTAGAGGCAGAGTATGACAAATTAATGAAAGGTATTATCAGAATAATCATTAAGAGAAAACCTTTGAAGCATGGCGACTCTTCTCTATTATGACCTAGCTAATATATCATGAAATGAAACAGACCTCTCCACAAATATCTAGAAGCTGTGCAAATTGACTCTTCGTAAAATGCACAGTTGCAAGAACCTCATGCATCAGGAAGCCGGTATTATGAATAAGTGAATCTCATACAGAAAAATAATGAAATATATCAGGCGAGGGGAGTAGCTATGATACTTAACTAAAGACAGAAGTCTGATGATCAAATAGGACACAATGGTGATAGGTATTCAGTGGCAATTGACACATAGGTAATACAGGAAGCTTTATTTTAGTTATTTGGTGTGTTTCTGGTGTTTGTCAGTCTTTTAGATTATATGAATAATTTATTGAACTGAACAAGGCAGTCTAACAGTAAGAACAATTTATCCTGGTTCCACTTCCCTATCTCCCCACTTCTCTCATCTCCTGATAGAGTAAACTGATCCCAGTCTTTTCCTCTTTCTCCTATTTTATCTTCCTAGGAATGACATGCAGGAGGCAGGCGGTTTATGCAAAACTTATCAAATCCAAAAAAGATATGAAAGATGTTTGCTTTCTTCTTAGAAATGCAGAACCAGATAAAATTTAAGGACAAAATGAGATTAAACCTCAGAAAGCCATTTCTTCAACCGCTCTTCCAAGGGGAGTGAGAGCAAGAACCTACAGACACATGAAGAGTCAGTTTTTTTGCAGTTGCAATATCAACAATAAGAAATCATATTTTCAAGAAGCATTCAGTTCAACTGGCTATGGCTGACAGGGGCGAAAGAAATACAAGGTGGGATAAAATGAGGTTTTAGTAATTTTCAAGTAATGCAGATATAAAATCAAGAATGTAGGTTATGTGATTGACATGGAACACAGCAAAAGAATTCCCATATATATATATATATATATATATATAAAGTTGAATAACTCAACTACCTTTCTTTTTTTTTTGAGAGAGAGAGGACAGAAAAGATCAGCTCATAGTAGAAGGAAGTTCCTAGAATCTCATTGTTGTTATTGGAGAGTTGAAGATTTGATATCTGGAATTTTGATATCTGAACAAAACAACACATTTCCGTATTGTGCCGAGCGTGCTGATGTACGGTACCAATAGTGAATTGGAGGTGGAGAAAGGAAGAAGAGGAAAAGGTAATTATATTCATAATAGCAAACTTTACAATACCATTCCATACCTCCTAGCTGGACTTTTAATCCATCCAAAATGGTAAAATTTTGACACAATGTTGTGTGGACAAAAACTAAAAAAAATATCAAACTTTATTTAAATTCATCTTGACAAATATTGCTTCATGCTAAGGGATGTCAAGTGTTTGCATATCAACACACATGGCATCATGCTAAGGGATGTCAAGTGTTTGCATATCAACACACATGACATAGGAGAGATCACATGTACCATTATCAAGATGATATGTTTCTACCATAGCGCCTGACATAGTACAAGACTTCAACATATGGGATAGTTACTAGTTATTATCACCTTAGTTTACAAATAAAAAAAAAATATTGTCTTGGAGTGAATGAAATTAAGCTTACTAAAAGGTTTGGTAGATAAGATGTTCAAATTATAATCCGTGTTTTAAAATGGAGCTAGAAAAGAACCAAAGCAAAGAATATTTTCCTAGAAATGAAAGGTGCATGGCAACTCTTTGTTTGATCAATCATAATATCATCAAAGAAGGCTCCAACTGCAATATGTGTAAAAGACCAATGTATCTCACCCCTTGACCATGTAGTTGAGATTAACAAGGTTCAAAGTGCATCAAGTTATTTGGAGTAAAGAACAATGCATATCTGCATGGGTTTTGAAATATTTATTACAGTTAAATCATCAAACACCTCACTTTGAATAAATGGAACTGATATACAAAAAGAGCAATGGTGACAAAATGTAGTCCAAAGAAAAGGTAAAACCTATTCCTTATTCTGCGAATTGAAACACAAGCAAAAGATCATAGCTGGAAACCTTACCTTAATGAAGAAACTTTTGTTGTCTTACTGTTTGTTGATGTTCCAGGGTACAATAAGTCGGCGTAATTAGATCTAAAGCATTAATTCAATATGATAAAAGTCAGGAATCTAAATCACATATATGAAAAGGTTTGGAGTATTAATGAGAAGGAAATAACATAAAAAAAATCAACTTGGGTAGTTCTCTAGTTTGAGGTCTCACGGTTTCATCGTAAATGGAATTTGATGATGATCTTCTGAAATCATTTTCTGATGGTATCTTTCTGTAAGGTGGCTATCAATTGGATGATATTCTAATGACACCCATGGCTGCAGACAGAGCAATGAAATCGGTTTAGCATCACAAAACATATTCTAGCAATTCAGCAGTAAGAAGTTCACAATAAGAACCACCATCCAATACAGGTTAGCAGGTAAAGCTATCAGAGAATCTATTTCTTCAAAGAATTCAATGGAAAACACAAGGCAGATAAACTAGGAAGTCACTTCAACTCTGAAAACTGTTAAGCACGGTTTAAGATTTCATTTAGTGCCAATTGGCGTGGGAAGAATATTTTGTTCCATCTGCCAACCAGCACATAGAACACCTAGCACCACGCAACTCCTCGGTTGAGTCTTCCATGAACACCAAATTAGTGCAAGGTTATGAGGAGAGGAGAAGAAAGGTAAACCTAAGCATACTTCAAGTTCGACTAGTGTCATAGATGTCCCACATCAGCAGAGTTGGTGGTCAGAGGGGAGTTCATGGGCTTCCAAGGCCAATATGATAAAAGTGGGCTGACAAAGGTCCAACACGGCACAATGTTCTAAAAATCAGCCTAAGCGGTTGCCTAGGTGGTGCCTAGGCGCTAGGCGCTAATCAGCCGCATCGAAAATATGCTAGCAGACCAGCCTAGGCGGATTTAGCGCCTAGGCGGGACTAGGCGGCCCTAGGCGCCGACTAATCGGTCGAATCGTCTATACGCCGCGGAAATAGTACAGGATTTTCATGAATTTTTTATAAGTTTGGGCTTTTAAATTTAAAGCCCAATTTAAAACAAAATTGAAATGTAACCTTAAGTTTGTGTCCAACGATGATATTGAGTTTGTGTCCAATGAAGAACAAGTTGTTGAAAATTATAAAGAAGGGAAAATGGAATAAATTTGTGATATTTTATTAGTTTTGTAATTTTAAATTCATTTTAAATTTGATTTATTGTGTTCGAATTATAGAATGTGATTTATTATGTAATTTATGTTGATACTATGGAATCCGCCTAGTGGTGCCTAATCCCCGCTTAGGCGGCCTAGGCGCTAGGCGCTGGTCTGCCCGACTAGCGCCTAGCAAATTTTAGAACATGTCAGGGCAGGGTGACAGGTTTTAATGATAACAATTTCGAGATTAATAATGGGAGGAACAACGGAAAAAAATTTAAGAATATATATATATACATGCACAAACTATGATATATGTTATAGTATGTACATATGCACATTGAAAATATGTATATTACTATATTGTTTCGATACTAGCACCACATGATATAATACCAAAACTATCTCGTTTCGATTAGAGATTGAAACTACGACACAGTTTGAAATTATAAGCCTTGTTAAGCCATAATCTAATGGGGAAACAAACAATAGGTAGTTGTTCCTAGAGAGAAAACGAAGGGATCTTTTAAGTCAATGTAGCTCACTATTGCATCCTATGGAAATATTCATTGATGTTGTGTGAAAAAGTAATGATAAAAATACAAAACATATATTAGCTTTGGCTTGTTGACTTCACACGTCTCTTCATATTATAAATCACCCCTTTATTCCTCCTCTCTAAACGTTTGTTGGATAACATTGCATGCTTCATTAACAAAGAAGATAATTGAGAACTTAAAATGGAATTCCAAAGCAGAAAATTTAGTTACTTCAATGATGAATCACAACCTATGTAAGTGGTTCCTTCCATATACAAGATTGAGAACTTTGATTGAAATTATGCTTGAATTATCATATCTAAGTTTGAAATTAATCAATTTTAATTGAACAAACAAACAATTTAAGAGACAAGAATCAAACAAAGAAAACTAATCAAATGTGTAGTGAGGTACAAGGAGCTTCCAACCTCATCATTTTCTCCTTTATTTAAACTGGCATGGCCAAACCTTTCCTGATCAGAAGAAGAAAAAAAAAATGAAAATTTCAGTACAACACTATTTAAATATTAAAAATTAAAACCAGCCCAAGTCATAGATTCTTGATGTACTAAAGAGAGTATGTATATGCTTGAGAAATTAATATAAATAGGGAAAGTCCTATGTACACAAAGTGGTTAACCTATCATCATATGCAATATACTATTTCCTTTAGAGGAGATGTTGTCCCTCATCCTTTGACCATCTCACCCCTCTTATCATTGTGTCAGCGCAAAAGGCCTTCATTACCACTATTGCCAAGGTAGGAAAAGAGGAATTTGGGGCTCCACTGCAAGTCCTCACTCCAACATAGTATGGCCTTGTGCGCACAATGTTGTCATCTAGTACATTGTCACCATACGATTGCATGCAACAAGAATCAATTGTGCATAGTAGATGCCTCAGCAAACTTTTTTAATTCCAGCTTCAGCTGCACAACACCACATGTGACCAACGAGAAGTAGATGATTCTAAACAAGTCTAAACAAGTTCTCTAGCGAATGAAAAAGGATTCAAATAAGAAGAATAAGCGAACATGGAAAGAGAGAAGATGAATGTATGTACAAGTGTATAGCTGTGCAAGAATTTTCTGGGAAAAGATCAAAAAGTCTTCAAATGAAAATGCCATAAACATATCTATAACCCAGGGGACAATATATTATAAAAGAGCTTTTTCAGAGGAAGTAATTTTTTTTTCAGGAGCAGGGGAGTTAGCATACAAAATTCACCTGCTTGATGGATAACCCAGGTGAATCAACAGCATTGGTGTCAGATTTTGTACTTGATTCCGCAGTCTGCACATTTTCTTTCATCTCAGGATTTAAGTGTGTCATTGATGGACGAAGTTGGACAACTGCATGGACAGGATTTAAGTGTAACTGCAAGTAATGAGATTAAGAAAAATAAGTTTTCTTGGACAAAATCTAGGTCATTGATGCAGAAAGTCAAACAGAACACAACATATACACCATCAACTAAAAACTCAAAAGCAACCAAAAATAAGAAATAATATGAGAGATGTAAGCAACGCTTTCCATCGAGTATGACAACGAAACCCATGATTAAAGTTTTGTTTCTTTGAGAAAGTAAAATAACAAGGAGAAAAAAAAGCGTTTCCTTTGAAGGAACCAGGATATGAAAAGGAACTAGAAGAAAATTTTTCTCCCCTCAAAATTTATCCATCTAGAGAAAAAATTATAAATGCAGAGAGACACCTTGTCTCCCCTCACCGTCAGCTTGGCCTCTGCCCTAAACTATGAGCCTGTCTGTTGCATCTCCAATCTATGACTTTGGAACAAGATGAACATGTTATAGCATATATATATATATATATATATATATATATATATATATATATATATATCACCTATAGAAAAACTATTCTTCTCTTCCTTTCATTTTCCATCTCTATCTCACCTCTTTTCTTTCTCCTGTTCCCATACTCCTTCCAGGAAACAAAGATTAAGTCATTTTGCTCCTATTTACCAGGTAAATAAATTGAACCTATAACTCTAAAAGAGAGATTGCATCCTTTTGTTCATCATTAAAGTCCTTGCTCAAAGAAGTTAAATTTTTAGTACTAAATAGTGACCAGGCTATGAGCTTATCAGTGAAAGCGGGTAGTTGTGTAAAAAGATTGTTCTAAGATTAATACTCATGTAGAGTAGTAATCTATTTGAAGCAAATTAGACAAAGATATTGTATAAAGATAGTTGATCGTTTTGATCAGGTGGAATGCAAATGAGTAAAATTTTGCTTTCTTTATGGCACATCTAACATCAATCTTTAAACACTTAAGGAAAATGATATGTAATTTGTAGTTATAGACCCTGTAATAAGATAAGATAAATGCGCCCAAGCAAAGTTTCAAAATTTATAGTTAAATTCCCATTATAACCTTTATGTATTCTTTAAGCAAATATCTAGTACTTAACAAATCAAAGTATCAAACCCATCTGCTAGTGATATGTAATTTGCAAGGCCATCTGATATAGAATTTCCAAGGGCATCTAGAATACTCATATCATAAAACACATCCATGTTGACTAAAACAAAGCTTAAATGAAATTTTAAGTTTGTTAGGATGAATAGAAAATCTGGTAATTTGCAAAAATCAATTTTCATTTTTCTCAAAGAAAAATGTGAACTTTGTTCCAATTTAAGCAAAAGAAGGTACCTGGTTTCCATCCAAAATCCCAATAGCATAACTAGCTAATGAAGGTGCCAGTGATGAAGACAAAATCTGGGAAAGTTCAATTTAACTGTCAGGTTGAAGAAAAGCTGACTTTGCAAAACAATTAACCTTCGTTTATTACTTAAGTTTATAAAATTAGTTATCTAGCAATTATTTGAAGTGCTCTGAAATGTCACTATGTTTGATGCCAATGAACTCAGAGGTGAAACAAAACCAGGTAGGAAAGGAAGATATGTTGAAGCATAAAATATCAGGATAAGTGAAAATGAAAAACAAATAAATAAAGCCAATCCATTAAAAATATAACCCAGTCCACAAAACTAGGGTTGTAAATGCATAAAACGTCTATGAACCAACTTAATGAGAGCTTGTTTATATTAATTTACATACATAAAGAATGGATAAAAAAAAAAGATTTTTGTGAATTCAAGCTTAATGTTCATGGAATGAGGAATGCCAATGAATAGTTTATGAATAGATTTGTTTAAAAGCTTGTCTAAGACTCATTTGTGATCTTCTATATTTAGCCACGTTATCCAAACATATAAAGCATACAATAACTATGTATATGCAATTATGTAGATATATATAGGGATGGCAATGAATGGGATAACACACTTAATTAATTAAATACCTACATCTCCGTGAAACAATATGTTACATGTGAGGACTAAGAGAAAACACCAACAAAGTAAAATCTGCAATTATACAATATGTTACATGTGAAGACTAAGAGAAAACACCAATCAAAGCAAAATTTAATGAATCTAAAGCATAATGGCCATTGACGATTAAAAGTCAGACTACAGTAATGTTTGCCATAGATTCAGCTACATTCTCAGCAGTGTAAATGACTTTTATTATGAGTATCCAGCAATAAGAAAGAGTAGAAATAGAAGGTCATATAGTTCTCCACCTGCTTCTCTAACCTTAGGGGACCAGAAACATCTTGGTCATAGTTCTCACTATCAATATTCAGACTCAAATCTATCTCAATCTTTGATTTTGTTGGCTTCACTCGAACCTGAAACAACAAAAAATAGTCAAAGAAAGGTTATAATAATGCAAAATAAACATATAGAAAGATCTGAATAAATGTATACAACAATCTCAACAAAAAAAACTAAAAAAGGAAACTACACTTGAAACTGAATCTACTGAACATACCTTTTCACATCTTTCATTCAATTCGTATGGTCTCCAAGAAGGTCTATGTACATACTGCAAAATATATAGCTGAAAAAGAAAAAGTTTATAAATGAATCGTATATTAAATATGATTGAAAGTAGTGTTCATTTGAGACAACCGAAATCCATATGAAACTACGTGCAGTTGATAACAACATCAAGATTGTATTGCTTGTCCCTCGTCACTGAGACTACATAGTCCTGACTATCTTAAGAGACAATGCTGATGCTTATTTAGGTCCTCATTGAAAGAAATAAGTTCTTTGTTACTATCTATGTTGGGTAGAGAGGGGGGGAGCGTGCAAAATAGCAGAGGCAGCAATCAGCAGCAAGAGAGGCAAACAACTAAAATGAAAAAAAAAAACACATATTTCCAATAAGCTTATTTGTTTGGGCTGCTTAAAATATCAAGGAGAAGAAGTTCTAGCTTGCAAAAGTTGGGATTTCCCAACTCCATAAAGAACTGACAGATAAGTATAACCATGAAGGTAAAAAAGTTAATTTCCTAATCACGGGTAAGGACCAGAATGAACAGCATTTCATTCCATTCCATTCCCCCAAATACTAAAACTGAGGTCCAATTTCCTGAAATCTCATTTTTGACAAGACATTACAATCTCTTTTTAGGTTCCAGACAATGCACACAACACCAAGCCAAAATGACAGTGACGGCACCTATGCCTTGAGACTTAATCAGCAAACTTGCAACAATGGACTTCCAAACTTAAGATAGTAGACAAGGAAAGACTTACATAGGAATCCACATCGAGAGGAGCTGGAGAACAGAATACGTCAATCTCGCGAACCACGGGATCCTCCTCTTCCACTTCCTCCTCGAAACCTCCATCGACGTCCATCGCACAGCTCGCTGCGACCTCAGCGTCCGGTCGGGATGACGAGGGACCTTGAGACGAAGAGCCAAGTCCAGGATCCTCCTTGACGGGGTCTGGGGCGGGAGGGCCGGTGTCGGGGTCGGGCTTAACCCGGGTTGGGGCCTCGATCTTGACCTTGCCCTTCATCTTCGGCTGGAAGCGGGCGGAGCGCGCGGGGCGCTGGGATGCACCGCGGTCGAGGTCGAGATCGAGGGCCATGTCGAGGTCCGACGCGGCTCCGGCGGAGGGATCGATGCCATCGTCGCCTCCGTCCATGTCTCTCTCGCCTCTCCTCTCCTCTCCTCTCCTCTCCTCCTCGAAGGCGCCTTGCGTATGTGTGAGTTCCAAACGGTTATCGAAGGCGCTCGAAGTTAAACCCTCGCGATTGCAGAAGACGTACCGGTGAACCGGCGACTGGATCAACGCAACCCGGTCGAGCCAAACTAATTGACCCGGATCCGACCGAACCATGTCAAATTTTGGAGTCGCAACCAAACCCGATCGGTAACAAAGGATCTCTAGATAAAAGGAAGTTTTGGAAAAATAAATTCCAAACAAGAAAAAAAAATAAAAGAGTAAATTCCAAGTAAGGAAAATATTTAAGAATGAATTATGAGGCAGTGAGAAGTCTAAACTAAAGATAATTCTATCCAAAAGTGAAAGTTTCTTTAAATTCATGAAGCTTAATAAATGTTTAACATAAAATTTGAAACTCATATTGTATCTAATGAAAGAATAAATTATATAGTAAATTTGACAATCCAAGAATCTATTTAATGCCTTCTGAAACTTGACCTATTTTATTGATAACCTCATTGACCTACCTCCACTGCCTTGCTTTAGCTTGTTTGTTTCTTTCTTCTTCTGAAACTTGACCTATTTTATTGATACCAAGAAATAATGGTGTGAGATCAAAACAAGCAGCAGCAACAGCAAGAACAGTACTAAGTAGTAAAGGGAAGGTATGGGGAAAACCTTTTGATTGATCATGGCAAATGCCTTGGGAAGTGTGGTACCAATATTGGAGAGGGCCTTTCTTCTAGTTGTGTTGTTGAAGATATCTACTAACCATTGAGATTGTAGTAAAAGTAGGAGTAGCGATTCTTTTAGGACGCTTTTATATTTTTTAAAAGGAGATAAATTATGATGGAATATTTACTATATTATAGTAGCTCTTTGCACGAGAAAAGTCAAACATCCGGTGAGACATTTAGTATCGATTAGAAATTAATTCCAAGATCTATTGTAACAACTATACATGTAGATACTAACTATATTAACTATGTTAACATATAGGACGCTAACCATTGAGATTGAACTTTAGTCTAATAGTAGCTCCTATGAAGAGGTTTCGTCTCAAGTGTTGGCTACTCTTTATTAGTCAAGCAAGGTGACATATAAGATTGATAAAATGAACCTTTTGAAGTGATCCCAAATGAATTTATATAAGGGATATAGTGTTGGTGCAACATCCCTCAGGTCAAGGTTGACCTGGTTAACCAAGCTGAGTCTTGGTTTGGGTTTAGATGTTTGACAATAAGATATTGATCGAAGAAGAGTTAAGTAGGTCAAGGTTGACCGGATACTTGACTAGGAAGTCCTAACTGGCATGTCAGGCAGAAGGAAGTCCTAGTGAGTGAAGCTAGGCAGAAGGAAATCCTAGTGAGTGAAGCCAGGTGAAAGTCCTAGTGAGTGAAGCTAGGCAGATGAAAGTCCTAGTGAGTGAAGCTAGGCAGATGAAAGTCCTAGTGAGTGAAGCTAGGCAGATGAAAGTCCTAGTGAGTGAAGCTAGGCAGATGGAAAACCCTGGTGAGTGAAGCCAGACAAAGGAAATCCAGATGGATCAAGGATGATCGGACATCTGGTGTTGGGAAGTCCAAGTAGGTCAAGGGAGTGACCGGATACTTGGCACGACGAGTAAAAGTCCAAGTGGGTCAAAGGGATTGACCGGACACTTGGTGGGGAGTCCTGGCAGGTCAAGGGAGTGACCAGATGCTAGGCATGATGTACCAACAGGTCAAGGTTGACCGGATGTTGGTTAGGGAGGTTTGGGACTTGGTTTTGGGCAAAAACCAAGTGCTGGATCGATCCGTGGATCGATCCAGGCTCTGGATCGATCAGTGGATCGATCCAGATTCTTCCCAGCGAACAGAGAGCTTCTGGATCGATCCGTGGATCGATCCAGAGGTCCTGATCGATCAGCCGATCGATCGGGACGATGCTGCTTCGCGCGATAAGCGCTGGATCGATCCGTGGATTGATCCGGGCGTCGAAATCAGACGCTCGGATCGATCCGTGGATCGATCAAGCCTCCGACGATTGGAACATTGAATCGATCGGGATCCGACCGCGTCGGGTTTAAAGCCGCAGCGGCGTGGTCTTCGGCATCTCTTCGAGCTCTTCTCGAATTCCAGGTCCTCCACGCTCTCTACAAGCACGTGATCGCGGTTCTTGAAGGTTCTTGGAGGCTTTCCAAGTCAAGAGGCGGATCTATTGCAAGAGGAAGAAGTTAGGGTTAGGGTTTTTACTGCACATCTTGTAAGCTTTTGCTTAACTTGTATTTCCCTTTCTTCTTCTTGTATTGAGAGTGTTGTAGGGCTTCTCCGCCTTTGGTAGTTACCATAAAGGAGTGTTATTCATAGTGGAGGGTGTGTGCGTTGGTGTGGGTCCTTGGATTAGTCACCTCTTGTGAGGTGAATACCAAGTAAAATCCTAGTGTTAGCGTGTTTGTGTTTGTTTCTGTATTTTCCGCTGCACATTCAAGAAGAAACAAGCAATGCCAAGCAACGAAGCGCACCGAGCGAACGCGACGAGCTATTCACCCCCCCCCCCCTCTAGCTACTTTTGGTCCTAACAAGTGGTATCAGAGCAAGGCCGCTCTTCACCGGAATCATCGCCGGAAGGGTCAAGCATATCAAGAAAAGCTAGAGGGTGAAGAAGTTGGAGCAAATTTTTCAAGTTCAAGATTTTATCAAGCTCAACTTCAAGATGCAATTCCAAGATGGACTTGGATTTGACACAAGGGTGGCTCCACCATACACATCCACAAGCTTCGATTCTTGGAAATCAAGAATCGAAACCTTTCTTATGATGGAGATAGAGCAATGGTTTGCTCTAATGGAAGGCTTCGAAGCTCCAACAAACTCCAAGGGCAAGCTTCTCAAGAAAAGCAAATGGAGCTCGGAGAAAATCCAAAGGTGCGAGGCCAATGACAAAGTGACCAAGCTATTGGTCAATTTATTGCCAAGCACCATCCTTTGCAAAATTGGAGAATTTGAAGATGCAAAGGATTTATGGAGCAAATTGGCCAAGCTTCATGAAGAGATCCCCTCCACTGTACAAGAGCAAGCAGAATCTAGAGAGGGTGACTCTTTGGAGCAAGACCAAGAGGAGGATTCCGAGGTTGAGAGATGCTCAACCTCCGAAGAAGAGGAAATCCAAGAAGCTTCATCCTCAAGGGAATGCAACGAAGGGAACAAGGAGGGAGCATACTCCTTGTTTCATATTCAAGATGATGAAGCCTCCACCTCTAGGATTGAGGGGGAGCAATCCTTGGTGAACCCGGATCAAGAAGAAGCTTCTACATCCGGGTCAAGAGAAGAAGAGGAGGAAGAAGCTTCTACCTCCACAAGTCAAGAAAAATCAAATGGAGGAGAATCAAGGTCCGATCAAGAGGAAGCTTCTACCTCCGGATCCAAAGAAAAAGATGCCACCCCTACAAGCAAAGGTATAAATATTTCAATTAATAATAAAAATCATATTATATGCTTTGAATGTAGGGAACATGGGCACTACAAGAGCAAGTGCCCTAAATTAGCCAAGAAGAAGGGCCAAGTGGCACAAAAGGGCAAGGTGAAGCCCAAGGAGACCATCCCCAACACAAAGAAGAGCAAGGAGCATATTATATGCTTCTCTTGCAATCAAAAGGGGCATTATCGTAGTCAATGCCCCAAGGGGAAGAAAAGGGTCAAAGCTCAAGGAGGCACTAGTCAAGGGAGAGCCTCCAAGGTAAAGAAGAAGGTAACATTTATTGAGCCTACTCCTTTACATTATGGTAAAAAGCATGATAGGTCTAACTTTTATCATTTTAATGCAATTTACCATAAGAATAGAAAGCATGAGGGCTTTAAGGAAAAGCATGTGGCCCTACATGCTAAGACTATCACTCCTAGGGTTAGGAATGTAGGTAAAAGTCTAGGCAATAACTCTAAGGATTTTAGATACAAGCCTAGAAACCAGAATGCTCATGGACTTAATGAAAAACCAAATTCTAAGGATTTAATGATAGAAAATCAAGTCTTGAGATCAAGACTTGATAAATTGGAAAAGACCCTAAAAAGGATGGAAAATATCCTAAAAGGGCAAAATGAGCAAAACCTAGGGCTAGGAAAGTCAAAGTCATCAAATAGTCATAGAGGTTTGGGATACAAACCAAAGGCTAAGAAGGATGTGCCTAGTTATCATAGGGTTCCATATAGTTATGGAACAAACCCTAGGTTTAGTGGTCAAGTCAAAAATACTAGGGAAGTCATCCCTAAGAGTATTTTTGCAACCAAAGTGACTAAGACTTCTAAGAAGTCTAAGAAAGTCACTAACAAGGTAACAAGGGAGGCTATCCCTAGGGTTGACCTAGAAAATGTGACCAAGGCTTCTAAGAAGCCCAACAAGGTCACTAGGAAGGTATCTAGGGAAGTTATCCCTAGTGAGTACCTAGAGCATCCAAGGAGCATCAATAGGTGTTGGGTTCCTAGGAGCATCTTCTCTACCCCATAAATGGGTTAGAGAGTGTCAACTCCAATTAGAAGGGTAGTTAACCCAACTTTGAGGAAATTGATACTCAAGGAGCATTTTCAAGGTTTTTGTTAACCTTTGAAAATGAAATGGAACTATTATTTACTCCTTGAAAGAGTAAAATGTGCCTAGTGGTTAAAAGTTGATTTTAATCTTAAAAGGCATATATTGGGAAATTCATAAGAGCTACCAAGTTGGGATTTTGGTATGTTCTTAGGAAATTTAAGGCAATCCGGGCCTTAACTTTAAAGTGCTACTCTTGTGGAAAAATGAAATATGCCAACATTTGAGGAATATGCTTAATTTCAATTGGCATAAATTAATCAAGGAAATTAGAAATGCCAATTTAGGTTTTGGCGTTTTCTTGACGCACTTAAGGGCAATCTAGGTTTAAGTTGTAAGTTTAGCTAAGGTTTTAAGGATACTTAGGTAGTTAATCTAGGTATATTTTATTTATGCTAAATCTTGCCATGATTGTTTGCCCATCATATGCCATGACATCATATCTACTTTTGCATTCATGACTTATTATGAAAAATACCAAAAATACCATGTCATGACATTCATACATCATGTAGTTATAGGATATTTTCTTTTGAAAATTATTTCCTTTTGATGTATGCCATAACATTATCATGCATTAAGTTTAATTCCTTGTAATCAAGGACAAAAGGCATTTAACAACACTTATTAACAAGTGACATCCTAGGTGGGTGTCTAATATCTCCAAAATGCCTAGAGAGTATGCATGATCCCTAGATTAGGGCAAAACCAATCTCTACATCTCACAAAGACCTATAAGATGACTTGTATGTGTTTTAGTGCATATTAGATACAAGTGAGATGTTAGGATGATGAACAAAACTCAAGATGTTGATTTAGTGCATTCTTTTGAGTTTTAGTTTCATCAAAACACATAGATATGTGTTTTTCCATCATTGGGAAAGCTAATGTACAAGTCATGTGCATTAAGCCCAAGGAATATGGTGGGATATTGGTTTGAAAAAGTTTTCAAAATGATTTTGGAAAACCTTGGTGAAGGCTATCTTTTGATAGTAATCACCATTAAATAGTTAGACACAAACTTGAAGAAAACACTAAAGTCTTTGCAAGTTTTCAAGTTTGTGTCAATCTTTAAAAATATGATGTATTTTCATAGAAAACTATTTTTCCTTGATAATATATGCCCTAAACAATGTCTACACGAAATTTCATAATTTTTGGATTTTTGTAGAATTTTCTAGGGTTTCTTGACTGAAATGGAATTTCAGCAACTATCGAGTCTCGATCGATCCATGGATCGATTGAGTGCTGAATCGATCCATGGATCGATTCGGCATATCGAGCAGAAGCTCGCTGGATCGATCAGCCGATCGATCCAGGTAGTCTGAATCGATCAGTGGATCGATTCAGAAAGGTTCAATTGATTGGAACCCAACTCCAATCGATCCAAATTGCTGATTTTGGCTGGGAAAGCTTGATTTCAGCACTTTGAACCTATTTTAGTCTAGGTAACCATTCCAAACCCTTAAAATACATTTGTATACATAAAAAGGGTGTTTTCGTGTTGAAAACAAGGATGGAATGGTTAAGGAAGACTTCATTGAAGTTTAGGTTGAGGTTTGTTTCAAATTTTGAACATTTGAACCTCAAAACTTCTAAATCTGGGTTTCCTAAAGGTTTAGGGATTCCAAGTCATTGTTGGTGCAATGACAGAAGTTACCACCATGTCTTTAGGGGGAGGGACTCTTTAAAGACATGAAAATTTTTTTATGAACCTAGGAAGGTGGTTAACCTTCTGTTTGAAAATGCTCAAGGTTGAGCGATTGAACTTTAATGAGGAGTGGATATCCTCATTGTTCAAGTGTTTTCAAAGGATAATGCTCAAGGATGGGCATTTACCTACATTGGATTTGTTGAAGGGGAGAATGTAGGGTAAGGATAATGAAGGATATGGGACCTTCAGTATCGTGTTGATCACAATAAGTGATGTTGTGAACAACGATGAGCAACTCTTCAGGGGGAGAGTTTTTCAACAATGGATTTGTTGAAGTGTGCCCAAAATTGGAGCATCGGTTGATGTGTGTCCAAATATGGGTTGATGTGTTTTATTAGTAAGGGGTTGATGTGTGCCAATAGGGGGAGAATGAAAGGGCTTGTGAAAGGGAGTAAGTTAGGCTTTCATTACCTAGAGGGAGTTTGCCCTCTTAGGGGGAGAATGAAGAGCTTAACTTATGCCTTCATTACCTAGTGGCATGAAGAATGAGGCTATGGGATTAGCCTAACTTACATGTGGAATTGTAAGTGTACATGTGGAATGGTAAGTGTGATTGTAGTATTGTCAAACATCAAAAAGGGGGAGATTGTTGGTGCAACATCCCTCAGGTCAAGGTTGACCTGGTTAACCAAGCTGAGTCTTGGTTTGGGTTTAGATGTTTGACAATAAGATATTGATCGAAGAAGAGTTAAGTAGGTCAAGGTTGACCGGATACTTGACTAGGAAGTCCTAACTGGCATGTCAGGCAGAAGGAAGTCCTAGTGAGTGAAGCTAGGCAGAAGGAAATCCTGGTGAGTGAAGCCAGGTGAAAGTCCTAGTGAGTGAAGCTAGGCAGATGAAAGTCCTAGTGAGTGAAGCTAGGCAGATGAAAGTCCTAGTGAGTGAAGCTAGGCAGATGGAAAACCCTGGTGAGTGAAGCCAGACAAAGGAAATCCAGATGGATCAAGGATGATCGGACATCTGGTGTTGGGAAGTCCAAGTAGGTCAAGGGAGTGACCGGATACTTGGCACGACGAGTAAAAGTCCAAGTGGGTCAAAGGGATTGACCGGACACTTGGTGGGGAGTCCTGGCAGGTCAAGGGAGTGACCAGATGCTAGGCATGATGTACCAACAGGTCAAGGTTGACCGGATGTTGGTTAGGAAGGTTTGGGACTTGGTTTTGGGCAAAAACCAAGTGCTGGATCGATCCGTGGATCGATCCAGCTCGATCGATCGGTGGATCGATCCGATTCTTCCAATAAGCTCGGATCGATCCGTGGATCGATCCAGGTCCCCGATCGATCGATCGATCGGGACTTCCTCAAGCGCCGGATCGATCCGTGGATCGATCCAGCGCTTATCTCAGACGCTCGGATCGATCCGTGGATCGATCGAGCCCCCGATCGATTCGGAACATTCGAATCGATCGGATCCGACCGTTGGAAGCCGCAGCGAGCGTGGTCTTCGGCATCTCTTTACGAGCTCTTCTCAGATTCATTCCTCCACAGCTCTCTACAAGCACGTGATCGCCAGTTCTTGAAGGTTCTTGGAGGCTTTCCAAGTCAAGAGGCGGATCTATTGCAAGAGGAAGAAGTTAGGGTTAGGGTTTTTACTGCACATCTTGTAAGCTTTTGCTTAACTTGTATTTCCCTTTCTTCTTCTTGTATTGAGAGTGTTGTAGGGCTTCTCCGCCTTTGGTAGTTACCATAAAGGAGTGTTATTCATAGTGGAGGGTGTGTGCGTTGGTGTGGGTCCTTGGATTAGTCACCTCTTGTGAGGTGGATACCAAGTAAAATCCTAGTGTTAGCGTGTTTGTGTTTGTTTCTGTATTTTCCGCTGCACATTCAAGAAGAAACAAGCAATGCCAAGCAACGAAGCGCACCGAGCGAACGCGACGAGCTATTCACCCCCCCTCTAGCTACTTTTGGTCCTAACATATAGGTCAAAAGTAAATAAATCAAGGAAAAAAATAATAGTTAAATCGGAGAGCACAACTAGGTTATAGTTGTAACAATGATAGTAAAAGATAATTACATTCAGTTAATAATCAAGCTAACCGAGTGTCTTTGGTTCACATTTTACAGATCAGAGGATGATCCATTTTGCATATATTGGTGGGGATTGATGACCCCCATTTGTAAATATGTGGGGACCATCAATCTCCATCACTATATGCAAAAGGATCATCCTCTGGTCCACAAAAAATGGACTAGAGGATCTGGCCTCAACCGAGTGTGGATAATTTATTCACCAGAAAAGTTTTTAGCGGTTCTAAGCCTTATTGAGTGGGTCTAACATAGAGTTACTGTTCAGCGCTCTAGTACCCTTTTTAGGTTTTAGAACCTGCAAGTAATAGTACGGTAATAGCGCAGGCATCCTACCAACTCAGGAGGCTAATCCCAAGTCATCGTTCGGGATACTTGCTGCACTAACTCTGTGCGTTGTTGTTGTTGTCTCCGGGTAGCTTCTGGAGTATGCAAACTGATCGTCGAGGTTAGTGTTCGACACTATCTCCGTAAACGATATTGCTCCGCTACGGTGCTTAACGGATTGTTGCAATTCGTTCCCAAGATACAACGACGACGAACGTCTCGGAATCGTAGCACTCCGACTTCCGAGACCAGCGAACCTTTTAGTAGACTTCTTGGACTCTTGAATGCACAAGATGAGATGAATGCTTGAGGAAGAGAAGAGAAGATTGAGTGAGTATTCCATCATCTGGAGGGTTCTATTTATACTGAACGAAGAGGTTGAGTGTCCTTTGGGTGAGTGGATGTGTTCCTTGGGCTGGATCGATCTAGATCATCTATTCTGAAGGGTTGTAACCCTTCACCCTTAATCGGTTTTGAGCAAATTAATAGTCTAAATCTATCTACGCGAATCGTAGATTTCAATTTTGAAGTCAATTACGACTTTCAACAATTGATGGCTTCCTTCCTCTAAATCGTTTTGGTCCATTTAAGGCCCCAATATCCAACAGTTGTGAGCTATATTAAATGTCTAAACACTGCTTATTTTCAGTATTCATTTATGATGAGATTGTAGATACATGAAGAAGGGGAACATGCGGAACAGTCAAAATATTAATCACGTGCATTCATTATGTCCTCATCAATCATAGCCTCATTTAAGGATTAGAGGTGAAAGATCTCTTATCAGGGTCGTCTCAAGGTTCTATGAGGCCCTAGGTCAAAAAAAAAATATTTAGGCCTTTAATATTTTTTTTTTAAAAAAATTCTCTCACCCTTTTTCATTCGGACTTGGGACCGACAATGGTGGGTTTTAAATTTTTTTTTAAAAAAATAAACTATTAATTTAAAATAATTTTTTATGTAAAATTTAGTTTTCTAACTTTTTGAGATGCAAAATTAGAAATTAAATCTTTATATTCGAGTTTTGATAATATTTTTTTTTCAATTGATAAAATTGCTAGATTATTTAATCTTTCTTGAGACATTGTTGAACGTAAATAAGACTTTATTAATTTTAATTTTGAAAAACTTCTTTCTGCTGAAGCTACACTAACAGGTATAGTTAATAATATTCTATAAGTTATCCATGCATTTGGAAAAGAATTTAATTTTTTTATAAGGTTCAATACCTCAAGTGCGGTTTTTAATTCTGGATTTATTATTTCTCTTAAAACTTTTAATTCTAAAAATAAATCTAAACCATCAATATCAGATAACATGTCATGTTTTAAAAAGTTTTCAAGATTTAAACACTTTATTTTTAAAAACTCATCATCAAGCAATTTTAACTTCATATATTTTAAATTGTTCAAATCTACTTTGAAGTGAAGAAATGGCATGATCAATAATATAATTAAAGTAATTAATTTTAAAAGATTCTTCAAGTGAAAGCTTCACTTCATTAATTTTATTCTCATCAAATCATTTATTTCTTCTAATTACACGTTTTTCACGAAATTTTGATTCTATATTCATTTCATTTGCAATCTCTTTAGTAGAAATCATAGCAGATATAAATCTATTTTCTCCATAATCATTAAAAAAAACAAGATCTTTTAACTGATCTAATGCAATAGCAATGTTCATATCTTTATATTGTAAAAATTTACTAACAGTGTTAACGGCAAATAATATATCATACCAAATAACCATACCTAATAGAAATTCAAAATTTTCAAACTCATATGTTGCTAAAGAATTTGCTTCACTTTTTGTTTTAGGATCGTCACTAGTTTTTGCAAGTTTATATAAAGCTTCTTTTATCTGTGGAACTTGATATTTTATTGCTTTAACGCTTTCAAGATGACTTTCCCAACGTGTTTGTGATAATGGTTTAAGAGTTAAATTAGAAACATGGTCTTGTAAAATTTTCCATCTTTTTGTAGAAGAAGAAAATAATGAGTAAATATGTTGTATCACTACAAAAAATGTTATAGCACTAGGACAAGAATTAGTCATATTACATAGTACTAAATTAAGACTATGACAACCACATGGTGTATAAAAAGCCCTAGAATTTATATCTAACAATCTCTTTTGAACACCTTGTTGTTTACCTTTCATATTAGTTCCATTATCATATCCTTGTCCTCTTATGTTATTCACATCCAGTTCAATTTTCTTTATTATATTAATAAGCGTATCAAAAAGACCTTTTCCTGGTGTATCATCTACTTTTAAAAATTCTGTAAAATATTCTTCTATTTTGATTGGACTTGTTGAAATATCTACACATCTTAATATAAGAGACATTTGTTCTTGATGACTTACAACAGGAGTACAATCAAGTATAACTGAAAAGTATTTTGCTTCTTTTATTTTTTTAATTATAATATTATTTACTTCTTTTCCTAATATATTTATTAACTCATTTTGTATATTATGACCAAGATAATGATTATGAATTTTACCATTTTGAATACGTTTAAGGTGTTCTTGTATTATAGGATCAAATTCTTCTATCATTTCAATTAAACCTAAAAAATTTTCATTGTTATCTTGATAAATTTTCTCATTTGTGCCACGGAATGTCAAATTATTTTTTGCAAGATTTTTAACTATAGCAATAATTCTTATTAATACATTCTTCCAATGTTCTTTTTCCTTATTTATTTTTTCTTGTAAATTTTGATCAATGGTTTTATTTTTAAGCAATCTCATTTCAATATCAAACCAAATATTCATATTTATAATATGTTCACTTCTTGTTTTATGACTTTTAAGCTTGGCACTAAGATTTTTCCAATCACGACACCCTTCGTTTGCTAATTGAATTGTAATTGATTTTTGACTAAATAATTTACAGCAAAAACAAAATACTTTATCTAATTCTTTTGAATATATTAACAATTTTCTATCATGTTTTTTCTCCATTTGATAATTTTCAAATGTAATGAATCATAGAAAAATGTCTAGAATTTTCATCATTTGGAAAAGAAATATTTATTTCTCTAATTGGACCCTTTTCAACTAATAAATATATTAAATTTGTATTTATATTTTTCCATTGTGCTGGATCATATATATTTTGAATAATAGTTTCATCAATATTATTAAAAAAATTATTTTCATGATTTATTAAGTCATTTTTTCTTCTTCTAAATTATAATTATTTTCTTCATTAATATTAATATTAATATTTGATGAATTTGTTGTGTGATCATTAGAAAGTTCTTGATAAATTTCTTTTTGCCCTAAAGTATTATCTTCTGGTGAAAATTCAATTAGTTTTTTATTTAAATTTTTAATTATATTATTTTCTGAGTTTTGATTTTAATTATTAATAATAAATATATCGAGTGCGCCTTTTTGAGATTGAATAAATTCTTCTATTTTTCTTTTTTTTATACATTTCATATATCCAGAATCATATTTTTTCATAGACATATTTATATTAAAATAATATTAGAAAAGAAAATATAAGTCTTTATTATTTTATCAAAATAAAATTACTTAGAATTAAATGAACAATAAAATATGATTTAGGCCGTGTAGTTTTAATACCTGCACAAATATAATAAAAAATATTAAATATTAAATTTGATTTGAATTGGTTAATTTAAGCCGTTTATATTTTATAATAAATTATACTTAACAAATATATAATAAATGAGATAAGTGCATAAATCAAGTTTACAATGGTAGTAATTTGTTTGCGAGAGAGGAAAAATGAGAAAAAAAAAATTCATACAACTGCTAATAATCTATTTTTCCAACCATATTTCATATTTGGATCCATTTCATCAAGACATCAATAATTTATTATTCATACAGAACAATAAAGAACATTTCAAGAATGAAGAAAAAATTAAAAAAAAATATTACCTGACGATTAAGGAATACGAAGGGCAGTGGCGTAGCCAGAATTTACAATCAAGGGGGGCGAATTCAAGCTAACCATGGCACGCTGTTGAGGTGATGGCTGATCTCGCCACCTCGCTGCAAGGTCGTAGCCCAGGCAAAACCTCACAGCGAGGTCGCGGCCAAAGCGAGATCTCTCCCTATGACGCCGCTGCCAAGCTATCGCTAAGAGAGGAGAGGGAAGGGGAGAAGATCGAGCATACCGATGGGACGATGCATACTGGTGCTAGAGATCGAAGAGGAGAGGAGAGGAACGTGCTAGAAATTGGAGATGTGGTCAATCAGAGAGGAAGATTTTAGGGCGCTAGGAAGAAAAATCAAGAATAAAAATCTTAATTAGAAAATTAATTAATGATGGAAACTTAATTCAATTACTAAAATAGCAACGTAAACTTAGTTTGTTGTTAAATTAGTGACCATAATTTATTTCGATTTATAATTAGACGGAAATTAAATTTCATCGCTAATTGTGAGTTTTCTTGTAGTGAATTATACGATGAGTTGCAATAAATGATATGATTTAATTGATCAAATTTTTGAAGGCTCGCCAATGAAATTAACCACCTTCATATAACAAATCAAACAATGCTTGACTAGCAAACAAAAATATAAATATATGAAAAATTAACATTATATGTTTTTCCAACACTTAAATTCGTAGTAATAGAAAGAAATAAAACAAGAAAACTTTACCTTAATAAAAAAGCGTTTGCTGTGGAGTATCGGCGAAGCGACGATGACAACGCTGGCAGTAAACGATATCAGTGCTAGTGATAGCGGCGTTCGGCGATAACAACATGGACGACAACGACATCAATGTGCGGTGAAGGATTTTGAGGTAAAATTAGGATTAGGGAAAGGGAAAGAATAATAAGGGGATTATAAGAGGAAGACGACCATGGGAGTGAAAAAAGGAAAGGGGATTAGAAGGAAGAAGAAAATACGAGAAGGGAGAGGAGAAAAAGTACAAGCAATGGGAGAGAAAAAAATATCGAGAGAAAGAAAAAAGTTAGCTGAGAGAAGAAAAAAAAGGTTTGGGTTCTCTTATTTGTTTTAATTGAACAATTTGTAAAAAAAAATCTTAATATTTTTAGAATTTATAATTAAATTATTTTTAAATAATTTCACTGTATTAATTTTTTCCCTAAATTTCAGGGGGGCAGTCGCACCCCCTTGGCCCTATGTAGCTACGTCCCTGGCGAAGGGTGTTTTGTTGTATTCAGTATCGAATCACCGTCGAGATGATGAGAGACAAAAAATACAGATTACAGAGGATGAAACTTAAAGGATGAAAATATGACCAGTATGAGACTTATAGAATGAAAACGTTCTGTAATGATTTTATATAGAATTATATGAGAATTATATAATTAATTGAAGTTTGAATAGGTGGTTGTACAGTGCATTATTGTGCATGCTGCATGGAAATCGAAGTGGCAGTATGCTTGTGCAATGTGCACAGCAAAAAATAGAAGCGGCGGCAGTACATTAAATATCACTGTGCACGCCTGCACTGAAATCGAAGCGCCGAAGCGGCCTTGAAATGAAACGTCCACTTTTAATTAAAATTAAATTTTAATTATTAACTATATTTTTAAAAAATCTAATATTAACGGGCCCCAATTATATTGAGGCCCTAGGCATAGACCTTATTGGCCTATGCCTTCAGTCGGCTGCCTCTTATAATAAATGCTCTTATAATTAATGAATAAATTATTGGTCCATTACTCTTCTATAATAAATACTATAATAAATATAGATCACCTCATTAATGAGTAAGAGAAATGAGAGAAATATATAAAAGGATGGTAATAAGTAAGGGAAGTTGGGCATTATTTTTCTCTTCTTTAATTCTTAAAAAACCTACATAAAGCTTATTGCTCCTTCAAATTAACTCTCTAAAAAAAGTCACCAGCAGGTCCTGGTAGAATCTCGGTGCAAGATCACAGATTATATAAATGGAGATAAATCATAAGTTTATAATCAACCATCAAATAGCTAGAGAGTGAGGGAGTTTTTTTTTTTTACCTGAGAACATACGTGTATTCTTATCCTATTATAATAAAACTATCATCTTCTAATCAATAGGGTACTTATAGTGTTAGTTAGAGTCCTAGAGCCAATCATATGATGATTGTTGTATGGACTCGATGTATCATATTCCTATATATTTATAAAGGCATTTCATTATGGTTATTATACTTACTTATATTCGTGCCAAATAACTAAGTATAATATCATCCTTGAGTAGAGAATTTTTATCTATATCAATCGATTGGTTGAATCGATAGTGAGATGATATAGAGAACACTACTCTTAATCATTTCTAATCAAGTATTAACATTCAGGGACAATATTAATGCGATGAGACTAGCATGTAGGTCAACTCGATAACTTGATCTCACAAGTCATGGATATAGAGATATCAAGTTGACACATGGGTATGCATTAGAGAATGTATACTAAATGACCCGCCATGAGAAAGTATCATGGATCATTATATGAGTGTCATATATTTTTTCATGTGGCTATTAGTATGACTATTAGTCATTGGACCTGAAGTCATCGTGCTTCCCTACATAAGGAGTTGCATACTTTGGCTTCGTCAAACGTCACCCGTAACTTGGTGAACCATAAAGGCGATTACTGGGTATGTAACAAATTATGCGGAGGGATGTGAGTGATGTAGATGGGATATATCCCTCCTATATGATAGGAGTGACATCATTATTCTTGATAGAGTGAGACCACTAAGTGCATGACCATGCCCAAATGAGTCAATATGAGATATTAAGGTCATTTGATTAGAGTGAGTCTACTTGGAGTTCAAGATTTAGATTGATTAGAGGATGACACGGACTATGCCTCACATTGATCAATCTAGATGTCAAAGATAGAAGGACATTGTCACATATTGTGAGAGACACAATTAGTAGTCACAAAGGTGATGTTGGATCTCAACATTCTTGTAACTTGGGTAGTAAAGATATGTTGCTAGATACCGCTCATTACTTATACTTCTAAATGGGTTTAGGAGCATGCCAACGTTACAAGAACCTATAGGGTCACACACAAAGGGTAATTAGATGGAGTTTAGGTTCATTTGATGAACCAAGAGGATTAGGTTCATATGATAAACCAAGTTGGATTAAGAGTAATCCAAATTAAACTAATTGAGTTAGACTCAATTTGATTCATGTGTTAAATGAGTCTAATTTAGATTTGGACTTATTGAGTCATTTTAATTCAATGAATAGAGATTCATTAAATCAAATTGACTTGAACCAATGGTTAGATTTGATCAACCATGGGAGATAAGAGGTCAAGCTTGACTTGACTTGAGAGAGAAGATGAAAGGTCAAGTTTGACTTGACCAATGCCACATCATTTGTGTGTTGGCATAAGGTGGGCGAATGATGATGTTCCACATCACCAAGGTTGGCTTATGTGTGTGTCACCTCATGAGAGAGACCAAGAGCCATAACTCTTGATATCCCATGGAGGTTTATAACCTCTCCATGAAGTGGCCGGCCACTTGATTGCAAGTGAATGCAATTGTGTGCTCATTCACTCCTTCTTCCTCATCTCTTTCTCTCTACTCTCCCTCTTCCTCCATTGTCGTGAGCCACAAACAGTGCTAGCACACTCTAGTGTCTTTTCTCCATCTCATTGTTCGTGTGGATACATATAGAGGAGTGTTCACTTGACACTCTCGAGATCCGGTAACCTTGGACGAGCGGGATAAGCGAAGGGCTTCGCATCAAAGGTATAAAATCTCTACCATGTAGATCTAGAGTAGATCTAGAATAGAAACAAGTACATGAATTTATTTTAATCTTCGCATGGATCCGGTGATAAGACTTCGGGATTTCCGTAACGCAAAAAATGATTTTTGTGGCCCGAAAATCTTAACATATAGGACACAATTAGGCTATAGTTGAGGCCAACGGAAGTAGTAAAAATGATTGTCAATTTACCACTTTAGTTCATGTGGCCAAGTATTTTAAGTTCTATTAGTCTACTTATATGCATTATTCTGAAATTTTGTCCCCCCCCCCTTAAATTTGCAAACCCTTGAGTTAATTATTATCTTATTTCTTCTTTTAAGTAAATAGAGTAGCCTTGCAGCGTGGAATCCTTGGGACAAAATAAAAGTCACAAAATGGCTAAGTTAACTATTAATAAATAGTGGTAAATTAGGGGGAAAATTTTAATCATAATTTTAATTTTGCACGTAATGTATATATCTAAAAAATTTTATTTCTACTCTTTACATGTAAAGTTTTATTTACTTTAATTCACTCATGCAAATATCCTTACTAATTACCCTTCAGATTTTTTAGATACAAAAAGTCCAAAAATGAGTATAATTTCTCTTAAATTCAACACTTTAAACTAAAATCCAATATATTTCTATCAAAATTATTCTTCATATTTTTTAAATATAAAAAATCTAAAAACAAGTATATTTCCTCTTAAATTCGGCATTTTAAACTAGAATCTACTATATTTTCTTTCAAATTAAACATGATTTTTTTCCTACTTAATATAATTCATTCTAAATTCAACACCATTTAAATAAAATCTAGTATATTTTCTATCCAATTGAGTATCATTTAAAAAAATCTAGTATATTTTTCATCTAATTGAAGTGGAAAAAGAGTCAAGCTTAATTTGATAGAAAATATACTGAATTCTAATTTAATGTGTTGAATTTAAGAAAAATCATATTCATTCTTGGACTTTTTATACCTGAAAATATCAGGGATAATTAGGTAAATTAGTATCTATTATATTTGACTAGGGAGTGGAAATAAAGATTTTAGTCAATAGACGAATACGTTCGTCCCCAGCGCCCCCGTCAATTCGTCTAAGGTCAACACAGAACAGGTAAATCACAGACAGTTACTAGCCTTTAAAATAGTGACTAACACATAAAGGAGACATTTAATTCGATTTTGCTAAAATTCAAATTTCATATCTCATAATAGTAACATCTCATGTGTTAATCATTAGACCATTCCGAAAAGATAAAATTTAATAAAATAAATAAGGACTATATGTAAAATGTAAAATTGAGTTTATGATTAATAACTGCATGTAAATTTCCTCATAAAAATGCCCCTAATAAAATTCGTACAATCATTGTAAAGTAAGATTCTATCGATCCTGACCGTTCCTATTCCGACTCCAGACTGTAGAATATCCTACGGTCCGAATAAAGATTCTGTAAACTATGAGATACCACAAGCGAGACTAAATGCACCTGGACACGGTACAAGACAGGTTTAGGCTTCCCATGCGAAGAAGTACTTAGAAAATGGTACTGGCAGTGTTGAGCATGGTTTTCTTAGTATTGTTTGTATACTTTCTCTTGTTTAAGCATCAAGGAGCAATAGTTTGCTTTACGGGGAATGGGGTCAATATTTTATTTATTTATTTATGCCAAATAATTATTTATTCTTCCAAGTAATTTGTACAATTTCTCACTTATCTTTGATTTTTTTAATTTATTTTTATCAGGACCATTTCATTTTTGTTCTTTTAAATACACCGACTTTATATATGTATAATTACTGATGTCAAAGTAATATATAATGCTAGATTAGTATAATATGAATAATTATAGATCATTTGGTCCTACTTCAAGATTGTACTAAGTTATGTATGATTCATAACTAGTGGCATAGTTAAAGATTTTCATTCAGAAAGAGCAAAGCGACGGAGTCAGTGAACGATGATGGTGATGCTGACAACAAATAATGATATCGGCTAAGCAAAAGAAATCAATTAAGTAAATTTCACCTCAATTAAAAGGAATTTTTTTTTATACAATATCGAGGAAACAGTGACATTAGCCAAGTGAAGACAACGACCATGCAACAAATGACAGTGACGATGGTAGCAATCGGTGTCCGACGATAGCGACTTGGGCTATAACGGCAACGACATGTCGTGAAAGATTTTGTCGGTAAAATTAGAGTTAGAAAAAAGAATATGAAAGAAATTATAGGTAGAAAAAAAATGAAAAGAGGAAAATAAAAGATGAGGAGGAAGAAGAAAAATGAATAAAAAAAATTAGTTTAGGAAAAAAGGAAAATGGGTTAGGTCGAAAGGGTTTTAATTAAATCTTTTTTGCTAAAATGATGAAAATTTTTTAAAATTTATTATTATATATTTTTCTTTTATTTTTTCTCTCCGTATTAATATTTTCCTTGAATTTTAAGGATGCTATCGCACCTTGAGCCTTATATAATTACGCTTCTGTTCACAACCTATAAGTCATGAATCATATCGTGTTATCTTACTTGTTAATCTAGTCTATGGATTGAGCCACCCCATATAATTTGACCTACAAACTAAGTTGAGTTCAATATATAGTATAATTTAGTTATATCAAAAATGAATTCGATCTGTTAATCCAAATCTCATATTAGAATAGATTAGAATTGGAAGTTTTTGGATTTAGATTGAATTCGGATCAGAAGTTTTTGGATTGATTTAAGTTTGAATTGATCCATATTTAAAATTTAAGGGTTTTTATTAAATTAAATTTTATTTTAAAAATTAAGACATTTTATATAAGTAAATAAATGATAAATTATTAATATAAAAGTAAATAATTATAGAATAATAATAAAAAAATATTTTTGGGATTATTTAAGTTCAGATTTAGAATTTTCAATTTGGATTCGATGGTTAAATTTTTTTTTATAATACTTTTGTTTGAATTTAACCCTATCTTGGCGATAAGAACTATTTTATAATTATTAATACTAATATTAATAATAAATATTTTAAAAATCGATTTTTGAATAGTATAAATTATATTTAAAATTTATAAAAGTCATCCATTTAATATAAAAATATATAATTTTAAAGAATGAAAAAAATTAATGATTAAAAAAAGGAGCAGGTGATGACGTGGCGAAACCCCATGTCTCCGCCAATTAAAAGCTTTCGCCTTCGCGTTTTATTTCTTGATCTTTCGCTTCCTCCGCAGCACTCGAAGAAGAAGAAGAAGAAGACGAAGAGAACAACAATGGCGGAGAGAAGCTCCAACTCCCTCCGATATCTTCCTTTTTCTTGTTGTTCATTCAGTTTCTTGTGAGAAGAGTCCAAGATTTTCTCTTCCTGTTCCTCGGAGGAGGAAAAGATGGGATTTTTACCTCTTTTTGATCGGTTGTTCTGCGGAGAAGCGAGCTCAGAGGCGGAAGGCGGCGGAGGGGAGGAAATGCCGCCGATGATGGTCTCCGTAGGCGAGGAATATTGGGAGGAGGCGCTGTCTTCTCTGACAGCCAAGGAAGCAGAGTCCTCGCCCTGTCTCATCGCCGGCGGCTGCAGTGATTCCCACCTCCGGGCGGCGAGGGAGGAGGCGGCCGAGTGGATCGTCCGCGCCGCCTCTTTCCAAGGCTTTTCGGCGCTCACGGCGCTCCTCGCGGTGACCTACTTCGACCGGTGCTTCCTCTCCGAGGCCGGCGGCGGAGGCGGCGAGCTGCTGCGGCTCCACGGTGATAAGCCCTGGATGGGGCGCCTCGCCACTGTGGCGTGCCTCTCCCTGGCGGCGAAAGTGGAGGAGACCCGCGTCCCCCTGCTGCTCGATCTCCAGGCGCCTCCACCGCCGGAGGAAGCCGGATACTTGTTCGAACCGAAGACCGTTCAACGAATGGAGCTCCTGGTTCTCGACGCCCTCGGCTGGCGGATGAATCCCATAACCGCTCTATCCTACGTTCACCACCTTCTTGCCGCCGCCAGCTGCGGCGGCGGAGGCGGCAGCGCTGCCTTCCGTAAACTAGCAAGTAGATCGGAAACGGCCCTTCTTGTCGTAGTCACCGGTGAGCAATTCAGATGACAAATTCAATGGAAAAGTAGCTAAAATTTTAATAAAACAAAAATATTTAGAATGTATTTTAATATTGATAAAGCTAATCGATTTCTCCGTCTGCTTCACAAAGACTGGAGATGGGTTCGACATCCAGCGTCGGTGTGGGCGGCGGCGGCGCTGCTCCACGCGGCGGAGTGGCCGGAAATCCACCGCCGCCGCCTCGTTTCCCTCCTCAGAGCCCCAAAGGTTGGATCTTTTCGCCACTCTCATCTCTCCTCCTCCATTTCTGTGATCTCCCCTGCTCATCGCTGCAACACTCCGCAGGTAGCCACGGAAGAATGCCGCCAGCTAATGGCCGCCGCCATGAACGGCCGCAAGCGCAAGCACCAATCCAGCTCCAGCGAGATGGTCGGCTCCTGCTTCAGCGCCGGCGAGTGCTCGTCGGGTTCATGGCCGCCATGGGCTTCCCCTGTCGAGGCTCCTCCTCCGAACAAGAAGCTCAATGGCGGCGTTAATGGAGATCAGAGAAACTACTAAATTTTTTTCATCTCTTAGAATCAACCGATCGAGGAAGAGCTTGTTCTTTCAGATTCTCATTGAAATGCACTGCTTTGCTATTTTTGCCCCCATATTTTATCTATCTTTACACTTTTACCCATCATAGTTCAAAGTATTTTATTTTGCTCTATAGTTCTCAAAACAAAAACAAGGGAAAAAGTTATTCAATAAAAAAAATTAAAATACTTTTATAGATTTACATTTTTAATAAACATATCAAATATCTTCTAAAATACATATTACATTACCATTAAACTACATGATAATAAGGCACATTAAGGAGCAATTCTATATAAAAAATATAAAATACTTAAAAATTATCAAAAATAAATAAAGATTATAATTTGCAATATTAAGGTCAAGATTATAGTGAGCAAATGTAATATTTTAACTTAGAGAGGATAAAATGGAAGGTTGGGAAAAATGTGAAGGGTAAAAATTAAATTATCTTAAATTTTGGGGTGAAAATGAAAGGACAGAAGAAAAGAGAGACAGCTTCAAGCCTTCAACAACTACACAACAACATTGACAACTTTGTTTCCTTGTCTGCAAATGGAAAATGTTGAAAATAAATAAACAAATAAATAATGAGAGATTTTGTTTGACCTTGAGATGCTCAAGTGTGGACTTTTGTGAATGAACTGTTTTTAATTAATTTAAGAGGAAAATTTCAATTCACCCCTAAAAGTTATTTGCTTTTTAATATCTCCCTACATATTCATATAATGAGTGTCCAAAAAATCTCATCCTAAGGGAAACCCATAGTTGAAGGATGACAGAATGAACTAAAGAACTCTGAAGGGTGTAGACAATAAATTTGAAATACAATTTATGCACACTTAAAGGCTGAAATTATTCCCATTGAGATTCAGAGTACCACATCAGTGGAGTTTATAGACATTAGTTTTGAATTATGAGGGATGAATGGATGATTTCAATAATTTTGAGAGGCTATAGAGAAATATTGTCTTTACAATTTATTAATCAGAATCTTAGTCCACAAGTCTTTCTTCCCATGTGAGCTAGTGCTGAAACTTTGAATGATGTACTACTCCTAATTACTTGTTTCAAAGCATAAATCTAATCTTAAAAAAAAAAACAAATATAACTTATTTTAGATATAATATACTCGGTTTAAGTAAAAGAACTTGTTCTAGTGTACGACAGGTAATAACTTACACCCCAAATCCAAATGTTTCTCCACGAACGACCCTAAGATATGTGGAAGGGTGACAAATTCCAGTACCGAGCGACCTCTCACTTATTTCCTAAAAGAATAGATCCATGAATTCGAAACTTACTTCTATATATCATCTTAGTACCATTTAATTACTTATGTGGGGGTAAAGAAAAAAGAGAAAAAATATATCCTTGGATGAAGTCTTAAATTTTTTTTTGTAATGAGCACTAGGTATCCAACTTCCACCGATTAATTCTAAATAACAAAAGTTTTCACAATATTCTTAAGCCAATAGTCCACTAAATTGAAATATTTTTCCCTTAACATTCTGACAATTAAATTGATAATTAAATGAAATGATTAATTGAATGTCTGAAATTAAATGCTGGATGAGTGTGGGACCAAACAGTATTTACTGCTTGTCTTCAATGATTTTGTTATCACCTACAACTACACTCTGACAGCACTACATATCAGTCGATTGTAAAAGCACAAAAATGTGAGAGCATTCAATTACAATTATTGTAAAAGGAAGGAGGAAAAATAAATAAATTTCATTTTCTTCATAAATACTTTAATACTTTTGTTTTCTGAAAATCATTCCCCCCTTTATTTATGACACAAGTACTTTATTACAGAAGTGGTCTTTTGTGTACTATACTTTTTTCTTTTTCTTTGAATGAGATGAACAAACATAAACTTTAAACGCTTGTTATTCTTTTTCACTCGACCCTAAAAATCTGAAAGTGACAGCTTTGAATGTTTTGTTTAAGGCTTAGGGGAACGTTTGATTGAATCTTCTTTTCAGATTTAGAAAAGATTTGGGGGTTTCATTGTCCATGCGCATTTGAGATTTTAGTTGGATTTGGGGTTAAGGGGGTTTAGGGTTTAATAAGTTTAATTCATCGTAATTAATAGACCAAGATAGTTAGTCGTGTTACATTTCATCGAGCCCTAAGATAACATAATTAGATTCAAACTTAAGGATACCCATAACTTGTGATACTCTAAGAGTGCATATTCTAAGAGTGAGTTTAGTTGAAATTTATCTTTGATAATCTTGATTATCCATCCAAAATTATCAACGAAAATCCTATTTGATTTAGATAATCGATGATTCCTAAATATGTTCCATGTTCGATGCATCAACAAAAGGAACATGCAAATCCGGAATCGAAAAATCACGAAAAACTGAATTTTTTCTTGATTCCAAGATTAATAGTAACTTTATATCCAAAATACCCTTGAATAAAAGGAAAATGTGATAAAAAAAATAAAAATATAATAAAAAACTTAAAAAACATTAAAAAAATGTAAAAAAACATTAAAAAATTTAAAAATATAAAAAAATAAAAAAGGGAAAAAATAAAAAAAAACATAAAAAAATAGAAAAAAATCTCAAAATAATAAAAAAATGGGGAAAAAAATAAAAAACATAAAAAATAGAAAAAACGTTTAAAATTTTTAAAAAACATAAAAAATAATAAAAAAACATTAAAAAAATAGAAAAAATTTAAAAAAAAAAAATTTAAAATAATAAATAAAACTTTAAATTTTTTAAAAAAATACATAAAAATAAAGAAAAATGTGAAAAAGAAAAAAAAAACATAAAGTTTAAAAGATATACATGGTTGATTTTGTAACTAAGGGTAATATAGTAAAATATTAAATTAGGTTATTCATTAAAACCTTCAAACAAATAAATTTTTATTGCAATAAATAGGTTGAACCAAACAACATTTGGTTATATTTTATTTCCCATAATTTTGATGACATAATCAAGATTATACATAATAACTTGAACCAAACACACCCTAAAGATGTTTATATAAATCTCCAAGTGAATCTTTTGCGATCTTGTGTAGGTATTAGTGGTTCGTTAGGCAAAGCAAAGGTCGACCGAAGAAAATTAAGACATTTTAAGAACACATTAGATGTTAAAATCACCTAGATTAGGAATATAGAAATGACCATAGCTTGCTAAAACCTAAATTTCGACAATTAAAGTGAAATTTTATATAGATAAATGAAGAAGAATAACTTTATTTTTCATGTATTACCATCTCTTATATTTCAATATTTGTCACCATAAAGAGTTTATGAACTGATTGATGAGCATAATAGTGACTCAAATATATAAAACTAACACTAAATGAGAGATAAATAAATAAATAAATAAATAAATGGAACCCTATTAAAATTTTACTGAAATCTAGACCAACTTTGAATAAATCAATTGGTACACAATTATCCAGGGAAAACAATGACAATCTTTGAGTCCTCATCATGACCATCAAGTTAGTGTTAACTACAAGTTTCAATATAATTACCTAATAATACTTAAATCACATGATTGAAACTTAAAGAACAAGATAATGCGCAGATAAAGCCCTTTCACAGGTAGTAGAAAAATGGAGAAAATACCTAGCATTGCCGAGGAAGGACAGGAGAATGAAGAATACATCTATATTGACTGAATTCCGAGGTGCGAAGTCAGTTCATTCATATCGGATGCCTCATCTTGTAAGCGCACCGCGTCCAGCTTCTGCTTCAGGACGTCAATCGCGTTGATGAGCATTTGTGAAGCCTTGATGGCACCTGTTGATTCAATGGTGAATATGAAGCTGTCTTCTTTGGCATAAATCTCGACAAGGCCTGGTTTCCCCATAGCTTCAGATTTCTTGAGGACTTCATCGTCGTATGTATAAGCCTCTGAGTCAATAACTACAACCTAATATTGAGAAAAACAATATCAGAATGGAAAGCAGATTCCATATGTATATACTAATAGAAGGCTAAGCAAGGATCGTCTTTGAAGGACCCTTATTATGAATCAGTTTCTCCATGGTATGGGAATCGCAAGGACACTTGGGCATGAACACTCGACCAAAGAAGAATGTGCGACATGACATGATGTTATTATATCATAAGTTGGTTGACTAAAATTGGTTGGTTCATTATGCCTAATAAACTACTATGACCTACATGATTCATCGTGGAAGACTCACTTGGAGATGTTAAAATAAATTGTTAACTGAGAGAATCAGGGAAACATCAAAGAAAACCAGTCAAATTACCATTAGAGCATTACAAGATATAGGGATCCTTACTTGCAAACTCGAGCATATCGAATTATGATACCTTAAGGGACAATACATCACCCAATAATACCACATCTCGTTCTCTCAAAGTGGATTGGCATGTCCACGAGGTGAGTATTTTTGAACCAAGATTGTGTTTATGGATAATGAGGGTAAATCACTTAACCAAACCAACAATAATTAACTTTAGTAAATCATCTTTTGTTGCTAGTTCCTTCATCGAAAAGTCATCTTAAAGTTTATCCATCAACTTTAAGTCCAACATTCGAGGACTGTCACTCCAAATTCCAAAATTGAAAAACCCTCTTATTGAAGAGGAACGCTTACCAGTTTGATCAATGAATAGACTTGCAGAACACATATAATTTGAGCAAGAGGCAAAAATTTGTGCGTGTAATTTCTTTGGTACAATCTTTTTATTCCTTAACACTACAAAGTATAAAGCCACAGGTATTAAACCATTCTTTTTTTTACCAAAATCAACATGTTTTCAAAGCAAAAGCAGGAAATGAAACTAATACCAAATCCACCTTTGTAGGAATCCCTTACCCATAGAATTTTCAGCAATGAAATTTTAACACCAAAGGAGTGAAAAAAAAATTGGCTATGATGAGAACCAAAATGGACAGTTTATTAAACACAATTATGTAATGAAGCCAAGCTGGTGACTTTAGATAACAATGGATTATCCTATATATATTTATGTTCAGTTTAGAACTCCCAACAAGGCTGTAACTCGTGGCAACTTGATCGGCAAAAGGACACTGTCAATCTCACAATTATAATTATATGATATTCCTATTGCTATTCAGTCTAAATGGTGCTGTGGTGGAGCCATAACTCACTCTAGCATAGCATGGATTCAAAATGGTTTGACTTTTCGACTAAAAGTTGTTGGAACCTACAACCTATATATTCTTTTTACATTTTGAGTGATACCAGGAAATACTGTTAGAAGAGTGTAGCATTCTTGTAATTGGTACGAAACCAAATGTTAAAATATCCAGCCCAATTGAGTGATCCTATTGTACAAGATCATAATGAGAATAAAATTGTTTTTTAAATTGTGATCAAGGAAATTTAAATCAGAACACGAGCTTCATTAATTCATGAATTATGGATCATCTCTTTAAAGACACGATCACCCTTAACTAGTAACGAGAGTAAGATTGCCTATAAATCTGGCAATTTGGGGGAAGAGTCAAACCAATACCACACTGGGTCTATCATACCCTGCCTTACTTTACATTGCAATAGGTTGTTTCCGTGACTCGAACCCGTGACCACATGGTCACACTGCAACAATTTTACTTTTGTGCAAAGGCTCCCCTTCTACTCTTGAGTTCATATACTTTCACAAATTCAAGAGTAGATAAGAACTTGTGTTTCAAAGATTACAAAGAGTAACACAAATGTCAAATATGTGAAAAAATCCTTGGAGGAACAAACATAAAGTAAAGCAAATTTGTGGAGCTAGCAATAGAACAAACCTGTTGAGTATTTGGATCAATGCCAAAAACTTTTGTAGGACTGCTCTCAACCCAGCTTCGTTTCTCTTCAAGCGTCAATGTTTCCATCAATTCCTCATTTATATGGATCTGTGGCTCATACATAAATGTAACAGTTGCAGCAGGTGACCATTTAGCGTGATCCTTACCAATCCCTTTTCTAGCAATAGCCCTAAGTCTTAGTTCTTGCCCACGGCGTAATTTCACAATGAGTATACCCCTAGTATAAAATTAACAACCATAAGGCATGTAATTTAACAACAAGATAACATGATCTTCTAGCACATACATGAGCAACAATGTAGAAGTGACATATAGATATTCAAAGGAACATAATCAACAATACCACTATTTAGAAGTTGAAAAGAACCTAATTTTGTATTTAAAGGACATTGATATATGGCATACATAAGTTTCCTTGTATTATTATGTCCCAAAACTCCACTATATCGATTAGAAACACTGTATTTATGTATTTAGCTCCCTGGAAAATTGAGAAGATAATTTGGCTCCATGGACACAAATACAAACATCTGACTATAGCAAAATTTATAGACAACCTAGAGAGTAAGAGTCAAGCTAGATGGAATAGGATTGCAACTATAAGTCTTTGTCACATATACAATGTCCAGAAACTATGAATATATTAAAATCATCGAGAAATCCACAAGAAAATCAGAAACTGCACCAATTTCAGACACAGGAGGAAAAATTAGATAAGCAGGCAAAGAGCCCATCTTAATTAAATAAATGTCATTCTTGCCATAGGCTACATGCTTCACATCTGACATTGAAGACTATCAAAGGTCCACTAAATCATAGAAGCTTTCTGCCAAGGATAGGGAGGATAATAACATTATATAGTAACTAAATTTCATGAAAGAAATTAATGACATTAAAACAGAAGGCCAACGTTTTTATGCCAACAACTTCAACAATGCCCAAAAGTGTCACTCCTAAACGTTGTACAGGGATCAATTGAAACTTCTAGCAGAAAGCACTTAGTAGCTAAAAGGAGCATGGCTAATTAACAACTAAAGGGATTCATATAATTACAGTAATGAGAAAATTTCAAATGACATGCTCTAATGAAAAATACTAGAATCAAAATAACATGAATAATGAATTGCAAAGTCAAAGTGGTAATTCAAGAAGATTGAGAGCCAGTTGTCTAGGGTTGTGTTGATGCACTCTGCTGGCCTACTTGGTATAATCAACAAGAATATCTATCTGTGCTACTAGTAAAAAAGCAAGCCAACCTTTCAATTGAAAACAACTTTATCTGTCCAATAAAGTGTGAGCTAACCTAGATCCTTTATAACATATAAACAACTAGCATCACTGTCACAGGAACATATATTTCGATTGTTAATACTATATCAAAATCGTACAAATGCCAAATAAGAGTAGCAACAAATAAAATACATGGGGAAACAAACAGTATATCAGCAGATAGCATGCCTAACTAGCAGAAGATTCAAAATCTTCAAAGATAAGGGTTGCAAGTGTTAAGGCGAAATATCAATGATCCTAGTTCAGTTACTAATCCCAACCTTCATTTGTTTGACTCTTAATAGAAACCTTTAAAAGGAATTACTTGGGGATCTAATAAGAAATGGTTGAGGGAACAGAGTTATGGCTACACGACTGAGGTCAGGGAAGCGCATGGCTTGGGATAATGATCAAACCTAGCATTAGGCACCAATCGAAATTGCTCTAATCATTCCTAGGGTTTAAGGATTAACCATGATGAATTGAATTCAGGTTACGGGTTTAGAATGTATCTATCAAGGAGCAATAGAAGGGGATAAGAAGAGGAAAATGACTACTTTTGCTCGGGGGATTCGTAGCCGCCGGGATCGGCTGACATAGCGCTCGCGATAGCCACATCGACGGGGCAGACGCGGGGATTGGTGCTCTGGAGGTCGGCGCTGGTGACGTCCATCGTCTGGTCAGAGTCGCACCGGACGCTTAGGAAGAACTCGACGGAGCAGAACTCGCACTGGCCGTCCCCGTCGCAGGCGTCGCAGTCACGGGAAAAGCGCATCGTCATGGCGTCGTCGCTGGTGAGAGGGATGAGGCCGAGGCGGTGGGCGAGGAACTCGTCGTTGAGGACAGAGGAGTTGGACTCGATCTCAACGAGGTCGATGGCGACGGTGGGCACCTCGGCGATCATGACGCGGCGGAGGGCGTTGGCGATGCTGACGTCGGTGTCCCGCAACTCGAACTTGAGGTAGTCGTCCTTCATCTCGCGGATCCGCACCTTCGGAAACCGCTGATAGGACGTCCGCGAAGCCCCGCCGCCCAACATCTTCTCGCTCGCCATCGCCTCGCTCTCCGGAACTCCCTTTCGGCCGCCTCTACTAACAAATTTACAGGGCGGCAGTAATAACGAGAAAATTTCGTTTTAACCCTTTAACGCTTTTCCACCGCTCGCAAAGATGATGAGACAATTTCGTTTTAACCCTCTAATTTGTATATGTTTTAAATATTTCTTTATTGAAATTAATATCTTAGAATTGATAAAAAATCAAAAGAAGTATATATTTTTTAATCTAAATATCTAAATTTTCGATCAAACTAATTCGGAAGTGAATGGTCCGATTTCACAGACAAACAATAGGTAAATTTCATAAGGAGTAAATCGTAGCATGTCATCCAATATCATGATTCAAACTCTACGGATTATATTATTTTATTTTTTTAATTGGTATCAGGATTCAATTTATATTAATTAATTTTGAAGTATGTTTGATTGGGATTATCTTGATAATTTTAATTATTCATTGAATATTATCAATAAAAAAAATTTATTTGATTTAGATAATTGATAATTCTCAATTAATGTTTCATGTCCAATACGTCAATAAAAAAGAGAAAAGAGAATTTAATCCAAAATCTAAAAATTTCAAAAAACTGAGGTTTTCTTTATTTTGGGTTAATGAATTTTTTTTATCCAAAATATCCTCGGATAAGAGAAAAAATGTGATAAATAAGGAAATCGTAAAGAAAAAAAAATGAAAAATATAAACAAAAATTAAAAAAAATAGAAAAAAAATTAAAAATGTAAAATAATAAATGTAAAAAATAAAAACCATAAACAATAGAAAAAACATAAAAAAAAATAAAAACATAATAAAAATGTAAAAAATAGAAAAAGTAAAAAGGAATTTAAAAAATAAAAATAAACAAAGTTAAAAATTTAAAAATACATAAAAACATAAAAATATAAAAAATACATTAAAAATTAAAAAAACGTAAAAAAATTAGAAAATAACGTTAAAAAATAAAAAAAATAAAAAACATTAAAAATAAAAAAATAAAAAAATGAATAAAAAACTTAAAACAAAGGGAGAAAAAGAAAAAAAAATAAAAAAACATATATAAATAAAAAAACTTGAAAAAGAGAAAGTAATGTAGGGTGGATTTTGTAAATAAGGATAATATAATAAAATATTAAAGTAGGTTATTCATTAAAACTTTCAAACAAATAATTTTTTTATATTAACTAGGTTGAATCAAAAAATATTTTAGTTATATTTTATTTTTCATAACCTTAATTATTAATTATTAATCACATAATCAAAAATTATATATGATAATTTAAATCAAACGTAGAATCTGTTTAGCTTTATGAAAATACATAGAGTTCACCCAGTAAATCAAAATCATCCATTAAAAAAGTTATCTTTTGTTTGGGAAAATTTGCATACAGTTCACATTGACAAACATAACTTTGCATGCACTCCCATTGGAAAAAATCTTTGTTTTCACTCCTAGTCTAATATGCTTACCTAATTGCCTCTGATATTTTAAGTATAAAAAGTCTAAAAATGAGTATAAATCATCTTAAATTTAGTACATTAAATTAGAATCTAGTATATTTTCTATCAAATTGAGTACGATTCTTTTTCCACCTCAATTGATGGAAAATATACTAGATTTTTTTTTAAATGATACTCAATTGGATGGAAAATATACTAGATTTTTTTTAAATGATACTCAATTGGATGAAAAATATATGAGATTTTTTTCAAATTGTACTGAATTTAGGAGGAATTATATTAAATAGGAAAAAAGTCATACTCAATTTAATAGAAAATATACTCGATTTTAGTTTAAAATGCTGAATTTAATAGGAATTATACTCATTTTAGACTATTTATACCTAAAAAATATGAAGGGCAATTTTAATAGAAAATATACTTGAATATACTAGATTTTCTTTAAATGATACTCAATTAAATAGAAAATATACTAGATTTTCTTTAAATGATACTTAATTGGATAGAAAACATACTAGATTTTCTTTTTACATGGTGTTGAATTTAGGACGAATTATATTAAAATAGAAAAAAAAGATGCTCAATTTAATAGAAAATATACTCGAATTCTAATGTAAAATGCTGAATTTAAGAGGAATTATATTCATTTTTGGACCTTTTGTACCTAAAAAATCTGAATGGCAATTAGGTCATAATATTTGTACGAGGAAGTTGAAGTAAATAAAATTTTGCATGCATAAAGTGGAAATAAAATTTTTTATGAGTAGAAATTGCATGTAAAATTCAAGCTCCTTTTATTTTATTAAAAATAGAATTCGATCCTTTAGATGTATGAAAAACGGAGAATTGCTGGTGAGTAATCTTTATTTGAAGATCATTGTAGTTTCTAAAATTACTAAAAGTCCTTATTTTAAAAATTATGCTTATGTTTTTATACGAAATACTAAAGTTATTAAGAAAATTTAAAATATTATTTCAATTATAATTATTTAAATCAAATATCTTCATTGTTGAAATAGTTTAAGTGCATGCCAAAAAAAAATATTGATATGATACATAATGATAGGGTCCGGAAGTCAGAAGTTAAGGGAATGTGGCAATCAGAAGTCAAGGGGATGTGTCAGTCAGAAGTCAAAAGGGCGTAACAGTCAGAAGTTAAGGGGACGTGACAGTCAATATACGGAGTGGGACCACCCGATGTCATTTGACGTATAAAACCAGGCGCGGGGTCTACCGGTCAAGAAATCAAGTCTGCAGCAGGAAGCATGATTAGGGGCGAAGCCTGACTTGGCTTTACCAGTCAGGTTTTCTCAAGCTAGCCTGTGTAAACAGATTTGTCATTCTTGGTTGGGTCTGAAACATAAAAGCCAGAAGAGAGGGACTCCGATCGCACCCTTCCATCCATCAAATATGTTCATCAGCACTTAGCAGACCGACCGGGGCTGCCTCGATCACACCCGAGCAAGATGGTAGGCGCTACGCGATAACAGGTCAGGAGATCGTAACCACCTGTCAGAGAATATCTGCTGCATGTCGGGGAATATTCTAGTGATTGGGGTCATCTGCAAGGAGAACCTTGTTGGTGCAACCTTAGGTCAAGGTTGACCTGGTTGACCAGACTCGAGTTGACTTGACTCGAGTTATGTTTTGATGTTTGACGAGTTATGACGATGTTTGACGTGAACAGAAAAGTTGTATCTTGATGTTTGACAAGGATACAAGCTTGGGAGATTGTGGGTGCAACTCGTGGTCAAGGTTGACCTGGTTGACCCGAGGTGAGGTGACCTGACTCGGAAAAGTCCAAGCAGGGAGCTTGGCATGGGAAAAGTCCAAGCAGGGAGCTTGGCATGGGAAAAGTCCAAGCAGGGAGCTTGGCACGGGAAAAATCCTAGTGAGTGAAGCTAGGTGAGTTGGAAAGTCCTGGTGAGTGAAGCCAGATAGTCGGGAAATCCTGGTGAGTGAAGCCAGGTGAAAATCCTAGTGAGTGAAGCTAGGTGAAAGTAAAAGTCCTTGTGAGTGAAGCCAGGCAGTTGGGAAGTCCTGGTGAGTGAAGCCAGACAGATTGGAAATCCTGGTGAGTAAAGCCAGGTGAAAACCCTAGTGAGTGAAGGTAGGTGAAAGTCCTGGTGAGTGAAGCCGGGCAAGGGAAAATCCAGATGGATCAAGGGTGATCGGACATCTGGTGATGGGAAGTCCAAGTAGGTCATAGGAGTGACCGGATACTTGGTACGGAGAGAAAAGTCTAAGTGGGTCAAAGGGATTGACCGGACACTTAGCGGAGAGTCCTAGCAGGTCAAGGGAGTGACCGGATGCTAGGCGCAATGTACCAACAGGTCAAGATTGGCCGGATGTTGGTTTGGACTTAGTTTGGGCGAAAACCATGAGCTGGATCGATCTGGTGATCGATCCAGTGATACCGCGAATATTCTGATCGCTCTGGTGACCGATCAGTAACACATCAGTAGCATACTGTGTGATAGGGGCTGATCGATCTGGAGACCGATCAGCACAAAGCCTGATCGGTCTGGAGACCGATCAGCACAAAGCCTGATCGGTCCCCAGACCGATCAGGAAGTTCCCTGATCGGTCTGTGGACCGATCAGTAGGTTCCCTGATCGGTCCACAGACCGATCAGGGCACTAGCCGTTGCGACGCAATGGCTAGATTTCTTCTCTGCTTCTTTCTCCGCAGGTATAAAAGGAGGGCTGCTGCTGCGAGCCTCCTTCTTCTTCTTCTTCTTCTTCCTTGGATTGAAGCTTTTGCTTCTGTGCTCTGAGGTTCTGAGCTTTGTTGAGCTCGCTTCCGAAGCTTCGCGTGAGCTTCCAGTCGTCGATCAGCTGCTGCGTTTGGGTTGTGAAGTTGCTGCTTCATCGCCTCCGATCGACAGAGAAGGCAAGCGAGTGTTGCATTCATATTGTTGTTTGTATTTGCTTCTTGCTTTCCTTGTACTCCTTTCTTGTTGTTACAAGTATTGTGGCGAGGTTTCTCCACCCACAAGGAGCATTTATTAGCCGGTTCTCCGGGGACTCATCCACCGACGGATTGATAAGCTTCGTCCACCTTACGGACACGCCGAGGAGTAGGAGTTTATCTCCGAATCTCGTTACATCGGTTTGTTTGAGGTTTGTCTTCTTTCCCTTTCGTTTCTGTGTTTATTTTCCGCTGCGCTAACACGTTTTGTAGAAACGCGACGATTTGGGGTCGGCTATTCACACCCCCCTCTCTAGCCTCCGTATGAAGGATCCTAACAAACCTTCCTCCAGTCTATAGAAGAAGGTCACGTGCCCCCTGTTGGGACCCTGACGTTCGCTAGAGGGGGGTGAATAGCGTCTCACCCAAATCGTTGCTTTCTACGTTTGTTAGTGCACATCGGAAACAAAAATACTAACAAACAAAAGGAAAGCTAACCCTAGAAAATAATAAACAATAAGCAAACCCAATGACACGTTGTGTAACGTGGTTCGGAGATGAAGCTCCTACTTCATGGCTGTCCGTAAGGTGGACGATCCCGATCCGTCGGTGGATGACTCCCCGAAAAACCTCCGGCTAGCTCGTGTAGCTCTTTGTGAGTGGAGAAACCTCGGCACAACCTTGTACAAGCACACTAGATCACTTGGGCACTAGGAGACTCTAATTAGGGTTAACCGCCACTAATTTCGTCAACTTTAACCAAGCTTCCAATGCTTGGTTATATAGGCCACGGGTTGGAAAACCCCGTCTACCAGTTGACTGCCAAAACATGCAGTCGACTGCCTTTCATGGAAATTCGACCGTTGCAGCCCAACGACTCGATCCTCTGTTCTCTCTCAGTCGACTGCACCAGTAGACTGATGAAACCACCAGTCGGCTGCTACAGTAACGTTACAGTACTGCTACAATAACACTACAGTAAACCCTAATTCTAGGATTTTACCCCGAGTACATTCACTCAGCACTTGTTCTTGCCATACCAACCTAGACCTAGCCTTCTAGCTTCCTCCATCAGCCTTGCGTCCCTCGGATGCCTCCCCATCCTTAATGTCTTGCCTTCTGGAGCTTCCATTGGCCTTGTCATTGTTGTCGGGTCTTCATTTGACAAGAGGTTGCACCTCTGGGACTTCGTCCATTGCCAAGTCACACTTGGACTTACGTTGCCAAGACTACATGCTTGGACTTGCACCGCCAAAACTACATGCTTGAACTTACACCGCTAAGATTCATCCTTGGACTTTCTCTTTTGCCAAGATCACACTTGGACTTTTCTTGTTGTACCCGTATCCTGCACACTCACAATGCATATCAAATACAACAATAAATCTAACTTAAATCTTTACCCAAACATCAAAACCTAGGGTATCCAGATTGCTCCAACACCCCCACCACTCGACAAGTCCTGACACTCGACACCCTCTAATAGGGGTCAATCTTCAGAAGGTATGCACGGTCATATAAAAAGGGGTGCCCTCTCTCTTGCGTAGGTACGCTCACCCGCACACTTGTCTTCTACTTTTCTTCTTCGTACACTGTTCATCTGGGGAAAAAGTACCCGACTTGAGCGTCGGAGGGTCTGTTCCAGGGACTTTTTCTCTGATTCTTGGCTTCTAACGTTCTGTGTACTTGTTTAAGTCTGTGCAGAGTTCTAGTACCGCCGCCTTAGGCCCAGCAGTCCTTAAGGGCCACGTGGGGGTTCGTTTGCTGAAGCCCGTGCGATCGCAGCATTACAATCTTCTCCCCGTCAACACCCGCGATACTTCATCCGATCTTTAGGCTTCATCCCAATCAGATTCCGGACATGATCAAATATATTTAAAAATTCTAATTTTTTTTTAAGTAATAAAAAAAAAAAAAAATCCGAGCGCTCATCGATTATGGTTTGGGTTTCGGTTTTAAACCCAATTGATAGATCTTGACCGTCTATCAAACTTGGGGTCCGAATTGGATGGTCAAGATTGTTTTAACGACCTGGCACGCTATTGCACTGAAAAGTCAAAATGAACAATTTGTAAATTCTAGGGGCAAGATGATATTTTTCAAAGATATTAAGGTGAAGTGAAAATTTTGATAAACTTTGAGGGGGCAAAGTAAAACTTTCTCACCAGCCAAGCGTTATAGGGCACGAGGCCACCACTCTGACTGCGCTCCGTTGGCATCTGCTCCGCCTCCCAAATCGCCGGCTTCTTCCTGCCGAGGCTCCTCCAGGTTCGTCCCTCTACTTTCATTTCACCCCGTTGCAGTGATCTGTTCCTGTGGTTGATGTCGGTGTCGCTGGATCTATTCGGTACCTAGATCTTCCAATTTATGGTATTTCTTGGTGGACTTTTCTTTTTGAATCTAAAGATCAAGTTTATTACTGGCGTCGGCTCCATATTTTTCTCGATCGTTGCTGGATTTTTTACTTTAGGCAGGATTTAGGTTTTGGTTATTCGGTTATCGTAGTAGACGACTCTTGCTTGTGCTTGCAGAATTCTGCTATTAGGAAAAGTTGGAGCGCGGTTCCAGGCTTATGATTCTCATTGGATGCTTTGATATTTTGTTGTTAAGCTTCGTAGAAAACTCGCTTTTTATAAAAGGGAAACAAAGCGTCCTAATTTGATATTTTTATCTATAGTTGTTCTCAAAATAATTTTTTTTATGTGGTTTGTGGATTCCACGTTACATTCGCCTATATGCTTAGCTTGATCAGTTAATTAATAAATCTGAACTCAAATTACAATTGTTTGCTCTGTGAATTGTATGCCAAATTGATATTTTTTATCTGTAGTTGTTCTCAAAATCATATATTTTTGTGTTGTTTGGGGATTCCACTTTGCACTCGCCTATATGCTTATTTTGATCAGTGAATTAATAAGTCTGAACTCAAATTACAATCATTTGCTCTGTGGATTGCATGCCACTGACAGTTGTATTACTTTCTTAATTGTGTGAAATTGCCTTTGTGAACGGTGTTTCTCTCCTGTCTGTTACCTTTCTGATTACATCTTTCTCAGAACTTATCGCAAACTACACAATGGCTGCTGGAAGAGGCATTGGCCAACTCTTGAGAAAGCACCTTCGGTTTCAGTCAGCAGTAAATATTTATTACTTTCCCCATTTTTACAGCATTCGCTCCTCTCACTCTGTTAGAAACATATCATAGTTTACTAGTCCATTTCTCTTGGACAGCCATATCATGATTTACTTGCCTCAATGCATATACATCACATCTAAGTGAATGGTTTGTGTTCGATTCATGTAAAGACACTATTTGTTCTTTAGTTCTTGTGTGTCTAAACATGATTTTAGGGTATTAAAATGCTTCAAAACAACGTTTGCTTCTTCTTCCTTGTCCTCTCTAGTCACATGTAAGTTCCCACACTCAGGAATTTGTACAAAAACAAGGATTTTCACACTATCCTTTATTTTTTTTAAACCTCAATAAGTGATGTATATATAAATTATGCCATCCTCGATAAGTGTTTTGTTCCTTAAATTGAGTACAATACATTGAGGATTACTAACAAAACTATGATTATGTCTGCGGATTCCTGCTCTGGTGTCATCACAAAAGCAGGAAGAGGCTTTTGTATCAGCTGGCATGAAATCGTTGAAAGCTTTTGCGTTACTTGGAGTTGGGATTACTGGTGCTTTAAGCTTTGCATCCTTGGCATCTGCTGATGAAGCTGAGCATGGTTTACCGCCTTCAAATTATCCATGGCCTCACGAGGGCATCCTGAGTTCATACGATCATGCATCGTAAGTAAATCAGTGTTCGCATTTTGTTTTTCTGGTATCCTGAAAACTGAAACTTTATTTGTTACAAAATGTTTTTCTTTAAAACGGTTTATAATTTCTGTATTCTTATTCCATGCTTGGGATTTTGCAACTGTCGCCTGTTCACGTTATTGTTGATAATCATTTATGATCGTCTTTTAATGATAATGCGTACTTATTCAGTTTAAGACTGGTTTGAAAACTTACTTGATATGCGCAGAATTCGGCGGGGCCACCAAGTTTATCAACAAGTATGTGCTTCTTGCCATTCTATGTCTCTGATCTCATATAGAGATCTTGTTGGCGTGGCATACACTGAAGAGGAGACCAAAGCAATGGCTGCTGAAATTGAGGTCGTTGATGGCCCCAATGATGAAGGGGAAATGTTCACTCGTCCTGGCAAATTAAGCGATCGGTTTCCTCAGCCATATGCAAATGAACAAGCAGCAAGGTTTGTAAACGGAGGGGCATATCCTCCAGATTTGAGCCTGATTACGAAGGTACTACCTCTCCTTGTCTATCTCAGTTACTTGTCACTCATGTTTTCTTCGACAAGCTTGACTTTCTGTCCCTTTTTCCTAGGCCCGACACAACGGACAGAACTATGCGTTTGCTCTTCTCACTGGCTATCGTGATCCTCCTGCTGGTGTTTCGGTAATTGAAGCAATTATATGTGATCTTTAACCTTTTTCATATTTGCAAATATAATTTACAGTTTATTGAACTCGTAGCAGTATAATTTCTCAGTGATAGCATTTCTTATATTCTTTTGTTCACAACTTCCTCTCAGAAAAAATTTCTTCATTACAATGAAAACAAGGCCTTGTTTCTTTGAAAAGTCGATATATTGAAAAGATAGACAACATCGAATGTAGTTCATGATTGTCCACTAGGCAAAATTGAACTCAATATTGTTAGGATCCTTCGTACGGCTAGAGAGGGGGGTGTGAATAGCCGACCCCAATCTTTCGCGTTTCTTCCTACGATTAGGTTAGTTGCAGCGGAAATACAAGGAAGAAACTAAGAAGAAGAAAGCAAACCTCAAACGCAAGGATGTAACGAGGTTCGGAGATGAACTCCTACTCCTCGGCGTGTCCGTGAGGTGGACGAGCCCTATCAATCCGTCGGTGGATGAGCCCCCGGAAAACCGGCTAATACAATATACTCCTTGTGGGTGGAGAAACCTCGCCACAAACGTTTGCAACAGCAGACTAGAATACAAGGAATACAAGTAGAAAGACAAGAACAATGTATAAACACTAACTCGCCTTCTCGTCGACTGCCTGTGAAGCAACAACTTCTCGGACAACAGCAGCAGCTGACCGTCGACTGGAAGCTCACACGAAGCTTACTGGGGAGAGCTCAACAAAGCTCAGATCGCAAGCAGCAGCAAGCTAGAAGTAGGAAGAAGTAGAAGCAGTTTTCCTGTAGAAGCTCTCAGCCCCTTTATACCTGCGAAGAAGAAACAGCGAAGAAACTAGCCGTTGCGTCGCAACGGCTAGAACCCTGATCGGTCTGTGGACCGATCAGGCAACATCCTGATCGGTCTGCAGACCAATCAGGGAAGAAGCCTATGCTTCTGTTCCGTCCCTGATCGGTCCACAGACCGATCAGGGAACCTCCTGATCGGTCTACGGACCGATCAGGCTTCTTTCTCCGCTGCCACTGATCTCCTTCTGATCGGTCTCCAGACCGATCAGATAACCATCAGTAGCATACTGATCGGTCACTGATCGGTCACCAGACCGATCAGATGAGCCATGTATCATTGGATCGGTCTGCAGCCCGATCCAAACTTTTCAGCCCTAAACCTAAGGCTTCCACACCAACATCCGGTCAACCTTGACCTGTTGGTACATCATGCCTAGTATCCGGTCACTCCCTTGACCTGCTAGCACTCCCCGCTAAGTGTCCGGTCAATCCCTTTGACCCACTTAGACTTTTCCACACCAGATGTCCGATCATCCCTGATCCATCTGGATTTTCCTCTTCGTGCCAAGTATCCGATCACTCTCTTGACCTACTTGGACTTTCCAACACCAGAAGTCCGATCATCCCTGATCCATCTGGATTTTCCCTTGCCCGGCTTCACTCACCAGGACTTTCCACCTGGCTTCACTCACCAGGATTTCCACACTGCCTAACATCCCAGTTAGGGCTTTCCCATTGCCTAACATCCCAGTTAGGACTTTTCCTCGTGCCAAGCTCCCTGCTTGGACTTCTCCGTGCCAAGTCTCCATACTTGGACTTTTCCAGTGCCAAGTCTCCATACTTGGACTTTTCGCGTGCCAAGCTCCCTGCTTGGACTTTTCCAATGCCAAGTCTCCATGCTTGGACTTTTCGCGTGCCAAGCTCCCTGCTTGGACTTTTCCCGAATCAGGTCAACCTTGACCTAAGGTTGCACCTACAATCTCCCAAACACCTATTCTTGTCAAACATCAAGAATAGAACTCTCTCACGAGTGTCAAACATCAACATGCAACTCAACTAGGTCAACCTCGACCTAAGGTTGCACCGACAATCTTCCCAAGTCAAACATCAAAATACAACTCGAGTCAAGTCACCTCGAGTCGGGTCAACCAGGTCAACCTTGACCTAAGGTTGCACCAACAATCTCCCCCTTTTTGATGTTTGACAAAACCCATAATCAAGTTAGGTTAACCCGATAACCTAACTTAGGTTTTCCAACCATCTTCCAATGTCCAATGTTCTTTCCTTGAACTTTCTCTGGACATTCTCCCCTTAGGTTAACCCGATAACCTAATTTGGGTTCTCCAATAATTCTCCCCCTTTTTGACATACATCAAAAAGAATTCCAATGTTCTTCCTTGAACATTCCTTGACATTCTTTCCCTAGCTTAGGTTAACCCGATAACCTAACTTGGGTTCTCCAATAATTCTCAAATGAACACTCTCCCCTTTTTGACACACATCAAAAAGAAAAAGGAGGGTATCAAGGTCAAGAGTTTCTTCCTAATGAAAGTCTCATACCTTTCATTGAAACTCTTAATTTCCCCCTTGATACTAAACTCAACAATCAACTTAGTGATAATCCCATATCACTAATCCTCAAAAGTCTTAAGGAGTAAAAACTCCCCCTAACAACTCCCCCTCGACCATTGCACCAACAATGTCTTGGAGAGTTTCAAACCTTTAGAAATCCCCAAAACCCAACTTCCAGCTGAAATTTCAGACCAACAGCTGAAAAATCAGAAATTCGGCACGCACGATCGGTCCCCAGACCGCTCAGAATCCCCCTGGATCGGTCACCAGACCGATCCACGATTCACTGAACGCCCTGGATCGTCACTGATCGGTCACCAGACCGATCAGGCCTTCCCTGGATCGGTCCGGTGACCGATCCAGCCTCTGAAATCAGAGATTTCTGATTTTCTCCCGGAAGAAGTTCAGAAACTCATAGAAAATTACAGAAAATTCCAAAAATTACGAAACTTTGAGGATACATTCCTCATGTCATACACTATCAAGGAAAAATAGTTTTCTATGAAAATAGTTTCCATTTTTCAATCTTGATACAAAGTTCAAAAACTTTGAAATAGTTCAAGTTTAAGTCATCTTTGTATCATCTTGCTCAATGAAGAATGCTATCACTAGGAAAGCTTCATCAAGGTTTTTCAAATCAATTTTAAAATGTTTTTAAAACCATTTGAATTTAGGACCATAATCTTAGGGCTAGATGTACATGACTTGTACACAAGCTTTCCCTATGATCCTTAATTTCTTGAATTAGGGTCATCTAGGTACAATGATTATGCACCTTGATCCTAACTCATGATCCTAATATCTCACACACATCTAAGGTGCATCAAACCACATTCAAGTCAATTTGATGTGAGATATGGGTTTAGGTATCTTAGACTAAGGTCTCATGCATTTTCTAAACACAAATTTGATCTCAATATCAAAATGTGTTTTTCATCCTTAAATCAATTCAATTGATTATTAATGCAAGAGATGATGACATGGCATAAATGATATCATAAATGGAAAACATGTGCCAATGTCATGATGTCATGGCATAAAGTATGAAACTTAACTAGAGCATGGCATATAATAACCTAAGCATTATCATGACATTTCAAATGATCATAAATTAAATATGATGTCATGACATGGCATATGGCAAACAACCATGGTAAGTTAGCACAAATAAAATACCTAAATTCCCTATCTAAGTATCCTTAGCCTTAGCTAACTTAGAATCTAACCCTAGATTGCCCATATATCCCTTAGAGAAAACCAAAATCCCAATTATGGTATTTCTCTAGGTTTTCTTAAATTGTGCCAAATAAGATTGAAATCGATATTTTTCAAATATGGCACAATTTACTCTTTAAGGAGTAAATAATAATTCTTTTTCATTTTCAAAGGTTATCAAAACCTTGAAAATGCTCCTTGAGTGTCAATTTCCTCAAAGTTGGGTTAACTACCCTTCTAATTGGAGTTGACACTCTCTAACCCATCTATGGGGTAGAGAAGATGCTCCTAGGAACCCAATACCTATTAGAGCTCATTGGGTTCACTAAATATTCACTAGGGATAACTTCCCTAGCAACCCTCCTAATGACCCTCTTAGGCTTTAAAGCCTTGGTCATTTGGGTCTCATCAAGGTCAACTATAGGGGTGACTTCCCTTGTGACCTTGGTGGTGGTCTTCCTAGTCCTAGATTTTGTTCCATAATCGAATGGAACATTATGGTAAGTGGGCTTGACCAATTGGGACTTAGGTTTGTGACCCAAACCTTTCTTGTCCTTGGGCTTTGAAATTTGACCCTTAAACCCTAGAGATGACTTCTCCAAGTTCTTAAGAGCCTTTTCCAAAGTATCAAGTCTTGACCTCAAGACTTGATTCTCCTTCTCTAATACCTCAATTTTTGATTTGTCATTTTTCTTTGAGGCATTCCTAGGCATGTGTCTAGTTGATTTGGGATTCCTACCTAGGTTCTCCTTAACCTTAGATGAGGTAATTCTAGGGTTGGCATTCCTAGTAGTATCCCTATCTAGGTTGACATGTTTGGCACCTAAGCATGTGTATCGATTTCTAATGTTATCATGCTTATCATTATTGACTAGTGCAATAAAATTTCTAGCATGCATCTTACTAGTATTGCACGAATGAGACTTAAATGATACCTTAGGGTTTGCCTTAGCTCCCCCTATAGAAGTGCTCGGTCTCTTGCCCTTGTGAGGTTGCCTCCCCTCGGACAATCGATAATGTCCCCTTCGCTTGCATTGGAAGCACACCACGTGCTCCTTGCCCTTGCGTGTCGGGACTTCGGCTACCTTGACCTTTGGCGCCGGTGGAGTCTTCCTTACCCTCTTTGGACACTTACTCTTGTAGTGCCCAAATTCCCTACACTCAAAACACATTATATGCAATTTACTTGAACTTAAAGTGTTTGAGTTACCTAGGGTTGAGGATAAATGGATGCTCTCTTCTTCATCCCTCCCGGAGGTAGAAGCTTCTTCTTCGTGCTCCGATCTTGAAGAAGAAGAACTCACTTCCTCTTCTTCTTTAGATGTTGAGTAACCCTCAACTTCCAATTTGCTCTCTTCATGATGTGAGCTACTTGGCTCACTAGGCTCCTCTTCATGGCTTGAAGTGGAGCTCTCTTCATGGTACTTGGCCAAGTTATCCCATAATTCCTTGGCATTGTTGTAACCTATCTTACACAAGATGTTAGTAGGCAATGAAAATTCAATTATTTTCGTTACCTCTTTGTTGATTTCGGATTTGTGAATTTGTTCTCTTGTCCACTCCTTCTTCTCAAGTGGTTTTCCTTCCTTATCCACCGGAGGAGTAAATCCTTCTTGTACACAAAACCAATTCATTATGTTAGTCATAAGAAAATACTTCATCCTTACCTTCCAATACGCGAAGTCGCCGCATTCGTAGAAGGGTGGAATGGTGACATCTTCTCCATAGAGATCCATCTCTAGCCCGTGCTCCCCCGGGTGTTGATCCGTCGAAGAGCGACCTCGCTCTGATACCACTTGTTAGGATCCTTCGTACGGCTAGAGAGGGGGTGTGAATAGCCGACCCCAATCTTTCGCGTTTCTTCCTACGATTAGGTTAGTTGCAGCGGAAATACAAGGAAGAAACTAAGAAGAAGAAAGCAAACCTCAAACGCAAGGATGTAACGAGGTTCGGAGATGAACTCCTACTCCTCGGCGTGTCCGTGAGGTGGACGAGCCCTATCAATCCGTCGGTGGATGAGCCCCCGGAAAACCGGCTAATACAATATACTCCTTGTGGGTGGAGAAACCTCGCCACAAACGTTTGCAACAGCAGACTAGAATACAAGGAATACAAGTAGAAAGACAAGAACAATGTATAAACACTAACTCGCCTTCTCGTCGACTGCCTGTGAAGCAACAACTTCTCGGACAACAGCAGCACGAAGCTTACTGGGGAGAGCTCAACAAAGCTCGGATCGCAAGCGGCAGCAAGCTAGAAGTAGGAGAAGAAGAAGCGGTTTTCCTGTAGAAGCTCTCAGCCCCTTTATACCTGCGAAGAAGAAACAGTGAAGAAACTAGCCGTTGCGTCGCAACGGCTAGAACCCTGATCGAGCGTGCGCAGCAACATCTGATCGGTCTGCGGACCAATCAGGCCTATGCTTCTGTTTCGTCCCTGATCGGTCCATGGACCGATCAGAATCTGATCGGCGCGAGGCACTGATCGTCCTCTGATCGGTCTACGGACCGATCAGGCTTCTTCTCCCGTCTCCCTTCGATCGGTCTCCTGATCAAAGATAAGCATCTTTAGCACGCCCGATCGGTCACCGGACCGATCGAGGGAAGTTCTGATCGGTCTGCAGCCCGATCCAAACTTTTCAGCCCTAAACCTAAGGCTTCCACACCAACATCCGGTCAACCTTGACCTGTTGGTACATCATGCCTAGCATCCGGTCACTCCCTTGACCTGCTAGCACTCCCCGCTAAGTGTCCGGTCAATCCCTTTGACCCACTTAGACTTTTCCACACCAGATGTCCGATCATCCCTGATCCATCTGGATTTTCCTCTTCGTGCCAAGTATCCGATCACTCTCTTGACCTACTTGGACTTTCCAACACCAGAAGTCCGATCATCCCTGATCCATCTGGATTTTCCCTTGCCCGGCTTCACTCACCAGGACTTTCCACCTGGCTTCACTCACCAGGATTTCCACACTGCCTAACATCCCAGTTAGGGCTTTCCCATTGCCTAACATCCCAGTTAGGACTTTTCCTCGTGCCAAGCTCCCTGCTTGGACTTCTCCGTGCCAAGTCTCCATACTTGGACTTTTCCAGTGCCAAGTCTCCATACTTGGACTTTTCGCGTGCCAAGCTCCCTGCTTGGACTTTTCCAATGCCAAGTCTCCATGCTTGGACTTTTCGCGTGCCAAGCTCCCTGCTTGGACTTTTCCCGAATCAGGTCAACCTTGACCTAAGGTTGCACCTACAATCTCCCAAACACCTATTCTTGTCAAACATCAAGAATAGAACTCTCTCACGAGTGTCAAACATCAACATGCAACTCAACTAGGTCAACCTCGACCTAAGGTTGCACCGACAATCTTCCCAAGTCAAACATCAAAATACAACTCGAGTCAAGTCACCTCGAGTCGGGTCAACCAGGTCAACCTTGACCTAAGGTTGCACCAACAAATATTAACTTCAAATTTCATAAGTTAGGGAATTGCTTTCGCCTGTGCAATCTCGATGCGTTTATAAGACCATTCAAAGCAATCGCTCGCTAAGTCTTATGTTTCTTATTGATGTGATTACAGATTCGCGAGGGGCTCCACTACAATCCATATTTCCCTGGTGGTGCAATAGCCATGCCGAAAATGCTTATAGATGGCGCTGTCGAGTATGAGGATGGTACTCCTGCAACTGAATCCCAGGTAATTGAACTGAGGATGTGTGTTTGTATTCATAAACTGTGTTTGGTCGGATACTAATTTCTCAAATGCCACTATTGTTCCAGATGGGTAAGGATGTTGTAACATTTTTATCTTGGGCAGCCGAGCCTGAGATGGAGGAGAGGAAACTGGTAAACTCCAGCCTTTTCGTGCGTATTTTACCAAGCTTAGCTTTGCGACTAATTGTTGTGCTTTGTGCTTTGGTAGATGGGATTCAAATGGATTTTTGTACTCTCGCTTGCACTTCTCCAGGCTGCATACTACCGGCGGTTGAAGTGGTCAGTTTTCAAGTCGCGCAAGTTGGTCGTAGATGCTGTCAACTGATGCTTTTATTTCTTCACGGGAAAGACCACCGGAATAACGACATTGGATGATGTACACTGTCAGATTGATCTAAAGCAATTTTTGGTTCATTCTCCATGCCGGAGAAGTATGTTCTTCTCAGACTTTATTTTTTGGATTGTCAAGGTTTGGAATGGCGGTCGACAGATGGTTTGTTAGTTATTTTCGAACATCAGATGATATGATTCTGTTGTTTGTGTTGCTTTTGCATAAATAATCAGCATAATGTTTTAACATTTTTGTGATGTTCTTGGAACATTTAACTTTTAAACAATTATCTGAATAGCACACTTCTTTATTCCAGGTAGGTTATATGGATATTTCTACGTTATTTGGTTTTATGAGGTTTATGGTTTATTTTATTATTATTTATATTTATATAAATTTTATTTTATTTTATTATTATTAATTAAATCTTTTTAGGTTTTTATTGTGGATATTTGTCATACTTACAAATTATCGGAAATATTTATTAATTATTTAAGTTAGAATTGTAAATGAATCAAATCTGTTTAGTATGAACTTATTTCTAATTATTTAATACATATAAGATTGATTAAATGAATAAATTTAAATAATTTATTAAATTAAATAAATAAATTTGAGCATATATATTTAATTCGGTACTTTGTGAATAATGTTATTAATAAAATTTATATCAAACGAAAAAAATGTCGAAATGAATAAATAATTTTGTTTATCAAATTTAATAATTAATCAACAAGGTTAAACTATAAAAACTTTTAAATAATTAAATAAATTTAAATTTAGAATTTAATAACATCTAGTTCAAGTCAAACTTGAATCAAGTTTAAACAATAATTTCAATGATTTGATATTCGAATCAGCTTGATTGGATTATTTCATTATAAAAATTAACTCAACTTAGCTAGTTTACCATTCTAAGTCATTTAAGTATCTTTTAGAGTTTTTCATTTTCTCTTCTATTCAAAAATATATATTCGTATCATTTAAGTATCTTTTAGAGTTTTTCATTTTCTTTTCTATTTAAATTATGTCATTTATATTATATGTTAACTAAGATAGTCATTACCTGATGTATCATTTTATAGTCGTAATTTTATAGTCAAGATTACGATTGATGGTCATAATCTTGCAACATAATTACAATGAGTGGCTACAGTCAATCAGTGCAATTAGACATAAAATCATGATCGCTCCGCGACTGACTGATGATAGTTAAATTTATTTAAAAAAAGCCTATTAATAAAAATAAGCAAGACTTTTTTTTAGATATTTTTAAAAATTAAATGCATCCTTTCATAAAAAATCATGTTTTTTTTTTATAATATGTTCCAACTTCATTCAATTTATGTTAAAGGTAGATAATCTTCTCTTTAGTTATCTATAGAGCAAATTCATAAATTGATCATAGTTTACTTCCTTTCTCATAATCTAAAAACGGACTATGAAGAGCATATAGAATTAGTATAATCATCTTTTGCTACAATTTACAAAGTAAATTCAAAATAAAACTTATACTATTTAAAAATTGGCATTAAGTATTCAGCTTATGTCAACTAATTCTAAGGATGACAAATCCAGTTTCATAGAAATTTCTCACTAACAAAGGGTAAATTAAGAAACGTTCACACCCAACTTTCTTAGATCAACCGTTCATTAAAACAATTTTATCTGTTAATTCATCAAAATTAAAATGTGATTTTAAAATCCTAAAAAATTGAGAAGACGTCTTTACTACTATGTCATTGCTTAGAGGGCATTGTTATATTACTTATTCATATCCATAAATGATTGTCATCGACATAAATAAAGTTACATAAGAAGATCTTCCCTGTTATTGAATGTGCTCATGTCTATATTACAGGGCCGGTTATGTTGATGCTTAGAATTATAATTATTCTTCTGACTTGTACCTGCAATTCAATAATAATAATTATTATGTGAAAATAATGCAAAAGGTAATTTGAATCTCATTAGCAATGTATTATGTATATAATCAATTAGTGTTGAAAATGAATGATAAATAAAAGTAGATCTCAATTGAATGCCAAACACTATATAAATTTTCTCAATTGAATGTCATGTTATCACTTACCATGAATATTATAAAACCAATTGCAAGTAGAAGAATTCACACTTGTGTGAAAAATAATCATCCACTTCAAAGGGCTTGTTATTTGTCGAAAGGAAGACTAAAGTTTCCCCCATAGTACTCGCTAATGGAAGCCTGTTGTGAATTAAAAAAAAGAAGAAGATAGAATTAAAATTCTTGTGTTTGATTATGTCGACATTTGAAGAAAATCTCATGTGGTTCTTAGAAGGATGCACAATTTGTAATAACATATTCTGAGCATGAGGAAAGAACATGGAAGGCAAGAGAACAATCGATTCAAATTATTCTTAGACATGATGGAGTGAGATCTGGATGTAAACAATCTTTAACTACTAGAAATTAGATGACTTGTCGAAATGAGCCAAGTGGTGCTAGTTTGAATTCTTATCAAACTTAACATTGAACGAGTATAAACAAACTCTTATCAGTTTATGTACTGCTTGTTATCATTTACAGCCCTAAGGAAGTGTATTTGAGCAAAGGAAAAAGATCATATTTTGGCATGTATGTTAAAAGGATAATTCTTATAGAATTTATACCTGAAGAGTAGGAAGGATCAGGTCATACACTTGAAATAGGAACTTGAAATCTGTTGCAAACCTAAATGACCAAATTTATCATAATTAGTGAACCAAAAAGTTAACTATTGTACAAAAAAAGTGAGCGAAACATTGATGTTCGAAGAAACAAGAGGTCGAGAGGAACTTCTAAAGGATGGTGCAAAATTCTATCTCCGAAGGCAAAATTAAGTGACTAGTAGGCAAACATGTGGATGATTCAAGTGAATATTCGAATGACAAATGCAGTACAATTATCAACTTCGATATGTCAAAACACAGGAAAAATATTGAACTTATGAAAAAGGAAATTGCAGAAGAAGAGAATAATGTTGATCTTAGAAAAATATATATGCTACTAAATATAAAGGCGCACCTTCTTAAAATCCGAGAGCAAACATACAACTCTTCGATATCTGATTCAATCTTCAGCTTAATATATTGCTTGAAAAGCTCAACCAAGCTGCAAATCATTTCCTCTGATTCCATTGAACTTAAGTCAGAAAATGAAGGTAGAAAAGGACTCAAGGACTGGAGTGTCAGAGAAAGAAGGCCATTTGTATCAGATCTGGCAAACTGTGTTGCCATAATGTTCAAGACGAAACAATTACTATGTTGGAACTTCTCAACCCAACTTGGAGGAGTTCCCATCCACATAGACATATTAGAATTTCCAGGATTTTCATCTGGGTTAGAGGGCATATCCTTCTCACTAGTGCTGGGGTCATTTCCAGGATAATGATGGATTCTGTGTGGAGGCAGTGATGCAAGGATATCAGCCTTCAATTCTTTAGGTAGCTGATCAAGCACCGAGTAATCTAACTGACTAAGAGACTGAGGTATCATATCTAAATGATTATCATCATGAGCATCTGGGTGTAAATCATCTGGCCTCGAATAAGATGTCGTACAAGTCTGAATTTGTTGGAAGTTGTCCTCGTTTGCTCCCTAGAGATGCGGATATTACTAACATGAGCATAAATATAGCCAATATTAAAAGAGGATCAACAAAATCTTAAACACAGAGAATCTAAGATAAATGACATTATTTATCTTTAGAACTTGCTCTGCTACCAAATTTTTAGAGATCCAGTAAACTTTATCTAGCAGAAGATGATTAAAATCTACTCTTGTACAACAAAAATTTCAAATATTAGGAGTTACTATTAAGATAAGGAGCAGATTCTCTGACCTCATGGCAAGCTAAACTCAATAAGAGGAAGAAACATATAGACAGGTTGCCAATGCCAAATACAGAAGGAATTAATAAAAAAAACAGAAGTATAGTGTGTGAGCTGTCTCTACAAAAGTAGTTTTATTTGCATCAACGAACCAATGTTGAATACTTGCTTGCAAAAAAATGAGAACATGTAGTAGAATAAAAATATGAATGCAACAAGAAAGATGAGAAAGACAATCAACGATGTAACAGGTTGATATAAATAGTATTTATTTGAAAAATTGGTTTGTAAGTCAGAGACTTCTAGCCAACAGTTTCATCCAATTCTAGATGAACCTAGCTTGTTTATTCAACATACAATTAGAACAGACTTAATAGCATTTCCAAGCAAGGACAAACTCAGTAGAATCAGTAACTCAGCTAACATAACCATATAGAGTGTTAGATGGATTGCTGAGTGGACAGATGTTTACATATATTAAAACATTCATGTATTGTAAATCTTGTCATAAATCTAAAAAATCAAAGGAACATGAATACCAATAGAAATATAACAGATAAATAGATACATGTATGTTGAATGTTAGTAGATGAAAACATTTTACCTCCTGCTGCTGATTGCAAGGTCCATTGTATGGATTATCTAATTGTTCCTTCAGCTTTACTTCGTTCACACATGCAAAACTCTGTCCCATCTCTATTCCCTTATGCTTTTCTTTCATATCATTAATACTTGGGGCTTCATATTCCACCTCACAAAACTTTTCAGTTCCATTAAACATAGCTTCTCTATATGTTGAGCATTCACCTTGCTCATCAACTATCAACTGATTCATTTTTTCATTCTTTAGTAACAACAGCCTTCTGGTAGATAGTGAACTAAGAGCTATAGTGGTTTTTTCATCCCTCCGGTTTGACACGCTCTTAGAAGTAAAAAAGGAAGACAGCTTTTGTTGCTTATGAGTCCCATTCTCAAGCTCATTTAACTGGTAAGGAACCCCTAAGCAAAATAAGAAAAAAGGCTAAATAAATGAGAAATACATTTCATTTAGCATCAAATAAAATCAATTATGTTGGTATTTCCAACACGCATGCTAAATATTTCTCAACTATCATTTATGAGGAACCTCACAAGGCCTTGAAGTTAACCAATGCTAATCAATTGTGAGAAAATGGAAGTAGAAACATATTCTTGTGATAACATCGTCGTCATCATCAAATCATGTTCATTTCAACTATGGGATCTGCTACATGAATGTGTATCCCTCCGTCAAGCTTCATGCAAGATTGTGTCATTAGATTTTGATTGGCGAGGCATTAATTCATTTCATGTGTCATTAATTCATATACAAGAAATTATGTTAATTGCAAATGCTTTGCTCAAAGCTCAAGATCATATTCCACAAAGCTATCATATAAAGGGTAAAAAAAAAAAAAACTTCTTTAGCAAAAGGTTGTAGGGTTGTTGCCAAATATCATATGAATGCTAAAATTTTAGGAAACGATAAAAAGGAAAAATCATGAGTAAAGACATTTACAGCTCAAAAGCTTATTAGCCGCCACAGATTCAATCACCCAAGCAGGTTTTACAACTGGAAGCCCTCGACTGAATGCCCTGAACCATCAAAAGATTACTATAATCAATTAAAGAATTGCTTTAACAAACACATCAGATAGATACCGTGATGCTCCAAGGTAACCTGAAGTTCCTCATTTTGCTGTCAGGCAGATGGCTGCAAATGATATGCGTTACAGAGCGCCTCGAGAAGTAATTCTCGTACCGACCACCATGAGTCATCATACAAGCTCTGAGATCCTACAGGAATCCATCCAAGAACACACTATCACAACCAAATCGACAGATCTACTGATAAAATTTCATTAAAAAAAGACGTAAACAGAAATTAATGGCATACCTGACTGGAAGGGATCGTGAATCCGTCAACGAAGATCGAGATACCAAAGAAAATGCCCTTCCCGCTTCCGAGCCGGCCACGGAAGACCGCACTAGCATCGAATTGCTCCCGAAGCTTTTGGCTTTTCACCGCCATGTAGCTGCGATGGAAGGAGAGCTGGAAAGATGAGGAGCGAGCGAGGACGAGGAATAGATGACGAACCTGAAAGGAGAGCCGCGTGCCTTCCGGGGTGTGCGAAAGGGGGTTTCTTAGCACCGCGACGACCGAATTCTCTAGGGTTCCTGGTCCGTGCGGGATCGGATCTGGTCGCTGTCCACGGAGATAGCGAAGATCTTGATGTCGCCATTCCGAAGGGTAAGGAGGAGTAGGCAGTGGTGGTGGTGGAGGAGGAGGAGGAGGCCGGGCGGCGGTGTTACTGATGGGGAAATGGGCGCCGCCGGATTTGAATCTTAAACGAGCGCAGCGTACGGGGGAAGGAAGACGTTGCTGACGCATTCTAGTGGATGTTTTTTAGAAAAGATAAACTTTGTGAGGTGAAGTGAACCCTTTTATAGGTCTTAATTGACAATAAAGGAAACTAAATGGGCCAAATCGCAAGTTTTCCATGCACACTAACATGTGCAAATAGGGTGATAAACAAACCAAACCAAGCCGAGCCCATTTTTGAGATATTCAAGCTTATTTGATAAGATAATCAAGTCGAGCCGAGCCGAGTTTAAAATGAACAAAGCTTTTGAAATGAGCGTTCAAACTTGGCTCTGTTTTTTTTTATGAGCTTGAACTTATTTGAAACTTGACTTGAGCTTGGTTCGTTTAGATGTTTTCAAACTCTCAATTCAAGCTTGGCTTAAACTTGGTTCGTTTAGATGTTATCAAGCTCTCAATTTAAGCTTGTTTGATTGTTTGAAATTTTTAATTATTTGATTGGTTATTATGCTAGACAATTTAAATTCATTTATTTTATTTTATTTTATTTTATTATTTATTTAGCATATTGAAAATAATTTTATTAATGAATATGGTTGATGAACATTGTTCACGAATTTTGTTCATGAACATTGTTCACGAACGTCGTTCACTAATATTAACGAGCTGCACACATATGTGTTCAAGCTTGTTTGTTTAGTTTAACGAACTGTTCAAGCTTGTTTGTTTAATTAATCTTATGTATATTGAACGAACATAAACAAACTCTTACTAAGTTGAACGCCAAACTTATTCACAAACGCTTGGTTCATTTATAGCCCTAGGTGCAAATTGCAAGCCCAGATCATCTAGTAATCTAGTTTTTAAAAAAAATGACAAGGGTGACCACTTATAATTATGGTTGGAATCACATTTCGCCATAATTAATTGTGGTCTCTTTTTAAATTCACCATTCTCAAGATATAGTATAAGTCTCTAGCCACCCGGAGGCTGTCCCCGTTTGGCGGCAAGGTGCCTGGATACTTATTCACGGTTGGCGGCCTCCAAGTGATCTCCGGTTATTCGTCCCAATTTAAATTATAATCTAGAGGGACAATGAATCCAAAAAAAAAATAACAACTATTTATGACTAGATCACGACTACTATCTAATCATAATTATAAATGGTATATTATCTAATCAATTGTTTTTTTTTTTGAACCACGAGAACTGCCCACAAACGAACTCGTCAAATCTGATAATACTAAAATATTAATATTTAGTTTCGAGCTCGAAAAATAAGCTTGGGAATTTAAATAATTTTAACTCGAGCCTAATTCAAAATAAAATTTGAGTGTTGGAATGGTTCAAATCTTCATTAGAGCCCATTCGAATTATAATTACTTAAATTTGAATTAAGTTGGAATTATTCACCTTAATATACTTAAACTAAAATTATCTTAAAATAATTAAAATTTCATTCGAATTGGCTCGTGAACAAAAAACATAATATAGATTCAAATTCAGCTTAAAAAATATTCGAATTTAGCTCGGAAAGTTCGAAAAATTCACTAACCTACTCGATTCATTTGCACCAGGCAGGCCTCCTAAACTTCTCCCTCTCTCCATGTTTAGGCTGTTTAGCATTCTACCAGAGAAGCATGGCCAATGCTGGCACGGTCCCCGCCCTCCCCATCGTTAAATACCTCCCTCCTCCGCTTCCGCCTCTCTTGGAGCCCTTGAGCGTTCATCCTCCTCTTGGTTCCGCACCAGACGCGAAGCATTTCCCCGGTTATTGTCTCTTCATGGCGGTGAGTCCATTTCTTTCCCCAATTTTGCCCTTGAGTTCCGGTTTGAGCGTGTGATTTCCTCATCTGTGTTTCCTGGCAAGTGTTCGTGCTTTAATCGCTGCAAGATCGTCCTTTTGGCTTTTTGATTCCGTCGCTTCTGGTTTTCGGCCGCTAAAAGTTGATTTTGGACTGCTTCGAGATCGATTTTCGTTCGTGATGCCGTATGCTTCTGCCGTTTGGGGTTCTTATTTTCACTGATACGAGATGTGTTTTGTGATCCATGATTCCGCCATTTGGCATGTTGATCGGATTGCTTTCTGATAAAGTTTACACTTTTCTTTTTAGGGTTCGGTTTGCATTCTCTGTGTTTTAATTTTCCCCTTTGTTCTATAATCTTTGACATTTCTCAACTTAAGCTGCAAATTTTTATTGCATTGCTTAGAATCAATTTCTGAAAGAAAACAATCTAATTCCAAAAGGAAAGTGAATTCTCAAGAACTAAGGTTTCACATCTTGTGTTTGGATCGATTGAATCAGGATTTCGGTTTCTTAGAAAGAATAAGTAAATTCACTCTGCGTACCTACAAAAAAATAAATAAATAATCTAGCACAACACAAGAAAGGTTGGTACAGAAATGCTATAACTCTGTGAGATCGGGGACTAAAATTTTCGACAACCAGAATTTGAGTTCCAAAACTTCTATGATTCCTCATAAATGAATTCATTGTTACTATGGAATTGGAATTCCATTTTTTATGTGTCCTAAGATTTTAGTTTGCAACATAATATCCTGTGTATTCCTTGAGTAGCATTTGCAATATTTATGATATGAGCATCTTTGTGGCAGTAATTGGTTCGCATTAGCTTGTACATTTGTACGCTTATGATCAACTTCCATTTTTTACGACATAGGCATCAGGAGTTGCCTGAGAGAACTTGCATTTATGTTTTTGGGGTTGAAATCAAATAATAAATTCCCTTGGTTAGAAAATATTGTGTATACTTTTGTGTTATGTCTATGAAAGATAATCTTATGGTGTCATTGTGCCATATAGTGATTTGCCTATATTTTCATGCAAAGCATGTGGTAAAACATTGGAATTAGTTTGTTAATTTGTTTAATTAGCATGGTATTTTGTTCTTTGTTTTTCAGTTTCTCATGGTATGTATCCACTTATAAAAATTCCTCTAATGATGTTTTAATCTTACAGAATAGAACTAATCTAATAGTTGAAATAGGTTTTACCGATTCTAGATCATGTTCCCCAATTATTAACTGTTGTTTTTTCTTCTGTTGTTCTTTACTCCGCAGCAGGGGGGCCATGTGCCACGCTTCGGTGATTGGAACCAAAATGCTGCCTACACAACAAACTTTGATACGGCACGCAAGGAGAAAGCTTCTGGTACTACCATTCTCAGTCCATATGATCCAGAGCGAATGATAGAGCTCCACAAACCTGGAGACCTGGCTGTAGAGCCTCAATATCCAAAAGAAGGCCGGCACAGGGACAAACATAGGGAGTTTGGCGGGCGGAATCATGAGCTAAAAGCAAATGATGACAGGGAGGAAAAGAAATGCAAAGGTAGAAAACAACGAGACCATAGGAGTGTAGGCGAAGCTGGATACTCACCTTCTCAGTCCCCCGTCGTGCAGAGAAGAAAAGTAACTGCTCAACAAGGAGGAACTGTAAGAACAATTTTCTTTCTCAAGTATCACAAAGCAGAGAACAACTAAGCTAAAGTATTCGGTTTCATATGTTGAAGTTAAATCATGATAGTTTCATTTAAAATTTGCTTGAGCTGTTGCTTTCTCATAAGATTATGTTGCTACGAAGAACTTGACATTATATTTATGGCAAAGTCAAGAATGGAACCATAAGAAAGGCGAAGAACCTATTCGCAAGGAAGCTAGGAATTACGTAAGAGAATAACAAAGCAAGAAAGTAATGATTTATGGTGTGCTCAAATCTCAGTCACATATGAGGCCTCTGCACTCAGCAAACACAAGCCAGAATGCGAGCTTTCTGTTCGTTTGAAGTGACCTTATTAGTTTGATCAAGAAAGACTTATCTCGATCGAGGTGGATCCAATTCATCCGAAGTTGAAGTATTTTCTAACTATTTATAACTGCCCTCCTAGCCATATCTCCAACCTATAATTGGCTTATTGGTCATCGTGCCAATTGATTGTTACTAACTCTAATTATGGATCTTTATTCCTCATGTCATCCATCTTGCGGTTTCTATTAATAAGCAATTGTTCCAATATCGATCATTGTCGAAGAACTTTATAATTTGTTCTGTTCTTATTTTGACAGGGTCGCCAAAGAGCCACCGCATTACCAAAATTCGGAGAATGGGATGCAGCAGATCCTAATTTGGCCGCTGGATACACTGTCATCTTCAACAAAGTTAAAGAAGACAAGAAGGCGGCAGCTGCAAGTACCATTCCGGCATTTACTCCTCAACCTGTGTTTCCGCCGAGCCACAGGTCTTACCACCAGAAAGATCATTCCTTTTGGAGTTGGGTAAGTTCTAAATTGTGCTGAAATTTTGTTTGCAATGTCATTGAACTATTTTTGGTCATTTTACCAACAAAAAAAGCTTTGATCTTAACTTTGAAACATCTCAAGTAGAACACTTTGAAACCCTATTGTGGCTCTAAATCATCGTAACCCGATTTGCAAATCAGCTTGCAGGACATTATGTTTCATTTTTCATAGTGCAAACGGAGTTTGCAAATCAGCTTCACATTGCCTAGTTTTCAGAAATTCTAAGTCGAACATTTTAACTTGCATTGTGACAAATCTCATATTTAGCTTTGGATCAAACACTTCAAGTTTCAAAAATGTATCTTTTCCTCCTAAGTTTTGTTGCTAGCTGATTCGTAAATTTGCTTATGGTACCTTTTAGCTGAACAAACAAACTCAGTTTGACAAATGCTATTAATTTACAGAGGTCATGTCGAATGCTTGCCTTTTTTTTATCTTCTCATCGGTTTCGCAGATGTTTCCATGCCTACATTCAAGCCTTGGAAACAGATCAAATGAATTACCAAATAAGGCAGTCTCTCATCCAATGTGAATGTTCCCGCAGAAAGATTTCTTGCTACGAATGGAACTCCCAGAAGGACGAAAACAGTAGAAAGATTTCTTGCTATGTATGTATTACAATCCATTCAACCAAGCTACTGGTTGATGCATTTGTTCGATATGTTCAATATGTTACTATATTTGGGGGTCGAATGCTTTGAGAGGCTCAAAACAGATGAAAGATCTTACCAAAATTTCAATGTAATCTTTGTATTTGGGTTGTACTTTGTTCATTTAGTAAAAGTTATTGCTGGTGCCTTGAGGTTGTGCCCATGCTACACCATTCGATACACACAGAGATGAAACAAAGAGTATGGTTGCGTTGAGATCGTGCTTGAGAGTCATGCGAGCGTTTCTTAATTTCTCTGAGTGGTGTGGAAAATTTTCGTAGAACTAAATTGGTTATTTCGTAAGTCAGTATACATTGGATATCTAATACATTGTCCTTGGAGTTATAGTATTATGGTAAGATATTCAGGTTGTCATTCAGGTATTCACGGTTTAAATCTCGTAACCAAAAGATGCTAAGCTTTTGGGCTGACTGTCGTGTGTATTTTCTGATTTTTCCTAATGATCGATGGAAAAATTTCATGAAATCAAATCATCACCTCAGAAATAATGAATGAGATTAACTAGATTTAAAAATAATATGCTTGTGTTTGGGTACGATAGTGGCTAAGAAATTATTCTAACCATTAATACAAATAAGAAAAGAAATTAAACAAATTAAAGCTGAATTTTTAATTTATACGTAATTAAAGAAAATAAATTAATTTTTTTTAAAATTAGAAAATATTCAAGATTGATGAGTCATCTATAATAAATGAAAGGTTTATGATTTTTATTATTTGTTAATTAATATATTCTGTTTTGTAATAAATAAAGAGTAATTATAATCCTTATTAAATTAGTTTATTTTTTTATTTAGAATATTTATTTTTATATTTAGTTTTTCATTTTAATTATTTTTAAATTAATATAATTTTTAATTTGACTTCTTTGCAAAGTTATTTCCTTATTTGCTATATCAATTACATTCCTAATTTTTTTAGGATATATGAACATCGCGTGATTTTGAGAATATTAGAGGCTAAACTGTAAATTAGGAACTTGTTGGAGTAAAATGGGAAAAAGTGTTTCTCCCTAATGTGGATATATAGAAATACATGTTGCCATAGCTTTGTCCGCACTGGCTTTGGTTTACTCGGGAGGACGAGGTATCCAACCGAGGCGGGATGAGGAGATTAGAGGGCAAGGTCGCGATCGTCACGGCCTCCACCCAAGGGATCGGCTTCGCCATCGCCGAGCGCCTGGGCCTCGAGGGCGCCGCCGTCGTCGTCTCCTCCCGGAAGCAGGTCCACTTCGCCCCTCTTTTGTACGGCTTCAATTTCTTTGTATTTGGTAATTTATTTGTTTAGCAATCGATCGGCGTTTCCTCGTTTGGGAGAACAGAATAACGTCGATGAGGCGGTGGAGAAGCTTCGGTCGAAGGGAATCGAGGTGATAGGGGCAGTCTGTCATGTGTCGAATCCGCAGCACCGGAAGGATCTCGTGGAGAAGACCGTTCAGGTGAGCGTTTCTTTGCTTGAGTAGAGAATGATGTTCCTGTTGAGATCTGATTAGGGGTGGATATCCTGCGAAAGGAAATACCTTTTTTTTTTTTTTTTGGATTCTGTGAGGATTTTGGTTTGTGAATAAGGCGAATTCGACTTTTGGATTTTGCTATGCAATGCTTAATGAGTGTCCCTGCATCTCCTTGCTGGTGAATTCTGATTGAGAGATCTCAAACTAGTTCATGGTGATCAAACCGGTCTTAAGGGATCTGATCATGGGGTTTGCTGTCTCGAGCAATCTAACTAGATTGGATTTTTTTTTCATTTTCCTGATTTCCACCTTCAACCAGACTGGATTGGCCTCTGATTCTTAGTTAAAATGGTTGAACCCTAGTACAGAAGATTAATGGAAAGCTTCAGTTGCAACAAAGGTAGTAAATTGAGATAAAGCAGATTAGAAACTTGATCACCGTTGTGGTGTTGTATTAATTCTCCCAGAACCTTGTTAGACAACATTCCAGTTAATAGAAACTAGTAGTGGAATTGAAACTTTAATTGCCAGTTTCCCCTTGCTCATGGTACACGAGAGGATAAAACTATATCTGCATCGATAGCCTGATCCTTTAAATTTGATCACTTGACTGGCAACAAGCAAGAACCACCTTATGGTCTAGCCACCTTCAAAAACTTACTTGGCCTGCTATTGAAACCATTGAGTTAGTAGCTGGTCTGCATCCCTAATTGATGACTTATTTCCATTTGTTGTGATGCAGAACTCTTTGATTGCCACTTCTCATTCTTCCTCATTTACTTGAGCTGACTTTGATGTAAGATACTAATCGAGACATACCATCATGATGAAGCCGAATCTTCAAATAAACTAAAGAGGCTACAGAACATATTAGATTGGACCACAAGAGAGTGTCTCTTTCCTGATTGAATCAATGATGTATCTAGTTGACCTCCTGCAGGTTTAAGCAACAAACTCAGACTGAAACTTTTTTTTCTTGCTTTGTTGATCCATTGTATTAAGTTAAAATTTAGTACACCTATTTTTTTTATGTATCCCCATAGAGGATGCAGAAAAATAAGATTCTGAGATTTCAATGCTGGTTCAGTTGTAACCATTTTACAAAAAAGATATCATTAATTCATTTTTTGTCTATCCTGTTAAGAGTCGATGGGAATGAAGACATGCATTAAATTGCATACTTGAATGGAACACTTGGATTTGAGTGACCAAATGACTACAATGCCAATTCCTTGACTTGTATTAATATAATAGTTTAGAGAATGTTGAAGTTTTGTTTATTATCCCTTTCTTCTATAAGTCTTCTGCTCAGGGACTTTCCGTCATCTTATATGACATTAGTATTTGACACAGATCTAACAGATGTTAACTCTGATACCCTTGTAGAAATATGGTCGCATAGATATAGTCGTGTCAAATGCTGCTGCTAATCCATCAGTTGATGGGATACTGTATACCAAAGAGTCAACTCTCGATAAGCTTTGGGACATCAATGTGAAATCTTCCATCCTTATCCTCCAGGTAGTTTGCATCTTGTTCTTGCTTCACTGTCTTGTTTGCGTATATTAACTTTGTTCCTCTTTCAGGCTGCCGCATCTTACTTGCAGAAAGGATCTTCTGTTATCCTCATATCGTCAATTGCAGGTTACCACCCGCAGGCTTCCATGGCCATGTATGGTGTTACAAAGACTGCCCTTCTTGGACTCACTAAGGCACTTCTCTCTTTCTTATTGTTGTATCATATGGATCATATTCGTTAGAATATCATGGTGCATCGATAAGACATTTCATAGATTAGACAATTTTACATTACTAGTTTTGCATTAAAGTGAATTTCGACATTTCTATTCTACGTGTAGCTGAAAATAGCAATAGACATTGTTAGATTTAGTAGTAGTAGTTTGTGATACATCATATGACAGTCGTCTAAATTTCTTGTAGGCCCTTGCTTCCGAAATGAGCCCGGATACCCGTGTCAACTGTATAGCTCCTGGATTCGTCCCTACGCATTTTGCTAATTTCATTACAAATAATGACGCTATGGTGAGCATTCTCTTCTTTTGTTCAAGGGCATTTGTGATTCCTACTAGTCATTTATCATGCACCCCTGAAGTCTATTCAATGTATTTTGCTTTAGATCGAGGTCACTGTTGGTAGGGCGACATATATAAGGTAGGCATAAAAGATAGGGGTTGTGCATCTCACTGGTTCAAATGTAGCCTCAAGTGGTATGCCGAAGGAACAAAAAGTCGATGCACTTTAATATATAGTACAAATACATGAAATATTTTTCCCTAATGACTTCAGCCTCGGGATCAAGTAGTTTCATACTCCAAAGTTTTCTCACATCATTCTTTTCGTCTCTCATCTTTTGCTTAAATGCAGAGAAAAACTATCGAGGATCAAACTTTGCTGAAGAGGCTCGGAACTACAGAAGACATGGCTTCCGTTGCCGCCTTCCTTGCTTCGGATGACTCATCCTACATCACCGGAGAAACACTTGTGGTCGCCGGAGGAATGCCTTCCAGACTATAATCCCTCCCCCCAATTCTATGAAACCCTTGTGATGGTGATTCACTGGTAGATAACTTTACATTTACTGAATCAACCATTTCCAAAGTCTACGAAGTTACTGAGGCCTCATTTCATTGGATTTGTAGAACTAAAAAAATTTAGACTTATTTAGGCTATTGAAGCTGGATGAATTGTGTTTATGGTTGTTTTCAGTAAATGATAAAAATATGAAATAAATGATTATGCAAGGGCTTTTTCTTTTCTATGATAATTATTGATAAATTTATTAAGCATTTTGCCTTCCTTTTCAAAAATTTGGCCAAAACATTTTTAAAAGGCCTTTAATTTTGAGTGTTTTTTTTGTTACTTAGTTCTCTTCATTAAAAAGGCCTCTAATTTTGGTTATTTATATAGAACAGGGCCGTGGAGGTGCCCTGTGACCACCAAATCTAGGAGGTGGCTCAACTAGTCAAATTGGAGGGGCGTCTTAGACGAGTATAATTGCCTTTTACTCCAATGATATAATTACCTTTTACTCCAATGATTCAGTATGGAAATTTATAGTGGCATCGATTTACATCGATTTACTGACTATAAAAAATAATCTTCGATAAGATTCTAAATCTATTCGTGGATTATTTTATCGTCCATCTAAACTCTGAGACAACAAAGTTTTCATCTTCTCTCACAAAAACCTTAGCCGGTAAGCACGAACTCAAAAACAACAACCAACAATCAGTCAGGAACCACGCGCCGACAAATTGGCAGCCGCGAACCCGACAAGCGCTCGCAGTATAGCTGCGAATTGCAACTGTCGTGGCCGCAAATTGCAGCTAATCCGCAAACCACTTGTAGTATAACTGCAATAAAAGAAACAAATATGAACACAACTCATCAACCATTTCTTGACTCTAAAAGAGATCCAACTCAACTCATCTTCCTTCAAATATGAACACAAGAAGCGAACAAAGCCTACAACCACATTTTTAATTAACAAGAACAAGTCAAACACTCTACAAGCAAGTTGAAGATTAAGACCATGTGGAATTATTGATGCAACTAGATTAATACCATCTAAATCACAATCTCAAATATTCTTAATCACACAACTTTCCAACCCACCCAATTTGAGAGCCCTAGAAGGCAAAGGCAAGAAAAAAGAAGGAAAAAAGAGATGAAAAATACCTTCACCAGCATGTTTTCAACACCCACTAGATCTCATTGTTGTGGATCTGCAAAAACCAAAGCAGACGAATCGAACCGTCAAATACGTGCTTCAAACAAGATCAATGAAGTTGATAATTTGGTCCAACCACTGCATCAACTTTCCTTCACAAATTGGGAAGGTGAGACTTGCACAACACCTAAAGTTGATATGGCCACAATGAATGCATCACAAGTTGAGGGTTGCTTTCTGTGGCTGGAAAGGGGGATAGAAAGAACTTGCAATGCATGTGTTCACATGGTTAACATTAAACATCCCGCGACCCAAATTAATAGACATCATACGAAAGGTTACGAAATAATCGAGATCTATTACAATAACATTTATGCAAGAATAATTTAGCCAAAACAATGAGATTCCCAAATTTAATCGTTGGTTGGATGAATAATAACATTAATGCTGCAAGCATTTGAGACAAAGCAAAAGCAAAAGCAAAAGCAAATGACTTCTACTTAGAATGGGGAAAGAAACCAGACAAAAATTGCTAGAGAACAAGGGGAAGTTGAAGAACAGTGGCATCAGCTAGATTAAATGTTAACTGTGTCGGGCAAGCATATTGTGGCCGATCAATGCCAACACCAAATGACAAAAGAGAAAGTGCCAAATCATGCTTGAGAGTTTAAAAATGCATAATGTCACAAGAGGCGAATAGATCCCGCCAACTTCAAAAGTAAAGTGGATTTCAGCAGCCTTAATTTAAATCAAAGTTATATAATGCAAATTGTCTATAGGAGTTGAATTTGTCTGCCACAATAACATTCAACAACATACAGAAATGACTGCCTACTAACTTACAAAACTGTAAGAACATAATAAAGAAACTTAAAGCTGGATACCTTGAGTAAGAACATAATGTTAATAACATAACAGTCGTTTCAGGAAAAGTTGGTTCAGAAATCTAACAAACAATAAGCATAAATTTGGTAAAAGGAAAAACAGATCATCAACAGGAGAAAGAAAACCTGTAGGTAACTGAATTCCAAGAGCATAAACATGGAGGTGAGTGGCTTAATAGCCGCAAAGACCAGTAACTTGAATATGTAAACATTAAGCTAAGCAAACCACCTTGCAGTTAGAAAACCTCACTTTAGCGCAATGCCAATGCAAGCACAAAGAACGATATCACAACAAAGATTAAACAAGAAAAGATACAGATCCGTGCACTCTGTAGATCTGTTTACACTCAAGTGGGATTGAAATCAACAATGGTAAAGGGAGATTACCCATAAACTTTGATCAGGATAAAACCTTGTAGCTTCCCATGAAATTCTTATCAATAGGTCATGTTAGAGAGGCAGGCATCAAATAAGGAATAAAAGGTTGAAATTTTGGATAAGAACAATTTAAGCTTGATACTTCTTTAGTTTCTATATCCATTTTGACAAATTGGGTAGAGAACTGTTCGTGCATTGAACAAAAGGCAAAAGAGTAACAAACTAAGAGAAACCTCAAATATGTTCTTACACAATTTGATCCATGAATTATACTCATCGTCATATAGCTTTCAAAACTTAAATTCAACCCCGTACATGTAGATCGAAGTATAAAAAGGCAGGGTTCGAATGTTTTCGTGGGGAGAAATCAGAAGAACTCAGGAGAGAAGGGAAAAACCAGTTTGTTTTTTTTCCTGAATTTGTTCTCTTCTCTCGGCCGAGAGAACGCTCATCAGAGGCGGAGAACCGTGTCCTGGATATCATCATCTGGATACGGAAGGTTAAGATCAAATGGCAGTGGCTGCGGCCAGGAAGATATGATCATGTCGTCGTCGTCATCGACGACGGAAGAAGAGGATCCGCAGTCACTGTGGCAGTCACCGTCGCCGTTTAGCGGACGCGGGGGCGCCGGGGGGTTGGCCTGCCGCCTTTGCTCCGGCTGCCGCAGACGGATCGGCACAGAAGAAGACGGCAGCCTCGGACCGCTGGACGACTCCACGGTGCTGCTGTGGCTGCTAGAAATCGGCCGCTGAGATGGCTGTGACGGGTGCTGCAAGGAGAAATGAGCGGAAGCCGCGGCGGCGACGGAAGGATGAGTTGGTAAGGACGATGGCTGTAATGGGAAATTAGTCTTGGCCTTAGGTCCTCGGAGGGCGACAGCCGCCGCGTCGTAGGCGCGTGCGGCGTCCTCGGCGGAGTCGAAGGTGCCGAGCCAGATCCGCGTCTTCTTCCACGGGTCACGGATCTCCGCCGCGAAACGCCCCCAGGGCCGCTTCCGAACGCCACGGAACCGCATCTCCGCCGCCGCCGCCAAAGCAGTTGCCTCCGCCGCCGCCGTCAGCTTCGAGGACTGCGCACGGCCCTTCCTCATCGCCAGCACCACAATCGTAGAAAACAAAACCGATACAAAAGGGGGAGAAAAAAACTATTCTTATCCTCTCCGATTTCAGATGCTTAGGAACCGATAATCCCCGCAAGAAGGGATATGCAGTAGATGACACACGCTCAGCGGTCAGAAGGCGAATCTGGAACGAATCATCACCATCTTCTCCGGCGAGAACTCGAACGACCACCGTCTCGGCGTCGTCGTCTCTTCGCCGGTCCTTCTCTTTTATCGACTGCGGTGGTAGCACATTTTGCGCAGCATGAAATGACGAAAATACCCCTCAATTATTTATTTTTCTGGAAAAAAAATGAAGAAAAAAAACTTGTATGTCGTTGGCGCCACATCCTCATACGTGACCCGTTCCGTACCATTTCTTTAATTCGTCCTAACGCGGGGCCTGTTTCCCCGGGTCGGGTTCGGAAAACCGAGTGCGATCAGTCCGGTTTGGACAAGACCGAAGCGCTTCTTCGTTTTTTCCTTTCCCCCTAAAAGAAATTATTTTTAAAAAAAAAGTTATGGGAAATCGTGTAATTTATTATGGCAAGACGCGGCCGAAGCTGGCGTGGGCCGTGTCCGGCCAGACCGGACCGAGCTGGACCGCCCAATCAAGTCTCGAGTTTTTTATGGCAATAAATAAAGTTTTTGGATAAATTAAAAAATTAATTTAGTGGGACGGGTTTCTGGTGAGAGGAGCGTGGGATTGAAATCGGCATATAATTAAATGAAATAAAATGTAAATATAAATGAAATAAAAAATGAAAATGGAAATAAAAATGAAATGAAGCTGGAGTTGGTTTAGGGGACCATCATTCGTCGCGTCTCAATCCGTCGAATTCCATCCGTCCATCGGTCTGCGGCAGGCGGCTGACACTGAACCATTTTTTTTTTTAAATAAAAAAATTCTTGATTTCCGTTTCAATATATCGCGTTTAGCCATTCAAATCTAATAAATTTAAAACGATTAAATCATTTTTTTTAATAAACCGAAATAAATTTTATCATCGAAATTAAACAATCAAAATCAATATAAAATCGATTAATTACTGAATAAATTGAGATTGTGCTTGAGGTATGACTCCCGGCCCAACGACAAGCTCACGGTTGGCTGTGAGTTTATTGGTGTTGTTGGTCCCCGATTTTGCTTTTACTTTGAGAGTTCGAAGGAGGATGAAAATTAGTTCCTTCTAATTTTGGATAAATAAAAATATGAAGTATCAAATAAATAGAGAAAGTTATTTGGATTCTAGTACATTCTACCCTTTTTTAATCGAGTTCGGATTTTCTATTTCACTTTTTTAGATTAAGGAATGGTCCATGATGCAACTGTAGCCAGATTACGACCGTGATTCAATCGTAATTAGTTATGACTTCATTCTAAGTTCACATTTCTATCCATATTATACTTTGGGTTAGGGTGGACGGCCGAAGGTCACCGGCGGCGGATGGGTGGTCGTCCGATCCAAACTACAATCTGAATGAAAAAATAAATTCAAAAAAGAATCACAATCAATTACAACTGAATCACAATCATAATCCGACCATAATTATATTGTGGATCATAATGGACCAAAGGATTCTCTCTCCTTTTACTCCATCTTTTGAAATAAATAAAGTATTAGTGTTTGATAATAGTCGAGTCTACTATTTAGATGTCCTCACTTGCAAATCTCATCTCTAACATGGCCTAACTTAGATGGACTCATCTGACACAATTAAACCATGATTCTCATTACAAATTAGTCTACTGGACTAGTTTAGCTCCGTCAATTAGATCTACTTTACTCGGTCGAGTTAACCAATTGAGGTTGATAGTCACGAGGTCATTATTAAGGGTTTATAATGAAGTTCAAATTCATGTATATATTGTTGACATTTATAAGTGTTCATGCCGTGAGGGGCAACCACGTGGGACTTCACCCTCTATACCTACTAGGGTGATTCAACTATCAACTTGTATATCATTATCGTATTAAAATTTTTAATATAAAAAAATGTATAATCATACATTTTTATATATGATATCAATTTTATATCGTTTATAGTAAAATTTCAATTGATATATTTTAATAAATTTACGGCAATATATCAATTTTTTTAATATTGATTTCCTCTACTAAATTGCCATATCTGCTGCTCCCTCACACGGATAGCTAAATCAATTAGAGAGAAATTAAATGGTTTAAAATAAAATAAAAGGATAATCAAAGGATAACTAAATATATCGAGAATTTGAAAGAAAGTTCTAGTAAAATCAAATGCCAATTCGACAACCTCATATTCTTCGTCTCTCTCACACCACCCAATTGGGTTAAAAATATTTTTTAAATAATAATAAATATTTTAAAAAAAACAAGAGAGGAAAATATTAGAAGAGACAAATATACACGTGTCCATGAGGCAGTGGCCGCTGGGATTGCTTGGACTCCTATAAATCGTACGGGAGCGACCGCCAAGGCAGAGTTGCGTAAAACCGTCGTATTCCTCGTGTTGTACGCAGCGCCATGGCAGGCACTTCCGCGTCTTGGAATTCCTTCGCCGTCAACGCGCCTCCGGCGGTGTTCTCCTCTGCCGCCGGCCGCGGTCGCCGATCGTCCTTTGCGCTTTCCTCCCCCCGCCTCCTCAACTCCGCCAAATCGACGAGCGGGCGGAGGCGCCAGTACCTCTCCTCCCCGGCCCCCTTCCTCCCCCGGGCTGCCGCATACGACGACGAGTGGGGGAAGGAGAGAAGCGAGGATCCGGAGGGATCGGGGGTAGCTGTGGTGGAACCCCCGGAGGCGACGGAGCCGGACGAGACGGCCGAACTCAAGAAGAAGCTGATCGATCTGCTCTCTGGCACCGACAGGGGATTGAAGGCGTCGAGCGAGACGAGGGCGGAGGTCGTGGAGCTCATCACCCAGCTCGAGGCCAAGAACCCCACGCCCGCCCCCACCGATGCCCTCTCCCTCCTCAACGGCAAGTGGATCCTCGCGTAAGATTCGATCTCCTTCCATCCCGACCCCTCGTTTTTTTTTTTCACTAGAAACTTCTTCTCGATTGGCTAAACCTAGCGGAGTTCGGACGCAGCTATACGTCGTTCTCGCAATTGTTTCCACTTTTGGGATCGGGGAGGCTGCAGCGGCTGGTGAAGGTGGATGAGATTTCTCAGACCATCGATTCGGAGAGCTTTACGGTGGTGAACTCGGTGAAGTTTGCAGGGCCTCTGGCCACCACTTCTCTCACCACTAATGCCAAATTTGAAATCCGGAGTCCCAAAAGAGTGCAGGTATAATCTTGGATGCCCTAATTGACACTGTTTCATGTCTTACAATCCACTGATTCATCATCATTCATCATCTTAATTCCCTTCGTCTAAAGCAACTAAATTCGATCTGCTTCTTAGGCTAGTGAACTTTTCTAGTTTCTACTCAGTGATATATAGCTAAAAGATCAATCGAAGAGTGAAGAGTAGACCTTGAAATGAACACTTGTGTGACTACTTGCAATTCAGGTCTCTGGTTCTCTGTCTCCGAAGTGTTCTTTGCGTTTAGAAATGTTATTGCAATGTGTTTCTTTTCCATCTCAATGCAGCTTCGAGTTGTTGTGGTCCTGTTCATGTAAGAGTGAAGAGTAGATATTGAAATGAGCTTGTGTGACTACTTGCAATTCAGTTTAAGGGACATGTTAGTTCTAGATAGAGAGCTTCTCATCAGGTCTCTGGTTCTTTGTCTCTGAATCTCTGAAGTGTTGTTTGCATTTAGAAATATTGTTGCAATGTGTTTCTTTTCCATCTCAATGCAGCTTCAAGTTCTTGTCCTGTTTGAGTAGGCATCTGAATCATTTATTCATTTGTCGTATCGTATGATCGCCTCTCTTGCTTTTGCCATTCCACTTGGATCTTTTGCTGATCAATCTTCCTGATCGATCAACACATTTGCATCGAAACATTCTAATTTCCATTTTGTCCGAACAAGAACTTACAGCTTATATCATGCATATTTGAAAGTAACACACAGAAGTAGATCTGCATAGAGTTGTGATCTCTTATCTTTTATCGCAATGCAAAGACAGGATTTCATCTATCTAATCTTCTGATATATACTGAATTTGATAATTTCAGATTAAGTTTGAGGAAGGCATAGTAGGAACCCCGCAGCTGACCGACGACATCGTTGTACCTGACAAGGTGGAGTTCCTAGGGCAAAACATTGATCTATCTCCGTTTAAGGGAGTCATAACTTCCCTCCAGGATGCGGCATCTTCAGTCGTGAAGACCATTGCCGGACGACCTCCACTTAAGATCCCGATCAACAACACCAATGCACAGTCCTGGCTGCTCACCACCTATCTCGACGAGGAGCTCAGAATCTCAAGAGGCGATGGGGGCAGCGTCTTCGTGCTTCTCAAGGAAGGTAGCCCTCTCCTGAACTGAGGAGGACTTCATGTGGGTTTGTTTAGCTAACGTGTAGTGGTACACTAGTTGAAATGTATACATCATCTAGGGTTGCATAGTTGTTATAGATGATAAATGTCAATGAACTATTTACTTTTTATTTAATACACAATAAATGGGAGCCGAATTACATGTGGTGTGCATTTGTCTAGTGATTAGATACAGGAAAAATGTTTCAAAAGGGGAGCCTAATGCGTCTGTTTTTCAACAACTCAACGGTGGTCGTGATAATTTCTAAAGGTTGGTAAAAAAATAGATATAATTGACAAGTCCTCAATTATTGCCGCGAACCAAGGAAAAAATAAAGAAAATTGTCACCAAACCATCAATGATTCAATATGAATGTTCGATGCCGTCTATGACTCGAGCACTTTTAAAATTTATCACGATAAAAAAATTTAGCTATATAAGATACAAAATACTTAATTGAAAAAATATGAACAAAAATCAAATAGGAGGCAAATGAGCGCTCCATTTAGGATTAAAGTCAAATCAGCGCCCCTTTTAATATGACGTATCCAAAATACTAATATATTAAAATAATATACAAATATACATCTAACAACTTATATCTACAATATGTAAAAGGGCGTAAAAGGACGCTCATCCGAGGGATATATCCAAAATACTAATATATTAGAGATTTGCTGCGTTTTGAATGACAAACTATTATAAAAGGATACTCATTTGAGGGAGCATAGGAAAAAGAAAATTTTCATCAAGTGTTAATGTCCATCGTCCTGATCGGCACAGATAGTGTGCTATCACACTACCGAGCCGTCGATTCACTATCTATCTTCGTAGATATGATCCGAATAGATGTAAATGTAGCATAATCTCTTGATCCAAGCAGCGTAAACTCAAGAGAGTGGCTGGTCCGATCGGACGTGGAAGCCACCAAAAACTTTACTGATACAGTCAGTCGGACTTGTTGTCTCCTTCGATTAAATTTGAGGAGGAGACTTGTGTACAACGATAGAGGGGGACCCACCCGCAACTGCCAAATTAGAGGTCAAAATCAAAATGGTCAACGGCAAGGTATCAAAAGGCTCGCGTACGGTGACGGAGCGGATCAATCGTCTAGCTCAGACAATAAATGTCCAGGCGGGCCAACTGTCTAGCTCGGGTAATATGGTAAGACAGCCAGACGCTCAGTGTGGAATAACAGGATGCTAAGGAGACCAGAGAGCTTGTCCGAGCTTGGAGGGCATGCTACTATATAGTGACTGCAGGGAAGAGCAGCCAAGGTCGACATAGCGGAGGGATCCTGGTCGAGCGACTACCTGGCTCGGCCAAGCAACGAGACCCTTGTTATCTCTATGAAGCCGACAGAGAGGAAGAATCTCGGCCGAGTAGTTATCCCGCTTGGCTAATTAGCGGGACCATTATCATATCTCTCGATATCCTTCTAAGAGATAGTGTTGCTGAAACGAGGTATGATCGACAAGTAGATCATACGGCAAAAACTTCTCGTCAGGGATATGTAGGATACATTGGAGAACGTGTCTACACCTCGAGGACAGTGCACATCGCTACCAGAACTCTATATAAAGAGGGGGCCAAGTACCGACGAAGGCACGCTTGATTACTGCTTGCGCTAGCATTACCGTTACTCCGCTTTCTTCTACACTTCTGATGATTGACTTAAGTATCGGAGGACCAACGCCGGAAACTCCTTCCCTGACTCGGCACTAACGCTACTTGTTTTACAGAGCAAGATGTGATCTTCAGTCAGTCAGCACATCAACCACATCCCCAACTTTCCACCCTCTCGTTCTCGGACAAAATCATATGTAAAAATTAGCATTTAACTTCTACAACATGGATAACTTAATTACTAACTTCTATAATATTTAAAATCTAGTTGCTAGCTTCTACGCTAGTAACTTTATATATTTTAATTTTATTTTTTTAAATGATAAGTTAATTAAAATAACATTTTAATAAACAAATCAAAGGATAGAGACTGATAATGAAGCGTATAACTTCTATACATAGAAATTAGCGGTAGCTTCTACAACCACACAAAAATAATAAAATCATGAGAGATATGGCTTATTTAGAAAAAAAAAAAATGTTAATATGATGTTTCTAATTATTAAGGTGCCCTTTTGATTTTTGTTTTTTTTAAAAAATTAAAATAAACTAAGAAAATAATACTACCTGTAAATAAATCCATCTGGATTCCACATGGCACACTCCTCAGTCCTCGTGCCATAGTAGTTGAGTTTTTTATTTTCTTTTTGGAGCTCCTCCCGCCTCAGACGCTGTAGCCGACGGCGCTTCTCCTCGAGATCGATCGATTCCGAATCCCAATCCAAACTAATATTAAACCAACGTTCGGTCTCCATCTCCAAACTCGTGATCCATCGCCGTCTCCAATTAGATCGATCCCGCCTGGAATAGATCGGGCGAAATGAAGGGTGGTGGCCGGCGTAAATGGAACCGCCTGCGGCGGCAGATCGCGCTCATGGGCTGCTGCGCCAGCGACTGGGGTTTCCGCGCCACCGAGGACGGCCGCGATCTCCCGATCGATCCAGATCAGACGGAAGCGGCCGGGGAAGTGGTGGATCTGGCCACGGCGCTAGCGGCGGAGCGGCGACGGCGACACCGTGCAGTTATGGAGAGAGAACGGGCCTCGGGCGGGAGGGAGGAAGGGGATCAGGCGCGGGCACCGACGCTTATGAAATTGTTGGAGGAAGAGGAGAGGGGCGATGGGGAAGGCTCCAGCGGCAGCGATAGGTGGTGCTGCTGCTGCGTGTGTATGGGACGGCGGAATGGAGCAGCGTTCATCCCCTGCGGCCACACCTTCTGCCGGGCGTGTGCTCGGGAGATGCGGGCGGCGAGAGGCGCCTGCCCTCTCTGCAACCGTCCGATCGCCGACGTCCTTGACATCTTCTGAACCGACGGCCGCCCACCTAATTTATTTCAATTTTTTTTCCAACAGCCCTCTCAAATGTTCCAAAATCATTTATTTTACTCCTCTGCCATTAGTAGCTAAATGTTTTATATATTTATTTACAAGTATATTTGCGATAATATACAAATTATAGCAAAAGAATGGGCTCCTTTGTGTATGCGTGTAACAGAGAGATGGGAGAATTATTATATTAGGGATGAAAAACCTGAATAAAGAAGACAGGAGTGATTTTAATTTTAAATCCCATTAAATAAACAGATAATGATCTAATAAAATTCTATCCATATCAGAGAAATATAAATATATATATATATATATATATATATATATATATATATATATATATATATAATTTTTTTAATCTAAAATCAATTAACTATTTTTTTTAGTATTTAATATATTTTTTATTGAATATGATTAAATTAAATGCTTAATAAGTTTTTTTAATTATATTTTTTAAAATGATGCAAATTAGATGGAATGAATGATATTAGAACCTGTGATGGATACAAGTATGAAATGAATATCTGATTTCTAATTTCTTGATATGAGATTGGAAATTAAAAACATGATGGATAAATATAATGACAGAAAAAAGTTTAAAGATAAGACATATAAATTAATGCCCACACATCACTTTATCTAAAATTTTTCCTGAGATTTTTTTCTCTTCATATCATTTTTCATATAATAAATGACGATATGAAATAGACTTATTGTCATCCAAAAAGCTATGGTTTAGTGAAGAGGGTCAAGGCAAAATAGGCATGCAGTGTTACCAGGGTTGGCAAGAGTAGAGCTTCGACAAGGAAAATGTCGTCACCTACTCACGTCGTGGAGATTGTGTAGAGAGACAATTCAAGTGATAGGTAAACACACAATAGAATAGTAATTCAAGTGTTGTGTAGAGATAATTCCAGTGGTAAGTGTGTTGAACAAGAAGAGTCTGAAATAAATGTAATGATAATGTAGTTTTCGGTAACAAATTTAAACGATAAAAATGCAGTCTACCCGAACTAGGACGCCAACCTTGGTTCCGAGGTTTCAGCAATGCTTGTACAATTGGAGTGTTCTCGATGAGGTTCAGCAATCCTGGCAAGGTATATACAACAGAAATTTGAATGTAAGCTGGCCAAAATAAATGGTCAAAAAGTCGATGCTATTAAAATCGAGGGGGGAAAAGCTTCAGATATCACCAGAAATTAGTAGAAATGAACAGATATGTGAAGAGGCATGAATTCTGAACTATCAGGTTTAGCTTGAGTGAGCATAGTCATAGGCTTGATGATTTGATACACATGCTCAAAGGTGGCACGAATTAGCCCACACACACACACCGTTTTTTACCCATTATATGAGAACTAACAAAGAACAGAAAAAAGGCTTCATGAATCATGTCTCTTTGCAAAAGATAGTGGCAAATGTCACGAACTTACACATGAAATAAACCATTGATCACTTGAGTACATTTTTGGGCTTTCCTCCCCCTTCTCCTAGTTATCCATCCAAGTAAACCAGATTTTAGTTTAACAAATGAGTTTGCTCTCAATACCCATCTCCATATCCATTGGGTATTTAGCTTTCATCCTCATACCCATACCCGTCAGAAGATCAGGTATCCACACCCTACTCATCATCCTATTACTATCTACAATTCTAAATTAAAAAAAAATAAATTATTTCAATGTACTCATCTACTTTTCCTCATCTCACGCTCCTTCAATCGGATGAGGATTTCTCGTGAAAAAAGAAGATGAGATATACGTGTTGATGACCGAGTAAAGAAGTAAACTAAGTTTTTTTTTTCCTGAAACGGGAAGTGGGCTAAAGTTTTTTCTCATATATCGGATATGGGATATCAGATAGGGTATCAATAGGATTTTACCACATCTGCCTCCATACCCGAATCCAAAAATACCCATAACCGATTCCTATAATCGGGTCTAAAAATTCTTGGCATACCCTCCATTCGGATAAGATATCGGATTCCCGATCGGGTTTAGAGAAAATTGACATCCCCACCAATAATACAAATGAAAGCAATATTAGATGCATTTCAGTTGCATTTAAGTAATTTTACCACTATCTCAATTATTTATACTCCCACCTTAAAAGGAAAATGATAAAAAAAATGAAGGAAATTTGAGTAAAAAGGGCCATTTCATATACTTGTGATAAATATCTGGGCAACTTTTAGCAATGTAGTATGTTGCTTTAAACACAAGAAATAATAATCTCCCACAATCTTATATGACCAAAATGTTATTTAACTGTTTTTAATAGTTTTACAAGTAAATATTGCATCACTACTCTTTATTTTCAAATCTGTAGCATCTGACTAAAAGTTGTGTGCTCTAAAGTATATATCAAATAAAACTTCATTAAATCATAAAGACTGCATCTACTTATAAGGCAAGGAGATAACTGTGATTAGTAGGTTCATTTAGTAATCTAAGGATCCCTGTGTCAGTTAAAAGAAGGATCTATTTTAGTTTAAAAGTCTTTAGGGACTACATACCTCATTGACCAGAGCAGCAGAAACTTGCTCCATTAAAAAGTCAAATATACCACAGCTGCCAATAAGATGATTCCAAGAATGCAAAGTTAGACCTCTGCGCAAGATAAACAGCTATATGAAATTCCATTTCACTGATCGATAACCAAGTCCTACAAATGTTAATTTTCCAGCATATGTTTATCCTCATCCTTTGAATTTGATTCAGATGCTTCACTGTTTGAAATTGTAATTTTCTTCTCATCGCACTGTGCTTCAGTTTCATTGGATGCGTGTTTCTTAAGAACTGTGGATATGTCCCCTTCAGAAGCCCCTGCTAGCTTGAATCTTTCGGTAGCAGCATCAAGATTCTTTTTCCAGTTGCCAAAACCAAGCTTAAACTCAACTTGGGAACGCTCAAAGAGCATGTTTCCCCAAAACAGGTGTATTTGAGATCTCATTGCCGCTGCCTGCTCTGCAGTCTCCTCAGCTGATAACTCCCCGTGACCATCTGCAGCTCTTTGTTTTTTTCTCTTCTTCAACAACTCCTCCTCCTTGCTTTTTCCAAGGTCTTTAAGCTCACTTATTCTCTGCTGTTCCACCTTCTCCCACATATCAGTAGCAGCCTTCATCTTTTCCTCTGCGCCATCAAATAGTCTGATTGTTTCTGAAGAATCCCAAGTTGATAGATCAAGCTTCTTAGCCAATGCAAAAGACCAATGGAGCTTTGCTGTTTCAAACTCTTGCTGCCCCAAAGCAAGCAAACCTTCAAAAAAATCAGGCTTGATTTTAAGAGCTTCTTCATACTTCTTACCAGCAAGAGCATATCGCTCACTGACCCAGTCATAAGCAGTTTGAAGCTGTGTAGCCAAAACATCTTCAGGTGCAGACTCATCCAAAGGGATGCGTTTCCTTGCAGCACACATGTGCACATTCCCCCAGTTGAAGAAGGCTAGGGCTGCCACTTCCTGAAACTTAGATGCAGCTAAGTCAAACAGGCATTGAGCTTCCTCTCCTGTCACTGTCTCCTCAAGTGCCTCAGAGCACAACTCCATTCCAAGCTCATGCAAGTCTAAATGTGCATCAGCATCAATCCCAATTTGATTCCTAAACAGTTGAGCAAATTCAAACAACCAATCATCGATATCGACTTCCTTACACTCAGGATGATCACATCCCTTGTGTAGCACTCCAACCTTATCTTTTGCAACTTCTTTTGCCTCCAGACCTGTCTTTATGACCTCATTGCTCATTGCTTCTTCAATGGAATCCCCATTCACAGAATCTGAAACACTCTGGTCAATGTTCATTCCTTCCTCCTCCAGAAGGTTCTCATCTTCAGGAACCTGAGGTTCTTGCTCAGGGTTCACCTCCACAATGTGCAACCGCAACAATTGTAGTTTATCGTCCTTATCAACTCCAGAACCTGCCTTTACTTCATTCTTATTGATCTCATCAACAAAGGATTCTGCCAATCTTAACTCTGCAGTGCTGGTCACAGTTATAAGATCTCCATCAGCATCCTTGTACTTTATCAGCACAGATTTGGATGAAGGAAATCTGTTAGTCACGATATCCCTTAGAACCTTGAAGGTGCAAGTTGCAGGCATTTGGGCAAGCCTGATATCATGGTCATACACGAGCTTCAATGGCCTCCAACGGATAGACTCTGCTTTTAAAGTCTTCTTTTTGACACTATGCTGTGAACTGCCTCTAGGTGACACAATTTGTGATGATTGGGAAGGGGTCTCACCATTAGGAAGCGTAGAGGGAACCAGCCGAAGGGGCTGGGATTTCGTCTGGGGGCCGTTAGGAAGAGATGATGAGCTCGGGAGATGATGGTTTTGAGAAGGAACTGCTGGCTTACTGGCAGTGGGTGAAGGCTGCGTGGACGTGGATGCCTTTTTGGGGCGGGCAGGAAGGCAAGGGCCGAGACCAGAAACGGGAATACCAACCTGAACAACGGAGGCCCCTAGGGCTGCGGGAGAGGGTCGGCTTCCGGGATCGACGGCGGAAGGGGAAGTCGGAGCAGCAGCACGGAGGCGGCGAGCGAGATCGAGGGCGTCGGGGTGGGAGGAATCCTGCGCGAGCAGCGCGTGGACATCCTGGAGGGCGAGGTCGTACCTTCGGAGGGCCTCGAGGGCTCTGGCGCGGCGGAGGAGCGCACGCTGGAATCCCGGCTGAGCTTGCAGCGCCAGCGAGCACTCCGCCGCGACGGCCTCGTGGTCGATCGGCCGCATCTGCATAAGGCAGGCGGCACGGTTGCTGTGGAAGATAGCGCGGTCCGGGTGGCCGCGGGGGGTGAGCTTGAGCGCCATCTCGTACTGCCCCAGCGCGCCTCCATAGTCCTTCTCCTGGAAGAGCCGGTTGCCCTCTTCCTTGAGCTCGTGGGCACGCTTCAAGAGGACGGACACGTCCACCTCCACAACACCATTACTCGGCGTCGCCTGCGGAGGCTTCGACGGCGGCGTTGCAGCGGCGGTAGTGGCACCCGCTGCGGCGGGCGCAGGAGCCTGGGATGCATTCTTCTTCCGGCGGCCGGACTTCCCCATCCCGACGATTGAGGAACTAGGTTTTCGAGGCGGATGAGATCGCAGTTGGAATTTGGGGACGACGATGAAGCAGAAGACGGGGACCTTTTTCACGTTGTCTTCTGGGTGCGTATTTATAGCAGCAGAAACCCTATCACTGGAAGTCCAAAGGTGATCGAGGAGATGGAGACGGAGATAATGAAGCCTGGAAGAGACAGGATCATTCTAGAAATCCAATTGGCCCGATCCCGGGCCTCGCTCTGGACCGGCCCAAGTGACTTGGCTTAAGGAAAATTAAGCCAATATTCTTCTTAAAAATATAAATAGATAGTAATAATAATTAATCTCACGACACTGTATTTAAATACCCTCCTAAGTATTATCTTAAGGTTAGACATGATGTAGAAATGAGCCTTATCATTGCGGCACATAAAAATATCCTATTGGCTATGAGAAGGCGCTTGTGATTATCTATTCAAACGACCAGTTTTTTTTTTTAAAAATCCACTATCCATGAAAAAAAAAAAAATCTGTATAATCCATCGTCTCTGAACTTGAAATTTTTAAAATCCATATTTATAAGGCAACTATAAGCTTTAGCAACACCACATGGAATTATTAGGAGCTAAATGCATCTATATTGATTATCCTATTCAAAAATTTTATCATAAATTTTAAATAAGATAACAAAAAACTTTTGTATCGTTAACTTATCAATTTCTTAAATTATATATTTATGAACGATACTTCTATAAACTTAGAGAATGAATTTTATTTACTAAATATTCTCAGAGAAGAAACAGAAAAACTAATATATGATATATTAAAAAATAGATATCTAAATTTAATAAAATAATTTTTTAATCCTAAATTATACATTTTAGATAAGATTTTTTGGTGTAGATGCTCCAGTTGGGATCTTCTGGTCCGTAAATTACGGACCAGAGGATGGTCCACTGTATGAGAACCCTTGATTTGGATAAACCTCATCTTTAAATAGGTAGAGTCCATCCAAATCAACGGTGTAAAAAAGTGAACCATCCTCTGGTCCGCAATTTGCGGACCAGAGGATCCGTGCTCGTAGATGCTCTAATGAATACAAAATTGTTAAGATACCAAGATAATTCAAAATTTTAAATGATTAAGAATCCTATATATAGTTATTACAATATTTATAATTAAATTGTGACATTCTTTTACTATGTTCATACGACCCCAATTGAACCCAATAATTTAAGTGTATGTATCTAACCAGGGAGCCAGAAGGATTCACCATTTGAGGAGGGTGCCTACATCTTGCATACTTTATCATCAGTGCATATTTCACCCTTGATCCAAACAAAATTTAGATACATCAGAATCAGAATTAGTAAATGAACTAGTAAATATTTAAACAAAGAGAAGATAAAATCATCATTTCTAATATATTCATTATCAACTATTTATCAACTAAATTTATTATAAATAAGTGATTTCCTTGAAACTGCCTACTTTCATTCATTAAAAAAATCATTTTAATTTCTTATGTAACTTTATACTTAGTAAAAGAATATTAAAAGTTAAATTGAGCAAGAACAAGTATAATTTTCATTTGAAAATAGCACACTAACAAAAGTGCATATTTTAATAAAACAATTTACATCTAGTAAATAACAAAGAGTTTTAGAAGTAACATCTAGTAAATCAAGATGAAGAGGGAAATAGTTGATGGTTCTCGAAGATTAATGTTTTATTTAGTTGGGCGAAACAAGAGAGAAAAGAAAGGGAATGGAACAAAATGATTGATTTCTCTTGTTTACTTGGAAAGAAACAGAGGGGAAGAAAATTTCTAATTTTGTCTATTTCCTTTTATTTTGGTTCTACGCAAATCTAATTAAATTTACACATCTCATAACACAAAATCCTCTCCCTTCAATTCCATCTAAGTAAACAAGACAAGTAAAGTTGGGTAAAACTAAGAAACAATTCATTTCCTCTCTCCTTTTTACTCAAAATAAATTATTCCCCTTTCTCTCTGGTCATGCTCTTAAGTTTTATACATTGGTACAAATATATGAAGTTTGATGTCTGGCTTTGAAGAAATTGTTAGTGATATCAAAATGGTGAAGGAACATTCATAAAATGTGCACAATAAATCTAGAAGAGTAGGATTTTTCCAAATCCTTCAGCAGAGTGGCAATAAGTTTCCACAAACACCTAAAGCCCAAGAGAAGATCTTAAGCAACAAATTATTGCAATTAAACAAATCCAAACACTTGAGATCATCTATGGAGTTTGGATTGCATTTGGAATGAAGGCCAAGACAGGCAGGTACTGACATTTAGGAGACTATCAAATTAATGACTCTTGACCCAAATTTTGCCTCATAGTTAATGATGGAATTAATAAGTTCTTAAGAATGATGACAGTAACTGATTAATGAACAAAGGCATCTATTTAGATATTCAGATTTCTAAATTATGCTGTCAATTGTACTTACTGCATTTTTCCTCCTCAATTCCATAATGTCTTCCAATGGAGGACGCCCTATGAAAAGGGAAAACATTATACGCTGTTAACCGAAAGAGGATCCACAAACTTCTAAGTACAAATAAATAATCAGGAATCGAGCAGGGAAGTTTAATAAAGCAAAATTATTTTTCTCAGACTTATCTTATGGAATTCATGTTCATCATCAAGTTGTTTATTCCAACTACTTAGGGTCGGCTTCATGGATTTTATCCCTGCATTGAGTTCTAAACCAAGCTATATCACTTGTAATATTCAGATCAATTAAATCGCTTTTCAATAAATTAACTAGAATCCTTTGGTCTGGCACTTTCCCTTCTGCTCAATTCAACTCAATTCCTTCTTTTATCATCTATTGGAAATACACTTACAAATGTTCTTTTCATTCTTTTTATAGGACAAACCGTGCACATTTATCTCACAATCCTCATCTCTACTAAATTAATTTTTTTGCAATTTTATTTCTTAACAAAACATGGTGATCCTAAAGTAGAGCAGTTCATACCAAAATTGTGTAAGACTTTTCATTTAGACTAAAGAGCATCCAAAGGTCACTGAAGAATCTACAAGCACATCTAGCTTTCAACTACCCATTATTTATTCCATTAATAATATCTTGATCAATATCTCATTGTAGAATAATATATTCAAGATATCTTAAAACTCCTGCTACAAATTTATTTTTATCAATCTTATTTGCTTTCTTAGTTCTTTTCTTATTGTTGGAATTATATTTCATATATTCAAGTAGCATGCATGTTCTATTCTACCCATATTTTTTCCTTATGTTGGTATTAAATCTGAATGCCCAAATCACCAGAAAAACAAAGCATGTTTTAAGAAAACATGCATAATGTGGACAACACAATCAGGGATAATAATTATCAAAATTTGCATTTCAAATAAATGAAACTTTCAACACCTGTCGAGCTATTTCACTATATGAGTATACAAAAAATGTAGCTTTCACCATGAATTCAATTTTATTAGATTTGTCATTGTTTTATTGCTTCAGATACAACTGAAGCAGTGTGGAATTCTACTGTTAACATTGATTAAGCAAATTGTTAAAGCCTAAGAGGGAACCCAATACAATTCAAAATGACAAGGCATTTAGCCGAGCAGCCTCTTGGTATTTAAGTATATTTCTGAGAACCTTATTTTGAGAACCTATCAAAAATAGTTGGACGTGAAGGTCTGGTTTGTAGTAGTGAGAATAAGAAGATACACACTGATGTGAAGGAAATGGCATGTTTAAGTCAATAAGTACCTGTAATTTCCAGACGGTACTTTGCCCAAACACTGTAGATTGCATTTGCTATAGTAGCCATCTGTATCATTTACTGTCATATCAGAAAAGCTCGCCTTGTTTATGCTCAGAAACCTATAAAATAGATTGTCTGAATCTAGCATCATCCTTCTAGTTCTTATAGTTTAATGACTTTTCAGTAGATAGAGGCTCAAGTGCAGCGGTAACTTAATCTATTTTATCAAAGATTTCTGAATAATGGAGACTGCAACATGAGGTACGCGAGTCAACACTGAAAACATATACAACTAATAATTAACTAAAGAATTAACATGGATAATATCAATAGTATAGCAAATAAAACTGTCCTAGATATGAAAATTATCTTCCCATATCTCATCCTTCAAGTCCATCTCCAAAAGTAAAAGGAGAGCAAAGGTGAAGAGAGTACCAACACTTGTTACTTACTATATGAATATAAGATTTTCTTCCCATGAGTTACCCTTCAATTCCGTTTGTTGATCATGAAGAGTAGATGAAATACTAAAAAGAGGGGAGGAAAAGGAAAGGGGAGAAGAGAAGAGAAGATGCACCAACTGAAGCACAAGCAATATCAAAGAGGTCAAAGAGGAGTGATGCTGGAGTAGAAGAAACCAAGACACATCTATATTTTGTTTCAGTTTCAATTGTGTCAATTCAAATCCAACTCCATTGGTAAACTACTATAGATATATTTCTAGATGTGAAGAAATCAATTCCAATGCTTAATATCTAGGAGCATTATTTAGTTTAAATTTTAGAAAATTATTAAATTAATCTCACCATTGTGCTACAAGAAGCAATGCTCAAATTATATTCATTTAGTATCAAGAAGGTATAATCACTTGTAATATTTATGTAACTTATTTCTTTTAAACTTTAATTCAATTGATCATAATTTTTATAGGTTCATATTTGGAGGTAATTAAGCAAAGTGAAAAGAGATTATCATATAAAAACATTTGAGTTGATCTCAGAAGACTCTGAAGCATACTAAAGTAAGCCAAGTGTTGGCATGACACAATACTAAAACTGTACCCTTCAGGCCACAGTCTTCGGCATCTATTGGTATTTTAAACCTTGAAAATATAAATCATTTTTAGGTAGGAAATTAGTTTTATGAAAAAAAAATCCATAGTAAAAGTCACTATGAAGCATCACTATCTTATGAACTTTCAAGTAAGGTTGACTTTGAATTTCAGCACAACTTACTGGCTTATATTTTGTAATGGCATAAACCCATCCTAAGCCAACCTCCTCATACAATCTTCGAAATGCCTGTGAAAGAACTTTGATTTAGAAAATAACCTATTACAATGGACGTTAGATGCAAAGTTTAAGCAGCAGATGACCAGATAACTAAAAAAGGCAACTAATTTTCTTTCCATTTCCATTATTCATCTCTATTTTCCACTTCTTTGGCAGAAAATGTTCTTCTAATCTGTCCAGAATATTTATTCTACGACAATGTGCCAAAACATTCAAGGTTGAGCAATGAGTTCAATGTAATCAAAAGTGAATGCTTGTATGTTTGTTATCAAGGAGCTTCGTTCATATCCCTATATCAAATTTCTGGATCTATTGCTAGAAAGTAGAAAACATGACCAATGAGAAGTGTTCTTCAAAATTATAAGATATTAATGTATTCACTGGTTTCAGTTGCATCTATATAAACTATTAATGAACTGAATATGATACCAACTAGCACAGATGAAGAAAACTTAATTTTTCCACATAGTAGGTCTTCTCTAATATCATTAGCATTTATCAAGAACTCTTAACTAAGTTTATTGAAACATCACAATCATATTTAAAGAATCAAGCAGGAATTAGACACTATTCAATTTTGCATTGGAACCATTTTCTCTCATTTCCCAATAAGTTCTAAAAAAATTGGAACGGCAAATTACAACAACAACAACAACCAAGCATTTTCCCACTAGGTGGGGTCGGCTGTATGAATCCTTTTACGCCATTGAGCTCTATCTCCTATCATATCATCATCTATATTTAAATAAATTTTATCTTGTTTATTGTTGCTAACCAAGTCCTTTTTGGTCTTCCTCTTCCTCGTTTGATATGAATGTTTATCATAGTTTCACATCGCCTAACTGGAGCATTTATTGGTCGTCTAAGTACATGTCCGTACCATCTTAAACGTGCCTCTCGGAGTTTGTCCTCAATAGATGCAACTCCGACTTTCTCTCTAATGCTCTCATTCCTTATTTTGTCCATCTTCGTATGTCCACACATCCACCTTAACATCCTCATCTTATGCTCATGTGCTCGAGTCATAGCCCAACATTCAGCTCCATATAACATAGCAGGTCTAACAACGGTTTTATAGAACTTACCTTTAAGTTTAAGAGGTACTTTACGGTCACATAACACACCCGACGCTCCCCTCCATTTCACCCATCCTGCTTGTATTCTATGTAAGACGTCTCTCTCAATCCCTCCATCATTTTGTAAAAATGATCCTAAATATTTAAATCTCTCGGTTCCGGGCAACTCGTCCTCTCCTATCTTAACAATTGTTTCATTACTTCTAATATTGCTAAATTTAAATTCCATATATTCTGTCTTTAATCTACTAAGCTTAAAACATTTCTCTTCTAGTGTTTCCCTCCAAGATTCTAGCTTAGCATTTACTCCTTCACGTGTCTCATCTATCAAAATAATATCATCTGCAAACAACATGCACCATGGTACTGTGTCTTGAATGTGCGCAGTGAGTTCATCCATAATTAGTGTAAAAAGATAGGGACTTAGGGCTGATCCTTGATGTAACCCTATCTTTATTGGAAATGCTTCAGTTACTCCGCCTGAAGTCTTTACTCTGGTCGTTACATCCTCATACATATCCTTAATTAGTTCAATATATGTTACGCTAACATCTCTCTTTTCTAAAATTCTCCATATAATTTCTCTTGGGACTCTATCATAAGCTTTTTCTAAATCAATGAATACCATATGTAGATCTTATTTTTGCTCCCGATATTTTTCAATTAATTGTCTAAGGAGATGTATAGCTTCTATTGTCGACCTTCACATGAACCCAAATTGATTTTCTGTCACTGTGGTCTCCTTCCTTAATCTTTTTTCTATTACTTTTTCCCAAAGTTTCATAGTATGACTCATTAGTTTAATACCCCTATAGTTTGCACAATTTTGTATGTCTCCCTTGTTCTTATATAAGGGAACTAGAGTACTTATCCTCCATTGATCAGACATTCTTTTCGTTTTCAATATCATGTTAAATAATTTTGTAAGCCATTCAATACCTTGTTTCCCTAAGCACTTCCATACCTCTATCGGAATATCATCTGGTCCAACGGCTTTTCCATTGTGCATCTCATTTAAAGTTTGTTTTACTTCTGAAGTTTGAATTCTACGATAAAAATTAAAATTTCTATGCTCATTTGACCTAATTAAATTACCTAAGTTAAGTTGGTCACCTAAACCTTCATTAAAAAGTTAATGAAAATACCTCTTCCACCGCTCTTTTATTTCTCCATCATTTACTAATACCCTATTACATTCATCTTTAATACATTTTATTTGGCTAAGATATCTTGTTTTCCTTTCTCTCACTTTAGCTATTATATAAATATCTCTTTCCCCTTCTTTTGTATCCAATTTTTGATATAAGCGTTCAAAAGTTTCATTTTTTGCTTCACTCACTACTTTCTTAGCTTCTTTCTTGGCTATTGTATATTTTTTTAAGTTTTCCTCGTTCTTACAAATATATAATTCCTTATAAGCTATTCGTTTTTCCTTCACTTTCTCTTGTACTTTCTCATTCCACTACCAAGATTCTTTACTTAATGGTGCATGTCCCTTTGACTCACCGAGTACACTCTTAGCTACTATTTTCAACCTTGATACCATCTTATCCCATGTTGTATTAGAGTCATCGTATATCTCACCTAATGCTTGTACTTCTACCTTCTCCTTAAATATATTTTGTTTCCCATCCTTTAACTTCCACCACTTAATTCTAGGAATTGTATATATTTTCTTTCTATTGATACTATGTTGGGTAGTTAAGTTTTCTCTAAGGATGACTTTGCAATCTTTACAAATCTTTCTATCCTTCTTCCTAACCATAAGAAAATCAATTTGCGATTTATTATTCCCACTTTTGAATGTGACTAAGTGTTCTTCTCTTTTCTTAAAAAACGTATTAGCTAATATAAGGTCATATGCTATCGCAAAATCTAATATAGTTTTCCCTTCCTCATTCCTCGTTCCAAACCCATAACTCCCATGTACTCTCTCATATTCCTCATTTTTCACTCCGACATGTCCATTTAGATCACCTCCTATTAAAATCATTTCACTTGGTGGAATATTTTGTAATATTTCATCTAAGTCCTCCCAAAACCTTGATTTGATAGCTTCATCTAATCCTACTTGTGGTGCATATACGCTAATTATGTTCATAGTTTCTTACGCCACTATTATCTTAAGGGCTATAATTCTATCCCCTTTTCTAACTACTCCTACAACTTCATCCTTTAACAAATTATCTACAATGATACCCACTCCATTTCTTGCTTTACTCTTTCCAGTGTACCATAACTTAAAACCCGAGTTCTCTATCATCTTTGCCTTCTCGCCTAATTAGCATAACCAAAATTGTTAGTATCAAAGATACTAAGGCCTTGTTTGGTTGAGCAAATTTACTAATTTCTTTTTGTTTCTTAGGAAATAGAATTTAAAAGCTCAAAAGGATAAATAAAATAAATATTTAAAATTGACTTTTTTTGACACATAAATTTATTAGAAGTAAATGATGTGATAAATATTTATTTTTTATTTTCTATAATTATATTTTATTTTATGAAAACAACAAATTGAAAATAGAAATTTTCAATTTAAACAGGATATTAGTTTTTTTATGCATTATGCTTTCCCTAATACCATTATAGTGCGTTTGGTTCAAGTTATCATGCATAACCTTGGTTATGTGATTACCTGGTAATCACATAACTAAGGTTATAGGGAATAAAACATAACAAATGTTGTTTGGTTCAACATAGGTAATGGTATAATCTAACTTGATATTTACTATATTGCCCCTATTTAATTATATGATTAATTGTTTTAGAATAAATTAAATTAAATTATTAATAATAATTATTATTATAATATTAATTAATAAGTTGATAATATATATAATGAGTAAATAAAATTGATTTATATTTTTTAAATTTAAAATAAATTTATATATATTTTAAAATATAATTAGATATGTCTATATATATATTAAATGTTTTAATTCTTTATCTTTTTACTGTGCTTCTTCCTCCGTCCGATTTTTTCACGCCGACATTCCTTCCTCTCACGCAGCAACGCCTAGCTTCTGAAGAGGAAGCGAAAGTGACCGGAGAGATCGACGACCAGCTTTAGTCCCGATCATCTCCATGATGTAGTGTCGCGTGACCCCATGGGGCTGGGCCGGATCTGCCACACAGAGCGCTTTGGCGATGTTGATCACGATGAGCTCGCAGTGGCTGTTGGAGGCAAAAAGGAAGACGCCTCTGGAGGCAACGAGGAAGTAGAGGTCCTCGCCGAGGGCGCCGACCACGCTCGCGAAGGGGATCTTGAACGATCAGCCGAAGCTGTCATTGAATCGGCGCAGTATGGAATTCCTAGGGAGATGCGGGTGCCTTGGAGATGGATCGGACATGGAGAAGCTTCGAGAGGGCGAAGCTGAAGAAAAGATCGTGGAGGAAGGAGCTCGAAGGGGAGAAGGAAGAGGCCGACGGCAGTGACACCGCGTTCAGCGTCCCTCGTAATTTACTCCTGCTCATATCTTGCTAAAAGGGTAATTTGGGGAAAAAAATATTGATAACCCCGGAATCGTGGAAAACCTAAGGTTTCCAAGGTTTTCTGATTCCCGATTATATTCCCTGATTGCTGACGTGGCGGGAATATTACATTACCAGGAATTACTGATTACTTAAACCAAACAAGGTTATCATTGATAACCTACTAAGGTTATCAACCATAACCCCCAACCAAACACGCCCTTAGGATTTATCATGAAATCTAAGCTTAGTTTAATGAAGTAGCACAACCGTTTATATTTAAAGAATAAAATGGAAATGAATGAAACTGACAGACATTTTATTGGAACTATTTTTCTCTATGCACTTCCCATGAAGTTCTGACAAAGTTGGAATGGCTAATCAACATACCCAAACTCGGTAGGTGATTTAGGCACCCCAACTATGATTCTCATGTTTCATAAGAATAACATAATTAGATTTGAAAACAGGTAAAAGCTCAATCTATCTTAATTTTTCCACATATTAGGTCAGCATCTACGAAACCAATTGATCCACACCCACTTTACTACAAGAGTTGCTAGGATTCAATATGATTATCCAAATTGATTATAATATTAGAATAATGGGAATTCCTAATCTGATAATTCAAACATCATATATTATACTGAAAAGGCCACTTATCTCAGACAGTTAAAAAGAAGTTCAAAATTCATTATGATTTAGTATTGGATGCTACTGCTAATCTGAAATTTTAGAAGCTGTAAATTACAAATACTTTCCACCAGAACCTACAAATGAATACCAATTGAGTTGTTGTATAATTTTCCAGTAGGGTGAGTATAACATACTTCAACATCTGTAACCACCATGCCATCAGATTGAATTGCATGGATTCTTCCCATCACCTTCACAAAAAAGAAAAAAAACAGAACATATTTAGAGTCTTCAGTAGACTTAGTATAGACTAATCATAATCATGAATTAGGGCATCCAAATCCCTCTACAATGAATTGTGTGATCACAGGTTTTTTTTAATTTTACAACTACTTTTAATCCATTTTTCAGGAATATGAATTAGAACAAATATATATAGATGTAGAATTTCACCAATTTAACCTAGTGGGAAAAATTGTTGTGTAAAGAAATTCCCATATTTTTAGATGATTAGTCATCAGTGCTACGGTGTTACCTTTGCAGCTAGGAAGGATAAATGACATTGACTCATCTCATGTATATTAGAGTTAGATGTTTGACAACCATGGAGAAAAGAGCAACAAACTAAAATAAAAGTAAAATAGAATCCGTCTTATTTACCATTGGTTTACTGACTATAGAAGAACATTATTATCTTGGCAACCATGAACTGCAATAAGTTACAAATACTCAAATCATGCAATTTGGTTAGACTTTAGATTATGTGAGAAAATAAGAAGAAAAGTGATATCCAAGTCAACTGCTAGAATTCTAAGATTACTAAATAGATAAGAAAGATTCTCTAAGTGATCCCATTTCTTATATTTAATTGTTTTCATTCTCAAATGATACAGCTTTGATCAGTACATACAGTTTATCATGAACATGATAATTACCACATACAGTTTTGTAATCGAGACCCTGGTTCTCCTGAGGGGAGTAATCTTTGGAGCTTATGTCAACAAATTTGATAGCACCATATGACTTGTTCCTTTCTCTTAGAAAGTTTACCTGGACAGCAAAGTAAATGGAGAATATATATGTCAGGACTACTCAACCTCACTTCAACAATGTACTTACAGTACAGTTACAACTTAACTACTACTGGTTAAGACTTCATCTAATTCTAGATCATTCCCGCATAGTTGCTTCTATGAAGTTGGTCTTCATACCATTTTAAAGGAAAATGAATCTATGTCCTTAGGCCCCGTACTAAATTACTAATTAAAAAGATCATCATATATGATGATAGCATTGAACATTCTATTTTCTTATATAGACAAAACTAGTCAAGTAAATCACGCACAATATATACGAGAAGGAGAAGTGAAAATGCCTAAGTAGATGGGTCAGTTGACCACCAACACAACTAATATACTCCTTGCTTGATATCATGATATGATACAATGCTGTTATCTAATTTATTTATTTTTTTTCAATTCACCACATTTAACAGAAGATAGCTTTTCTCCTCAAAAAACAAAAGAAAGTTTCTGTGAAATAGTAGTTTAACAGCTCCAATCAAGTTATAATTCACTACGAACAAAAGGTCACCATAGTATTTGTCACCAAAGAAAAATTGACCTCGCGCATACAAAGAGGACAATCTCCATCGTAAAGCATTTTGATCTTCCATGCGTTTGATGTTCCATCACTCTGATCCTCCTTTACTTGAGTAGTGGATTCCAACTTGGCCTCGGAATGAACCCGAAATCTGAAAACTAAATGGAACAACCAAGTTCTGTAAATGTATTCTTCACTCTCGGTAAATAGGGGGCGAAAATCTCCAGATTTGATTTCTGAGGTTCAGAATGAATTAAAACTGAATCTTCTCATCGTGTACAACAAGAAGCTCAACGAATACAAGCTCCGATGATGAATAATTTACAGCGTAAAACAAGACAAAGTAAAGTAACATCTCGATGAGTGTATTTATCGAGTTAATATCATCGGAAAGAAGGGATCGGGGAGAGAGAAGAAAATATTACCTCGATTCGAAGGGAAAGGAGAGATCGTGGTTCTTCGCAACGGGGAGAAGGAGACGGAAGGAGATGAAGAAATCGGAGCCCGGAAAGCAGAGCGAGCAAGCGCGGCACGAGAAGCCATGGCGATTCGTCGCGAATCGCTCGGGCGGAGAAATTTCTGGAGGAAATAAAGGATTTTTTTTAAGGGAAAGAACTCGTGTCGCCACGTACACCATAGGGCATAGGAGGCCAGGAAGTTTTCTTTTATTTAATTAATTGTGATGATTTTATTTTATTCCACTATTAGAATATCCACATTAATATATCTAAAATTTAGGATAAATGACCTACTTTATTAAATTTAGATAATCATTTTTCACTACATCAAATATCCTAAAATTTCCATCATCCTTAATTTTTTTTATTATTTTCTTCTCTTTCTTCTATTTTTTATTATTATATTTATAGAATGAGTGGAATGAGAGAGATTGAAAAGATTGAGTGGAAGGAGAGAGATTAAAAAGAAATATTATTTTATTTTTAGGGTAGATGTTCATTCCCTAAATTTAGAGAATTACTATTCATCAAATCTAAATTTAGGAAATGGATAAAGTAACTGATGCAGAGACTTTTTAGTTACCTTATCTAAAATTTAGAGTAAAATTTTGGATAGGGTAACTGATGTGAATGCTCTTAGTAATTTTGAATTTCTTCAATGGCTATATTTAATTATTTAAAAAATTTAATTTTATCATTTTTATCTTAAATTATACAATATTTTTTATAGGGTTATAAATTAACCGAATATTTATGAATAAATTTGATATTCACCTCATTAATAATTTATTTATGTTAATTTAATACACATCAGATTAATTAATTAAATAAATTTGAACAATTCATTAAATTAAATAAATGAGTATGAACATATATATGTTAATATTTATAAATAATATTTATAAACAATATTCATGGATCATATTTATTAATAAAAATCTTATCAATATATTAAATAAATAAATAACATATTTAAAATTAAGAAACAAATCAAATTATCAAACTTAATAATCATTTAAAGTTTGATAACATCTAAATAAATTAAGCTTAAGTCAAACTTGAATTTAGAGCTCAATAATATTTAAATGAATGAATCTCAAACCAAATTTAAACTAAACTCAAGCTAATAAAAAATAAATTAAATTAAACTTTAATAATTATTTTAAAGACTTGATACATTTTAACTCCTATTTAATTCAATTACTTTATCAAACAAGTTAGCTCAGCGGGTTTACAACCCTAACTTTTGAGATGTAAAGGCTTTCTTTAGAATTGAGTTCAAGTGTTTAAGATTTTTTTATAAGAAAGTTTAAAATCTCATCTTGAATAATTAATTAGTACATAATAAACCCTTCAGAATGAGAGTGATTGACTGAAAAAAATATTCAAATGATAAATAGAAAATATTGACTTCTGAGACAAATAATTTTTCACTTAAAAATAAATAATAAAAAAAAATATTGACTTCTGGATTTGATTTAATCAGAAGCTAATATATACGTGCAAAATGCTGCATAAAGCGCCAAAAAGGAAGAAGTTTTTATGAGAGGAACAAAGAATATCGATTCACTTCAAGGTTTGCTTTCTTCATTGAAGAACAACTTTTAGCTCTAAAACTACTAACAAACAAACATTTTAAAACAAACATAGTAATACAACTAACATACTCTTAAAACATTTTAAAACATTTAATTTCTTTTTTTTTTTTCGATTTAAGTGTTCTTTTGTTTGAAATTTTGTTTTGATTGAATGAGATAACCAAGCAAAGTAATCTGAGCATGGCTCATCCCAAGGCTTGTACTAGGCCTAGAATTTGGAATGATATAGGTTAGATAAGTCATATCTAACTCTACCAATTCAAAACCATGGCTCATGTTCGGCCTCATACTCAGCACGGGCCATTCGAAGCCATGGCAGACTAAAGCAGATCGGAGAATCAACATTATCAATAACAAGTATTATGTATATATATATATATATATATATATATATATATATATATATATATAATATATATATATATACATATATTATATGAGGAGTGATCTCCGCAGAGGAGATCACTCGGGGTTTTTTTTTTTTTTTTTTGATTTTTTAATATTTTAAATTTAAAAAATCAATTAAAAAAATTATCATTTTCTTATATAAATTTCTAATACATTAATATATCTCCTCAACATATTACAATACTCAATAAATACTTAAATTTATTTTATTTTTAATTTTTTTTAAACTAAACATTATAACCTAATTGGAAAGTAACCCTAGATGTAAATCTAAAAAAAATAACTTAAAAATTATAACTCAAAGTCTGAACCCTAGAAATAAATTTTTTAAAAATTTTTTTAATTATTTTTTTAATTCAAAATTTTTAAAAAAACTAGTGATATCCTACGCGCGCGTACAGTCGCGCACTATATATATATATATATATATATATATATATATAGAAAGAGAGAGAGAGAATTGTTATCCTACGGACTTATTGATGTGGCAACATCGTGTCATTTTTTTTTTTCTAAATTCCCCCTTTCTCCTCCCTCCTCCCCTCAACAATCAGCATGTCGCGTGCCACCACGGGGAGAATCCACGACGTGCTCGCGATGGGTTTCTGCACGGCCTTGAACTTGCCGACGCCTTCCTTCAAAAGGAGGATGGTCTCGACGATGAAGCAACCGTCGAGGAGCATCATCTGGACGAAGTCGTTGCTGGTGATGGAGGCGAGGTCGTCGGCGTACGCAGTGCGGGCGTGGAGCTTGGAGACCTTAATGTGGCGAAGGTAGTCGACGAGCGCGTAGCAGGTGTTGCGGCCGAGGAACTTCTTGAGGCCGTGCCACTTGAGACGGTTCATGGAACATAATAGAACACAACAAAAGGGTTTAGCCTTTTGTGTTGCCGCCGCCCAAGCTTTCTTGCTGCCGCCGCTGTCTACCAAACGCTGGCCAACCCTCAGCGTCTGTTGCTGCTCTGGCTAAGGGGCATCACCTAAGGCTGCTATCGACGCCAGCAATTGTTTCTGTCACCGTCTGAGGCTGCTTCCGCTATCCAGGTTGCTGCCTCCATTCAAGGTGCTGCTCTCGCTGGTGGAAGCTTTGCGTTGCTGCTCCCTCCGGCAGAAATTGTTCCACCCAAGGGGTTGTGCCGCCCAGCATGTCCTATTCCAGCCAAGAGTATTTGCTGCTAGTACGAGGTTACTGAACCTCCGTAGATGAGCTGTGCCACCGGTGATGGGTTGCTCCGCCCAGCCATGCTGTTGTGCTACTGGAAGTTCTATTCCTGCTAAGTTAATGGTCGTCGAACAACCCTGTCCCGCCCAGCAGTTGTTGCTGCTGAAACTCAGCCCTCGCTAGACTTAGTGCCGCTTGTCGACAGCGAAGTCTTTGCCTTCGAATAGCAACAATTGTTGTTTCCATCACCAGCAACGACTTCGTCCAGATGATGCTCCTCAACGGTTGCTTCGTCGTCGAGACCATCCTCCTCTTGAAGGAAGGCGTTGGCAAGTTCGAGGCTGTGCAGAACCCCATCACGAGCACGTCGTGGATTCTCCCTGTGGTGGCACGCGACGTGCTAATTGTTGAGGGGAGGAGGGAGGAGGGAGGAGAAAGGGGGAATTTAGAAAAAAAAAAAAATGAGGCGATTTTGCCACATCAACAAGTCCATAACATTCCGCAGTAATAAGTTCATAGGATAACAATTCTCTCTCTCTCTCTCTCTCTCTCTATATATATATATATATATATCAATTTCTCTATAATATATTTAAAATTTAAAATAAAGCTATTGGTGCAATTTACAGTAACGATCTAACTCATATTTTTATGAATGACGAGTAAGTTAAGTTAGGTATTATTATGATCTAACCATCTTACCAAATGTACAGGAGATTAACTAGATAGGTCAACGGGCCGATCAGATATCTGGTACAAAATCTAGGTAGGTCAACGGGCCGACCAGATATCTGGTAAGAAGTTCAGTTCGGTCAACGGACTGACCAGATAGTTGATGCAAAGTTCAGCTAGGTCGATGGGTCGATCGGATAGCTAGTGCGAAATCCAAATAGGTCGACGGACTGACCGGATAGCTGGTGCGAAATCCAGATAGGTCGACGGACCGATCGGATATCTTGTAAGTCCAGATAGGTCAACGGGCCGACCGGATATCTGGCAAGAAGTTCAGCTAGGTCAATGGGCCAATCGGATAGCTGGTACGAAGTTCAGCTAGGTCGACGGACTGACCAGATAGCTGGTGCGAAATCCAGATAAGTTGACGGGCTGACTGGATATCTGGCAAGGAAGTCTAGTTGGGTCTGCGGACCAGACAACTGGCAAGTTGGTAAGTTAAGGTAAGTCACTGGAGGAGAGTGACCTTGTGAGGACGTGTCCTGGTTAAGGGACAGTAGGCGTTGGTCCAGGTTAGGTCAATTTCGGATCCCTAATATGAGACATTGACTAGTTCCTAGTCTTGGGAGGACATGAACTAATTCATACTGCTTATTATTATTGTGCTAATGTTTGTCTTGCAGGTTATTATTTTATTTATTAGACTAATGTAGTTTTGCAGGACAAAGGAGTAAAATTGTCTTCGGATGAACAGTATTCGAAAGCACCTTCAAGCTTGATGGAAGACACCTTCGTACTGTTCATAGAAGGTGGCGCCTTCCGCAGGATGAAATTTGAACTTTGCCATGGATAAGTGTTGGGCTATTTGGGATCGAGTTTTTTAGGTCAAAGGAGCCTTCAATGACTATGGAAGGCGCCTTCCATGCTCTTTATAAGTCTGTTCACTCAAAACTTCAATATAGAACACACATACGAGCTACTACGCATTCGATTAAGCATCCGACTGCTTCTACTTCCTGCTGTTACTCTAGAAAGTTTGTCTACCTTTAAGCTATGCTTCCAAGACGTTCGAATTATCTCCAGCAAATCGACAGCAACACACCAAGCTCTCTATTTTATTAGTAACATTTTTATTAGTGTTGCATTCTTAATTCTACTGCTTTAAAAGGGAAGTGTAGGCTATTACATTATCCCTATTCTTGTACTCGATTCTCTCTTTCGGAGGTACCGGAAGAGGCCTTCAGTGGATTACCTATTGATAGGTCTTCTGGACCTGGGTCTTGGAGTAAGAGTCGTCAAAGGCTCCGTACCAAGTAAACCGCTTGTGTTCTCTCTGTTTCATTTTTATTCATCTATTTTCTTTTTCTACTACGCGTACTCATGATTTTAAAACCAAGAAAATAAGTTTTTTAAAAAACATGTGATTCACCCCCCTACATGCGTCTCGATCTAACAAGTGGTATCAAAGCAGATTTTGCTCTGATTTGGTACAACCACCAATCTGTTGGATCGTGAGGAATCGATAGAGGGGGGGTGAATATCGAAAAACGTTCGAAACGAGTAAGCGCAGCGGAAAAGTATAACAGAAAGACAATGCTAACACAGGTTCTTTTTACTTAGTTCGGAGCCTGTGTCGACTCCTACTCCAAGGCCCGTACTCGTTGAGTACTTTCGTTGGGCAATCCACTAGCAACAACAACAACCAAGCCTTTTCCCACTATGTGGGGTCGGCTGTATGAATCCTTTTACGCCATTGAGCCCTATCTCCTATTATATCATCATCTATATTTAAATAAATTTTATCTTGTTTTATTGTTGTTAACCAAGTCTTTTTTGGTCGTCCTCTTCCTCGTTTGATATGCATGTTTATCATAGTTTCACATCACCTAACTGGACCATTTATTGGTCGTCTAAGTACATGTCCGTACCATCTTAAACGTGTCTCTCGGAGTTTGTCCTCAATAGATGCAACTCCGACTTTCTCTCTAATGCTTTTATTCCTTATTTTGTCCATCTTCGTATGCCCACACATCCACCTTAACATCCTCATCTCTGCAACTCTCATCTTATGCTCATGTGCTCGAGTCATAGCCCAACATTCAGCTCCATATAATATAGCAGGTCTAACTACGGTTTTATAGAACTTACCTTTAAGTTTACGAGGTACTTTACGGTCACATAAAACACCCGACGCTCCCTCCATTTCACCCATCCTGCTTGTATTCTATGTAAGACATCTCTCTCAATCCCTCCATCATTTTGTAAAAATGATCCTAAATATTTAAATCTCTCGGTTCCGGGCAACTCGTCCTCTCCTATCTTAACAATTGTTTCATTACTTCTAATATTGCTAAACTTAAATTCCATATATTCTGTCTTTAATCTACTAAGCTTAAAACATTTCTCTTCTAGTGTTTCCCTCCAAGATTCTAACTTAGCATTTACTCCTTCACGTGTCTCATCTACCAAAATAATATCATCTGCAAACAACATGCACCACAGTACTGTGTCTTGAATGTGCGCAGTGAGTTCGTCCATAATTAGTGTAAAAAGATAGGGACTTAGGGTTGATCCTTGATGTAACCCTATCTTTATTGGAAATGCTTCAGTTACTCCGCCTGAAGTCTTTACTCTGGTCGTTACATCCTCATACATATCCTTAATTAGTTCAATATATGTTACGCTAACACCTCTCTTTTCTAAAATTCTCCATATAATTTCTCTTGAGACTCTATCATAAGCTTTTTTTAAGTCAATGAATACCACGTGTAGATCTTGTTTTTGCTTCCGATATTTTTCAATTAATTGTCTAAGGAGATGTATAGCTTCTATTGTCGACCTTCCAGGCATGAACCTAAATTGATTTTCTGTCACTGTGGTCTCCTTCCTTAATCTTTTTTCTATTACTTTTTCCCAAAGTTTCATAGTATGACTCATTAGTTTAATACCCCTATAGTTTGCACAGTTTTGTATGTCTCCCTTGTTCTTATATAAGGGAACTAGAGTACTTATCCTCCATTGATCAGGCATTCTTTTCGTTTTCAATATCATGTTAAATAATTTTGTAAGCCATTCAATGCCTTGTTTCCCTAAGCACTTCCATACCTCTATCGGAATATCATCTGGTCCAACGACTTTTCCATTGTGCATCTCATTTAAAGTTTATTTTACTTCTGAAGTTTGAATTCTACGATAAAAATTAAAATTTCTATGCTCATTTGACCTAATTAAATTACCTAAGTTAAGTTGGTCACCTAAACCTTCATTAAAAAGTTAATGAAAATACCTCTTCCACCGCTCTTTTATTTCTCCATCATTTACTAATACCCTATTA